>NW_027272249.1:0-600000 GCF_040938485.1 Diadema antillarum | reverse complement strand
TATGTGATCGTCTCCAATATCTCCCGACCCAACTTTCAAGATATATAAAGATAGATAGATGGATAGCTAGATAAAAAGTGTGATAGGTAGATGGATAGAGAGGAGGTAAAACGATAGAGATTTGCATGCACATTCCTATATAATATTCCATATGCTATTTTTATCAAAACATTGTTCCTTGTTCTCATTCTCTTTGTACAGACTGAGTACGAAGGCGGAACTAATGGCTCTGGGGATGTAGAACGTGGTTGCTGCAAAGGTGGGAGGACGTTTTTTATCTTCTCTTTTTTTTCCCCTGGTCAAGGGCAAATCTTTGATTTTCTGACCTACTTATTTGTCAACTACTCTTTGATTTTTCCTGAAGGCATTTAGAGCCGAAAGGTTTATTGCACCAAGATGTACCTGGAGAAGAAACTTGTCGTTTTCTTTTTTATTACCTTGTACTGAAAGATACCGTTAAGCAAACCTTCGTTGTTGTTGTTGTTGTTTTTGTTTTCCGTATGATTCTCTTATCTTCTTGTCTCATTGCATGTACTTCATTGTTACTTCATTACATTTGTCATTCATATTCTAATTAATAATAAACTATTTGGTAGACAAGCAATTCGGCTCTTGAAGCCTGACATAAAGGTACAATCCTAACAGAAATGCTGACTCTTTGTAACCCCCTTAAAATTCCATTTCCCGTCCCACCAGGTATTCATCCTGTGGCTGTGATGGTGATCCTCGGTGACACGCTGCACAACTTCGGAGACGGCCTGGCGATCGGAGCAGCCTTCACCGTCAGCTTGGGGGCGGGTCTCTCCACCAGCATCGCTGTCCTGTGCCACGAGTTGCCCCATGAACTGGGTAAAACCAACTTAACAACCTCTTTTCTATCGATGCGTATAGGCTTTCTAACCCTACCACACCCGACGAAAACAATATAAGATATCTATCACAAAACAGATCAAGCTTCATTTTAAAACGTTTTAACAACACCAGGTAGAGAAAGTAATAATTTCTGAGTAATAATTTGCTTCGCCCTAGCAGAAACTAGAGCACGCACTTTAGTGCGCGTTCGAGAAAAAAAAAATGAATGAATAGATTAAAATAAAAAACGCGCAGCTTAGCTCCCAAGTTCATTGACCCTATACCTGTCAAAATAATCATTAGAAAAACATATCTTTCATAAATTTCAAAATAATTTTTGGATCACTGGCAAAATTTACTCATCTGTTACTAATTTGTGTCATTCTCAACCTTTCCTGTTTCATCCAAATCCGTTAACTACACTTGTACTTTTTGATATATTTTGCACACGGACAAACAAACAAACCAGTGGTAACTAAAACATAACCTCCTCCCTTTGAGGAGGTAATTGTCTCATTTCAAGAGCAACTGTTCAACTCGTTGTATAGAAAATTTCGTAAGGTAATAATGTTAAAGAACTGGATTCCGTGGCTAGACTATCTACCTCTTTGCCATGTATTGTAAATAATATTGTATTAACTGCTAAGGAGATTGAAGTGTTAAATAGAACGTGTTGTAAAAACACATCAAATAAAATACAATGTGTTGTTTGTTTGTTTTTTCAGACCCTTAGGTGGGATCTTAGTCATTATATCTACCATTCTATTTCTTTGATTTAAGTCAATTTTGTAAATGCCTACTAGAAGAGGGTCGGAGTGGGACTGTCTTGTTTTGGGAAGGTAGCCGATGCGATAAGTGCAGTTCCGTTTAGTTTGATTTGGATAGCTTACGATTTTCTAACATATACGACTGTGATGTTTTGTAAGAATGTGACGCCGATGCGTTCCCGCCAAATGTCATTTTGAAACATTGTGGTATCCACTTCAGGTGATCTGGCCGTCCTGTTGAAGCAGGGACTAAAACTTTCCACGGCCCTGCTGCTGAACCTGCTCTCTGCCTGCACAGCCTTCATTGGCCTCTGGATCGGGATCCCGCTGACCCAGGCCTCCGCGGCCCGGGAATGGATCTTTGCCGTGGTGGCGGGAATGTTCCTCTACGTCGGTCTGGTGGACATGGTAAGATTGTCTGTTTGCCTGCTTGTTGCCTGCTTGTTTTGTTGATGTTGTTGCTTGTCACTGTTGTAACGGTGGAACCTTGCGAGTCTGAGATAACTACTGTCGCTCCAGATGTACCTATATACCAAAAAAGATATCAGCAATGCGTTTTTTATGAGGTATTCAAGTATCACCTTGAAATGAAAAGGAAAAAAAAAAGGAAAATGAGCATATGAATATAAGAACGACCCAAGTCCATGGAAGATCATTTCGAGTAAACTAAAAATAAACTTCATATCTTTTTTATTTGTCCAATAATATTCTTTTTAACTGTGATGGGAAGGCAACATTGTATATACAAATTAGAACATATATAATTATGACAATTAACATTTACATTAATTGTGGAGAGGCCATTTTGTGTGGTGGACTTGGGTCGTTCTTTGATTCATATGGACTTGGGTCGTTCTTTGATTCATATACATGATATTCTGCTATAGAGATGGGAGAAGGATGAGAGAGGGCGCTATTATATGAATGACCCAAGTCCATCATTCTTACATTAATATAAGATTTAACTCATTCATTTCAGGCACTTCCGGGGGTAATTAGGATTTATCATTTACACACAAGATGAGACCATGCATAAGCTACAATTTCCCATGTCAAACTAAATTTGGCCAAAAATTGGACTTGGGTCGTTCTTATATTCATATACTCAAATATAAATTGAGATGTAATTCACTTTATACTGCCTGTGTGTGTGTGTGTTTTTTTTTTTCCGTAAGGATGTGGGAACATATAATGTCAGATATACTAATCTTTTACATTATAAAGCCAGGTTGCGTGTTTCCATATATTTCTCTTGTCTCTTGACACTAGAGAATATTGCTCTTGCTCGTCTTCTCATGGTCTGCTTTTTTTTTCTCTCTCTGCACAGGACCATGTTAATAATAGTATCCGTGTGTAATTGAATTCTCCATCTTCTATTTTTTTTCATTATTATGATTTTATAATCCGTCTTTCGTCTGCATTCCACAAATTACTTTTGTATCATCGTTTTGTGTATTTGACACAATTGCATTCATGATGCTGATTTTAGTAATACGCTGGTTCCCAAGCATGCCAATTTTAGTTTTATATTGTAGTCTAAATTCCGTCCTTTCACGGAAACGTTTTATAGTTCTTAATCATACTTTATGAGAAGCAAATATAAGGAACTGGATAGATAATACAAACATATATATACTCTCTTAAAAAAGCAAAGCTTAAATTCAGACCTTCGGCATTGTCAACTTTTAAAGCAAGCCAAGAAAGTAGATGAATATATGTCTGAGAAAACCAAAGGTTTTGTATCTAATATTAGTTGGAAATGCATTTGCATTATTTAGTTGTTTCGCAGTTGCCTGTCAGATTTGGATCATTTGTCTTTATGTATTGTATGTGACATTTATTTTGTACCTGAATGTTTATATGAATAAAATTTCTGTGTGGAAAAACAAAATTGTCGCACTGGGAACACGCCTTTACCGGTGTGACATTGTATCTTTCACTCCAGTGTTACTCTGCCAGCGGTAAAGGTGCAAAGCTGTACCTATATTTTTTTTTATAGGCCCTACAATTACATAGGTATTTTCACGCTTGAAACAAAATTGCTCATCTATGTGACGAATGTAATTTAGTTTTACCCACTTTGTTTGCTCTGTATTCCCTAGCTCCCGATGTTGCATTCGTATCGAGGGAAGTCAAGCAAAGCCGCCGTTGCTATCCTCCAGAACATCGGTTTCCTCGTCGGCGTCGGAATCATCCTCGTCATCGCCCTCTACGAAGATGCTATTACCATCTCGATATAACGACGGAATAGACCAGTAATATTTTTGTCTTGTTTTTTTTTTCTGCTTATTTGCCTGTTTTTACTAATCTGGATATCTCCCTGATCCATTGTTGTGTACAAACAAGTGAAGCAGCTAAGCCGCCATCTTGAATACCAGGCACACACTTTGTGATTTGCAAGCATTTTTTTTTTAATCTAGCAGTGATTGTATAAAGATCACATGATGTCGTAAACTTTGTACACAATAAAAATGTATATTTGCGATTTGTGAAAGGTAATGACGTAGTGACTGCAAAGCGAGTTTCCGGGAGATATCCAGATACCTTTTTTTTTTGTAAGACCGGTGGAAATGAGCGTCACGATTGAAGATCCGATGGTCGTAGGGATATCATGCGGTGGGAAACGCTGGTCCGACTCAGATAATAGTCGAGAATACATGTTATAAGTCTTGAAGAAGGTTTGTCTCGGGATTCGACCAATGCCAGTGAACAATACCCTTCGATAGACATTTTGTTACTGGTGCTATCCGTCGTGTTTGAATCAAGGTACCCGTTGGGCACCGAATGGTTAGGACCTACTCCCACTCTACCGGATCTTTCCGACATCGCGCGGTTTCTCCGATCCCCCCACCCCCCCCCCCCCCCGATTCTCTCCCTCTTTGTCTGCTTGTCTGTCTGTTTGTATTTCTCTGTTATTCTCTTGTCCTTAGAAGAGAGTATTTAGGAGCGTTCCGGTATGACGGGGATCAACAAAAAACTCAATAATCGTTATTAGCTATACCCTCGACCAGCGAATTACAACACTATTTAAAGCTGTTTTATAGTGACTCGTTGTTTTTTGTACTCTTTTAATAATTATCTGGAATGAAAACATTACTTATTTTGATCGTTAGTCATGTTACTTTTCAAATAATCATCAGTATGATAATGCGTAAGAAATCCTAATAGCATTAACGACGACATGCTATGTGATATTACTCAAGGGCGCGATAAATATGAATAGGTTTTGGTATGTAGGAACTATTTTTAGTAGGTTTTGTGATGTTGTATTCATATTTATGTTCTCAGTGTTATGTATTTTCTACGTAATGTGTGCATGCCTAAATCTCGTCACTTTCGAAGTAGATACTGTGCTTCTGTTCCAGGGTGTAGTCTTCTCCTTATTAGTTGTACTCACATTTTCTAGCACTGACAAAAAAAAAAGAACGAAAACAGTTCACTAGTAGACCTGTTTTTTTGTTTATCACCGCACAATTGTGTTTTTTCTTCCTATCTAAGAGACATGGTAGATGGAATTGTCACATATTCTAGAGGTTGTGTTATGATACTGTGAAATAGGAATTTATCATTTTATGAAATATTTTATCTGCGCACAAAGCAAAACGAATATTTTAACGTGCACCACTATTACCCTGAATATATTATACTTTCGTAACCAAAACACAAAAGCAAAAACAACTTTTCTATTTTCGTTTTTTTACCATGTGTTCTGTTGCATTCGTTGAGCGATATACATGTATTGTGAAGTATTTGTACGACGCCAGCCTACGGAAGAGTAATGATAAGGAGGATCTGAGATTGTTAACCATTTACATGTATTTATTTCAACAAATAACCTCAACATTTTTTCCATCATCTAATCTTCAATGACTCGCTATAATTTTGTCTTTGTTTTTAGCATTAACATTAATTACATAAATAATAATCATAAAGAGCTTTGATAAGCCCTCATTGCAAATTGATATTTCAAACATATTTTTGGGATGTGCTGTCGCTTTGAAAAGTTTATCTCAGAAATGCGCGTGGTTATAGAAGTGTCTGTGGCTTATTAGTCTTTCAAGGCGAAATATTGGATACGTTTGAAATGTTTTCTAAATTAATAGCAGTATGTGCGATCGCTTCCATTCTTTTTTGTCTGTTTCATATTCCATATTTATACGGTATTTACTTCATCTGTTGTATATTTTAGTGTATGGAACGTATTGTATTCTTAATGCCTAAATATGTACACAGAAGCAAATTAATTTTGAAAATTGTTTTTACATAAAAAAGGGTGAATAAAGGTTCACTATTTTTACACACAACGTGTCCACATGCCTCCCATTAGAATGTCCTAGTCATATTTTGTGGTATTCCACAACCATACCCAACACAAAAAAGAAGTAAGAACATGCAATGTCAGTCTGTCACAGTGGTAAACGATGCAATTGCTAAAATAGAACTATTTTTTTTTCTAGATGATCTTTGAAGAAAAAAGTTTGCATGGCGGTGTAAATAACATAATTTATGCTGGGTTTGCGGTTCACCAGGTGCGAGTCCCGAAAATGACTGTTGGAAGGAAAGGAGATATTAATTATAATATGAAGAGTTTGTTCGCAAAAACCGATAAAACCATATTTGCCAAATGGAGATATTTGCGATTAAAGGTCAAGAAAAATAAAGAGAGTATTATGAAAATTTTTGCTTCTTTTGGCCCAAACTTCAAAAATGTACTTTTGAATGTAGTGACCAATATATCATTTAAAAGGTATTATTTTGTACTTCATGACAATCATAGACCATACTTAAAAATCTTCAAAAATTGACTTATCGGTTCTTGCAAACAAACTCTTCATACGTAAGATGCGAAAGAAGTGAGAAAGAGAGAACCTCTGGTCCACAGTCCTTTTTAGGTCTATCACACTCTCTAGAAAGAATACTCTCGCTCACTCTCTTTCTCGCTTCTTCTCCTAGCATCCCCTATATCTCCTATCCTTCCAACAGTCCTTTTTGGGACTCACACATTGAGAACTGAAAACCCAGCATATTTTATATTTTTATATATTGACTGAGAGGAGAAATCGAATTTAACATTGCTATAGACGTCTATAGTTGAATGTTACGCGAAAGTCTGCTTACGTTGTTCCTCAGTCTTATACAGTGTTGCGTCCGTGTTGCTTTTTTTCCCAATATTTCTTGAAAGCAGGTTCATTTTCAAAGTGTACATGATTTTTGAATAACTTTAAACAGTGTTTGATTGCTCATTTTTGTCTGCTTATTTGTTATAGTCTTTTTGTGGAGCAGAAGAAGCTAGTTTGGTCGTAGGCAAGAATTGGCAATTGAAACACTTACACAATACAAAATTGTAATACTAATGTAGCCAATGTTGGATATAAAAGAATAACATAAGGGTAGTCAAACAAAAAAGTTTCCCGATCAGAACATTCAGTATTTATTAGAATGAACATATACATGTACTTTTGAATGCACATATTTTTCATGTCTGCAAGTGCAGCCAATTCACGTCATACATGTAATCTTGCCATGGGGGCAAGTCACACAATTCCACAACATGAAATAACTTGAAATGAATTTAATTCAATACTAGTAATCTCGGAAGTGTAGATCTTTGGTAATCATCATTGTGAGGCAACATTGAAGATAGTCACAAACCAATTGACACTGATTTATTTTCGCTCAGTTTTACTGAAGAAAGCTATACTTCATTTGACAAGAAATCGTATTATATATCTTTAAAGATCGTCTACTGCTTCCAACCTGTGGTAATTGAACGCGCTGTGAATGAAAAATTCAGTGCAACAGTTTAAGAAATCGTATATCTGGAATCAAAAACTGTCCTGGTTAAAAGGAAGTATTGAACGTCTCAATGCTTTCCGTTGCTAATTATAATCAAATTTATTTCAGAGGCTCTTATTGACTATTGACGTATATTGAATAAAGTAATTTGAGCAAAGTTACGAAGCAGTCATACTCTATTATGCATAATAATTTTACGTTATTGGACATTCATTTGGCTACGTATTATAAGTGTTACCATTGTATGTCATGTCATTACCATTTGAAGCACTGGCACTGCAATCATTCCATATTGCATAGGTCCTTAAAAGATGAGAAGAAAATAAAGGTGGCAACAATTTTTTTTTTAGTATTTTCTTTTTAACTGCCGTTTGTCTATATAGCTTCCGACTTTAATCATTAGACATTTGATGTCAAGTTATGTGCAACAGCTTAAGAAATCATATAGCCACATTGTATAAAGAGTACTTATAACAACGTCATATTGATGAATACGAATGAAAGCATCGGAAATCTTCACAAAACCATTACACGAATGCCTAGATGACTTCTCTATCGGACACAAGGAAATATAATATAAAATCTGTTTTTCTTAACTTATCTAATCAATTGAATTTCACTAGCAATTTGTTATGAGGTCTACTAAATCCTTTTGATATGTTTAATTAATGCATTTTCATTATTTTTACGGCATAACTTGTCAAACAGCGGAGATCCACCTCGTAAATCAAAACCTGAATGATCTGAATACCGTAACAGAAGGAAAGTATAAACGAATCTCTCATTCAAACAATCACACCAATACAAGGAAGAAAAAGATGATAAAAGAGGCAGGAACGCAGGATACAAAGCAAAAGAACTTGATATTTCAGTACTATTTTTGGTAATTACATGCAACGAATCACATTGCAATGACATCATAATAATATGACAATTTGAGAACACATTTTTATTTATAATTATGATTGCAATGACAACGATGTTGAAAAATATATATATATAATAATGATAATGCAGAACATAATTACATACAACCATATTTGTACTTTTTGGAAAATAGCGGAATGTTCTAAGATACTTTCAAAAGATCAGAACTGAATTAGTTTTCCCCACACTTATGTTCGGATACAGTGTATACCTTGTAAAACAGTTAAAATGACTTTGAAGAATGAGATCACATGTGGCTAATAAAAAAACTTAACGTTTGCATAACACTTACATGTAATTGCATAACACATGAACGAATACTTGCTTGCTATAGCTAGTGCTCTCGAAAAATAAATGTATATTTGATAAACTCCATGTCATTTATTATTAGCTAACTAAAATGCTAAACATGGTTACAATGATTTATTCTTGTTATCAGAGGGTCAGTATTGAGCCTTCTGTCAAACTGATCAACACAGAATAAGTGCATGGAGAATGGGATGCAACAGTCAAATATATCACGAGTGCCGAGCCAGTTCCAAAATCAGAGGACTGTTGGTTTAAAACAAGTCGGGGTCCTGATAAGTATGGAGACGGTTTCTGCTCCTCTTGTTTTGTTTTAATCTTCATGTTTAAAGTCATTACAAGGTCGGCAACACACAATCACTCATAATTGTGATTTGTATGACAAATGCTGATATACCAAAAGACGAAGATAGTGGTAACAGGTAAAAATAGTGGTAGCAGTAATAGTAGTGGTATATAGTAGTAGAAGCAGAAATACTTGAGCCATGAAACGTCGGTTAATGAAAGAGAACATAACGTTTAAAATACAGTATTGATTATCATTGTCTTTTTAGACAAGCAACATTAAACTCAAACGGTAAATCATCTAATCATCTAACCCTAAAACAGATACAGAATTGCGTCTTAAATTATTGTCGTACACATTGTGCAATTCTTTGGTGACGCCTTTTTGTAAGCTGCCTGTCTGACGAAATTCATTATTGGACGGCAGAATCAGGGAGGCGACATCATTTAGCTTAATATGGCGATCTTCGTTACACGATGAATCGTAGTCCCTAGATCGAGATGCTGATGGCGTCCTCGTAAATTGCAATGACCAGAATAATGGCCACGCCCAACAAGAAACCGATGTTCTGCAGCAGAGCTATGGTCGTCTTACTGGACTTGCCCTTGTACGCATGGAGAATGGGCAGCTGTAGATTATCAGAAATATGCATACACATAGTTAATGGACGCAATCAATGATATGCATTTGTATAGCCTCTGATATGTCATCACCCATTTTCCGAGCGTATTACACAACAAACGTCTTGCCCTCTGAGATAGTCAACTTTGCCTTTTCTCGGATTATTGTCAGTGAAAATATGCGCAAAAAAACAAACAAACAAACAGAATCCAAGAAATGTGAAGCAAAATAAAAGAAAAATTATTGATGTCACAAAAAAAAAAAAAAAATATATATATATATATATATATATGTGTCACCTATTCAAATATTCTTTTGGCCAAATAAGTGAACTGTGTGATCAGGGTATTCATAGAATGACGAGGCTAGCATGAATGTTCATGGCACAGGTCCTAAGGACGTAATTATTATTCTAACCCTCTGCGTGCTACATTCATTTTCCGTCCATAAGCATAACATGCGTGAAATTCGTGCATATTTGATTGATTGGCATAGAGAGGGTTAAAGAACAGGCAGGGAAGGAACTCACCATGTCCACAAGAGCGACGTAGAGGAACATTCCCGCCACCACGGCAAAGATCCATTCCCGGGCCTCGGAGGCCTGGGTCAGCGGGATCCCGATCCAGAGACCGAGGAAAGCCGTGCAAGCCGAGAAGAGGTTCAACAGGAGAGCCGTGCAGAGTTTCATTCCCTGCTTCAAGAGGACGGCCAAGTCACCTAACATAGACAAAAATATCCAAGATTATTACCTATATGAGGTAGTATCGCGGGGCAAGTTGGTATTTTGATCGGTCGTCGAGGTAAGCGGGCGATATTAGTGCGTGCCGTCCTCCATCCGGGTCTTGCCATTCACTTTACATGTAAACATTCCGGTCAATCACAAAGAGGCGACATTCACAAATCTGGGACACACGCACCGCCGAAGAATTCCAATAAATCAACTCATACAAGGTCGACTACTTCCAGCAGCACTACGCGTCAAACAATGACGAGTCCACTTGTGCTCAATAACTGCAAAGTGACCATCAGTTGTATCACAACTCTCCAAATTGAAACAGAAGCAAAAACAAAGTGTAAATACGTTCAGATGTTTGAAGTTCGCCTGTTACAACTACATAATAATGTATCTACAAGTAGGAAGTTGGAGTTAAATGATTTACATTGATGAAAAATTATGATGCAAATATTCGACACGTTGGTGATGATCTACAGGTACTAAAATGTGGCTTGATATATATCATAGTGTACAGCCGTATTCACATATTTTCCTAATTTACCTAGGGGATAGGTAATAATTATGATATTGACTGGCCTTGAGGGAGATACCAGAAAAAATATTGCCCGCACTGAAAGGTTATTGCCCTCGTCTTCGACTCGGGCAATATTCTTTCAGTGCCGGCAATATTTTCTGGTATCTCCCTCAAGGCCAGTCAATATCATATAAATGTTATCAACATTTGAATCCAGCAGGACTTTTTTTCCTACATAAGCTAGGATCATATCATTAGCAAGTCTTAATCCTAATGTTTATCTTGAATCCAAGCATATTTCATTGCTATACTTGTGACACTGTTCATTTCATAGAACCTGATTATCAAGAAGACTCGCAAGATTTGAACTTGAACGCATTTGAACATGTGCGTTTATGGAAAATGTGCTTTATAAAATGTGATTATTATCATTACTACTATAATTACTGCTATCATAATCATTACTACCATTATATCAATCTGTTATCATTATAATCAAATGGAGAACTGAGAACTGTCGCAGATTGTGGTCTCTTTAAAGGGTAGTGCAAAGAAATCAAAGTCATGAATTTTACGTGTTTTAATGACGCCATGGCTGTCATATTCGGTACATCTAATCAGCTGATCAAGGTCAATTTGATGGTGAAGCTGGGTGTATTTACACCCCATACCCACCCAGTTCATGAGGCAGTTCGTGGCAGAGCACGGCGATGCTGGTGGACAGGCCGGCCCCCAGGCTGACGGTGAATGCCGCCCCGATTGCCAGACCGTCCCCGAAGTTGTGCAGCGAGTCGCCAAGGAGTATCATGACAGCTACCGTGTTGAGGCCTGGACATCGACGTATAGTGGGGAACAACATTTCATCCACGGGTCAAACGCACGCATGCAAAAACGGGATAAAACAAGCCAAGCTGAATATTCATGTGGCAACGAAAAAACAAGCACATCACTTCCCTAATTTAATATGAATAATTCATAATATCATTACTACGGAGGGAGTTCTCCAGAAAAGAAAGAAAGGAACAAAAACACAACATAACATCACATGAACGTCAGGTAACTTCAGACATTGTACAGTTCTTTAACTGGATGAAATGAAAAAAAAAAAATGCCATATGATAGGCAACCGTATAGCGTCTACGTATTACCATTCTCTATCAATGTTCTTTTTTAATTAAAAAGGGAAATATAGTGGATTCCCGTTATAACGGAGTCCTCGAAACCTATTATTTTCTTTCGTTATATCGAAACTTCGTTACAACCGAACAATAATAAGCAATCAAAAACAAAAAGAAGAAAAAGGCACACACAAAGAAAGAAAGAAAGAAAGAAAGAAAGAAAGAAACAAACAAACAAACAAGCAGCGGATAATGTCGTGGCCTGAACTTTTACTTTGTTGTTACAAGCGGAATTCCGTAATAACCATTCTCGTTATAACGGGAGTGCACTGCAACAAACCTCAACTGAAACAACAACAACAACAACAACAACCCGATGACAACAACAACAACCACAAAACATAACAAAACACACACACTATAAACACCTTGAACCTTACCTTCAAAGCGTGGTTCGGATTCTGTCTCCATGGTTCCATACTCGCACTTTGTCTGTAACGTTAAAGTAATCGAGAGGGAAATGGGAATTAGGGAAAAGAAATCTAAATCTGTCGCAAGCATTTCGGACGAGTTTCGTTGTTTTTGTTCTGTTCTATTCTGTTCTGTTCTGTTTATTCAAAGGGGGACAAGGCACTCATATAAACTCCAGATGAACTTAGAGTCCTGTGAAGGACCGGAGTTTAGGTTTGTTTGTCTTTGTTTGGGATTGTTGGTTGGTTGTTGACCTCCTTGTATTTCAATAAAGGCTGCTTGCAGATACGACAAGGAGTTCGGTGCTAGTAACCATATGTTTTGTTGCCCTTCACTACGGATGCAAATTCTTAATCGTTTCGTTATCTGTATAGAGGGCGCATTAACTACCGCCTTTGCATGTCTTCCTTCTTGGAGGCTATAGAATCTCTCGAATTGTATCGACCAAATGAAACAACAACAACAACAACATAAGAATATAATCACAAAAACACATAGAAGAAAGGGGGGGGGGGTTAAGGAAATGTCAATACCTTCTGGTTGATTAGAGATACAGAGCATGGACTCCCGTTATAACGAAGATCTCAGGACCGGCAATTTTCTTTCGTTATATCAAAATTTCGTTACGACCGAACAAATTAATGAATAAACAAACAAACAAACAAATAAACAAACAAACAAACAAACAAAAAACATAGGGAGGATAACGTTGCGGCCTTAATTTTTATTTCGTTGTCTCCTGAATTTCCTTATAACAGTGTTTGTTATAACGGGAGTCCCCTGCATCATCTTTATCTAAGGGATAGTTTTACCAGTTCTTTTTTGGACTCCGAGAGCTTGAGCGATGCTGGCGTCTCTCCATTCTTCTCACCGGCATAACCATTCTCCGTAAAACCCGTCTCGTCAGTGTTCGGTGGTACACCATTCACTCCGACGTCGCTGACGGCATTGTTGTTCGAGTTGGTGAACCACTGGCGAGAAACAACACCGATTTGATCATCATTACATATTTGCACCTTATCTTTATTTTTCATCACTTATTTCATGTTTGCTCTCGTCCACTTCTGTATGTATGTTTGTGTGTGTGTGTGTGTGTGTGGTGCTCTTGTTGTTGTTCTATACACTCTGCAGAAAGATCGGTGTAAGATTTAACACAGTGGGTGTTACCATTTATGAAGAGACGATCAAGTGTCAATAGAGGACCACACTGACAGGTGTAGAAGTTATGTATTGCTGTGATGGTGTAAAAAGTGCTCACCTGACATATGTGGTGTTAATTATCATAATCCAACAATGACAGAACATGGTGTTGATTTGATATTGCTGGTGATATAAGTCTATGGTATAACATTCGCCCTATGTCAATTGGAGACCACATCATGGTGGTTACCGTGGTTTTGTGGTGTAAATGTGTTCACATCTTTTTTTCCCAAAAAAACAACAACAAGTACTTAATCGAAAAGTTCTTGTTCGTCTTGTTGAGGTTCAAAACCAACAAGTAGAATAGTAACTAATGACCTTCTTAAACTCACACATGAGCACCGGGTATCTAACACTAGCTCGCTGTTTCGTTATCATTTCACATCCATCTATTTGCAGCGCAGGGATATCCCTACGACCAGTGTACACATTGACAGGGTTAGATCCACTCCTTTTCCTTTAACGTAACTTGTTTGGCACTTCTATCATTTTGATTGAATTCCATTCTTTGGCAGTTGCCTTCCAATAATCACGTTGATTGCTTTTTTGTAATTAAATCGCAAGTTTGAAATGCTTACATAAGCATCTCCATTTTATTTTCATGAAAATTTATGACGCTGAACTAATGAAATGACAACTGAAGGATAAACACTAGAGTAAAGTAATTAATTAGTAAAAAAAAATCATTATGGAAACTGAAATTGAAGTATATGCATGCAAATATGATATTTTCAAATTTGCAAAAGCGAGGTCATTATAAAAAGCATATAACCAAAAATCGTTTACAATGATACTGCTTTTGTTGCACAACAAGAAACATATTTTATGAAGGTCTTATTTTTGTTCTTTTAAACAGCTATTCGAATGAGTTAATGACTGGTTTTGAACAATATGTATGAGCACAGACGGATATTTCCCCTGGACTTACTCCCATAAGGTGGGTGAGCTGCTCGAACACGAAGAAGATGTAAATGGACATCTCCACCACCAAGCAGCGCCACACATAGGCGAGCTCTTCGCTGCTCGGTGCGTGCGCCTCGCCTGGTGCGTGAACGTGAAGCCCGACGGCCTGTGAGTAAGAGAAATAATTTTGCATGTATACAGTCATGGTATATAATAGGTTTACATCGACGCCATTGAAAACGCCAATTAATAAAAATGTTACTATCCGTCGCTTTAAGTAAATAGATTAGGGACTATATAACACTAACTTTATATCAATAACTTTTTTTATTCGTTTCTTTGTTTGTTTGTTTATTTCTCTAAATGCCTTTGAGAATAATGATATGACACGTGAAAATAACATTGATATTTGACATGTAATGCTCAAAGATTATATTTTACATGGACCCTATTAACTATTATCATTCTTTTCTTCTTCTTTTTTAACTATGGCACACATTTTAATGAAACAAAGAGTTCATTGTAGTCTTACCCTATTTTTTGAAATAAATGAATACTTATCATTATGTCATAGACTGTATAGTGATTGCAACGTTCGCAATCCATGTACAATAATCACTTTTTTGTTTACCCGTCACCTGAGAGAATGTTATCAACTTTTCGTCGAGACGTCGGCGCGTACTCACCTGTGGGATAAGATGTAAGATGGCATCACCAGACAGCGTGGCTACGGCAAGAGCAATCATGAATTGAATGGCTTTCTCGTAGAATTCAGATGACATGCAGGGTACAAAGGCCCCTCCTAGCAGAGATATGGCGCTGATGATGGCCACGGCTAGGGTCCCGTAACCCCAGACTGTGTACGGAAGAAAAGAGTAAAAACGATTGCAGGCCCGGTTTTTTTCCGTGTAAACAAAATAGCACATTAACTACATACTCCTATTGACTTGACAACAACAACAACAACATCAACAACAACAAGTCATGTAGTATACACTCCAAAAGAATGGGGAGCACAATAATTTCGAACCACATACTATATGATATTACATAATTATTACATATATTTTGATGCGTGAAACTTTAATAGCGTATTAAAGCGGCTAGATTGCTCCCTCCCTAGCTTCTCCCGACACTACGTTTTTCTCCTAATCTATAAAACGGAGGATGTAATATAGGAAATGAATTGTTAACCAACCTAAATTAATTTTTAGTCCACGATGGAATGTTCAATGCAAGGAAACTATCTTAAATAAAAACTTATACATGAAATCAACATTACGTGAAATGCATGTACCAGCTGCAATTGGGTAAACGTCAATAGTAATATAAATGTAAAGTTCAACAATGTGTAGAACAATGTTCATACTCTGGGCATTTGTAATCGTCGAGGGCTCGCTGGCGGACTCTGCGCATGCTCCACTCAGGATCTGTTGGACGAGGGAGGAGGAGAGCTCGGCAAACTGGGCCTCGGTGATCCCGGCTTCGTGGTCGACGGCGTACACATCGAGGAGTTCCTCGGCCGAATAGCACGTCTGAATGACAAACCAAAATCAGAAGCAAAGGATTTAAGCCATGCGCCAACAGACTGTTGAATTTTTTCCTTGATTCGATTTAGTTACAGTTTGCCCATGTTTTGTTTGTTTTTTATGCAATAATTTTGCTCGAATATGCAAAAGTAAAAACTGTACTTTTTTTTTCTGTTTATGCAAATGCCATATTGTATAGTGCATTTTTGTCGGAAATAAAATGAAATGTTATTAAATGAGAATGAAGTGAATAATATGCTTGTATATTTTGTGGTGAAAAAAACATAAAAACTTGTTTAGGACATGACATAACACAACAATTATTATTAAATACAAATTCGTAATTTAGATATTTTGGACAAATTTGCCTACCTCGTTGACGAGAAAGGAGGTTTCTGAGTGGGTGTGGTTGTGGTCGTCATGGTCATGAGGATCACTCTGTCTCTTGACCAGGCTCAGCCCTCCTGACCGGAATTGCATGTCAACACTCCGGCGATGGGCGTGATCGTGGTCGTGGTCGTGATCGTGAGCCCCTCCAATCCCGAGCGCCGCCAGCATTTCTTCGAATTCTGGCGGAAGTTCAAAAGGTAAAGTCATGATGTTATAAATGTGCAGGTCCTGAGAATACTCGATCAATTACCTTTTTTTATGACTGTTTCAAACATGTCCTAAGAGGTCTACAACATTCGCTCAATTTATTCTGTCCTGCTTTCCTCTCGCAGAATTCGCTATTACAAGTTTAGGAATGTAAATATGAATGTGGCATTCTGTGGAGTCGAGGTAGAGTTACTTGTGTGAGTGTTTGTTTTCTGTCTTTTTTGATAACTGTAATCGTATTTACTTATATTCAATTCAATTTTATTGTTCATTTCAGGAAAATTGTAACCCGCTACAACAAAAGGATCCTAAAGTCGCTGACGGCAGAGCCGAGAAAATCGAGTTTGAAGTCACATTATCAAAATTGGTCAAAACAATCGGTTTCCTGATTTTGGCATAATTTTGTAGTCATAATTATATTTTGTCTAGCATCTACCAAAAATTCAAAGCTAAATGATCAACGAAAAGGCAAGAAAAGCATTTTTCTTGGACATAATTTTTCGTCTTCTCAACGTAACAGAAACCTGTTCGGTGATTTGAATTTCGTGCCGCAACTAGACTCCGCCCCTAGCAACGAGGGAGTGATCTTATTGGTCAGTGCGTGGCATCCTAATTACTGATTGGTCGTGCTTAGACCGCTGGCGCCTAAGCTTGAATGAACATCGTAGAGGTTGCTAGAGTATACCCTCTATTGCCAAGCGTTGAAACTGTCTCGCCTCCTTTTGATCATGTTAGCGTCGGAAGGAAAACTTTCAAAGCGTTTTTCTCGAAACTCTGATTTCCTCAACCGCTTGACACGCCCTAATAAAGTCATCGATATTTCAGCAACCGACTACATTTATAACTTGTGTTATGTAGGAAATTAAAGTAGAAGAGTAAGGGAACAATGGCGTGTTATAGCGTTATTTTTCAGAAAATTGTCCTCCCTCGACTTTCGGATCCTTTTGTTGCAGCTGGTCACATTTGTTTTGCTTGCATGAATATACACCACATCGGTACAATGTGATACAACGAATGCACACATACAGACGACGTACTGACAGACACAGATTATAACATACATACACATGATAGCCCTAGTAAAGTATACAACACTTATTATGATATAGTTATCAATGCAAGGCTAAAAAATGATGTAGATTTAATTGATCTTATTAAAGCCCCGATTAAATAAACGAACAAACCATGTTCTAAGATCATTCCCGAGGTCGCATAGTCGTCAAACACCGCGTCGACAAAGGCCTCCTTGGTCGGGACCGTGGCTTCTCCGATACAGTACCCCTGGAGGAGCCCGGCTACCACAGTTTGGCACACCGATAGCATCTCTTCTCCGACAGCACCAGCTTCGTGATCGCTCACGGCTCCATCGAAGACCGACTCCACGTTGAAACACTACGGTAATGCGGATGGGAAACAAGCACGGTGAACGATTGTTGTCTTTTGATTGCAACTGATTAACAAATTGCCCTACATCGATGTAAATAGCACTGATTTGATCAGTGTTTTAGTAGTAGCCATGATTAAAAAAATAAATAAAACAAAATCATGCGCTTACGTACTCGAGCAGGATTCGAAGCTACGAAATCCTGATCTCCTTTAAATCACCGAGCTTCCGCCCGACAGTAAGTGCTGGTTCTAATGTTTTTTTTAGCCTGCAGCCGGTAATGCGTAATTATTCAAATTCATTGCAATGAAAACACATCTCGACGGAAAGAATTTCATGAATTTGGACAACATGTATTTGTGATCATCTAGATACTAGAGTGCTAAGACATTTAAGCTTTACTTGACCTTTCCCTTTTTTATCAGCATCAGGCATTCAAACCTGACCTCGATGTCAAATGCCAAACTTTTTCAATTTCTGTAGCAATATTCGTCAGTCCAGCAAGAATTTAATGGTGCCAATTATTATGAAGAGATTTATTGCAAAATGAGATAAACACCATTCTTACAGCGTTTCAAAGTAAGTCCATCAATAGATAGAACAACATAATACCTTTCCAGTTATACCTCACTTGTGATATAACAAGGAATATAATTCAATAATTAATCACAATTATCTCCAACTAACAGAATGGAATTAGATCGTTTTGCGACAAACTCTTTATATTATAGATAAGGAGATTTCAGTAATACATGTTCTTTTAAGCAATAACAATAACTCAGTTTAAAAACATCTTTGCCGATCGTGAAGGGCAGCAGCAGCTGCACTTTTGTATGTACGCCAATCGACGAACAAAGAACATCTGCTAAGGCATTAAAATCGTACTTCAAAGTTAAAATTTCGATTTAAATACTATCATATACATGATATCTCAACTCTTTGTTCATTTCATTAAAAAAAAAATCAGAAACAGAAAACAGCAACTTCAATTAATAAACTTACTGTCTTTACAGTTAAAGCATTACATGAATATCATGACTTTTACTTCTCTCTCTCTCTCTCTTTCTCTCTCTATCTCTCTCTCTCTCTCTCTCTCCCTCTCTGTCTCATCACACAGACGGTATCAGAATTTCAAAAGTAGAAATTGTGAATTGTGAATTGTATGAAAATACACATAAATATGATTATGTAAAGTGGATTTGAATGATATTGCATGAATTTCATTTGAGTGTTTCATGTATTCCAGTTTCTAATACTGTAATACGAAAACATTCAGACAAACTGATTCAATATGCAGTCAAGCCTGTGTACAGCGGCCACCCAAGGGAGACGAAAAGAGTGGCCGTTATTGGCAGGCGGTCGGAGTACACGTTGTCTGATGGCCTTTCTCTTGGGGGATTTTTCACTGGTATCATATGGCAGGTGGCCGCTAAGACGTTTTTGACTGTATTGTAACCGTGATGTACTGACATTTCAAGTCATTACCATTGAGACTGTTGCCTCCGAGTAAGAGTCACTGATCGAGTCCAATATGGCGTCCAAATCGTCCTCAGACAGAGTGTCGTTTGCTCCGTCGCTACCAGCAGAACGTAGCGCACCCTCTACAGCTTCCTCGCTCAAGTCTGTGCCGCCTTCGCCCGCCTCGCACACGGACTCCAGCTCGTACGTTCCGTAGAGGATTGCTGCGGTCGCGTGCAGAAATGCGTGCTCTTCAAAGCCGTAGGCATGGTTGACGTTGAAGGCAGCAAACACGTCATTGGTGAACGACGTCACGCACTGGAAAACAAAACAAAACAAAACAAAATAAAGCAAATGAATCAAAATCTTTCAGGAGATTAAGCTTAGATGATACATACGAATATTATGTCAAAGACTTCTGCACTCTTTAATGAGGAAAAGACCATTGTTCCACGGATACTTTAATAGCGAAGCATGTTACAGACTTTGATATGTTACGTTTCATTTCCTTTTCACGGAGGTATAAGGTAAAGATTCTTTCCATACGTTAAGTGACTGGAAGAGTGTTTATGACTGCATCTTCCACTACACAAGAAGTGATGCACAATAACTCTATACAAACTACTGAACTACTATGAACATGTGGGGCAGACGAACTTACACTCGGAGGCTTCCGAAGCACGAAAAGTTTCTTATGCAAAAACAGTTTATCGCCACTTAAGTGTGCAACAGTTAGGGCATCATTAAAGTGGCAAAAATTATATCTTTTTAAACAACACTCATTGCAATTTGATAAGTATCTTACAGATAAAAGAATTCAAGTCCAAAACCAATTAATCCATTTTATTTTAACAAGATAAGGGAGCTTAGACGGAAGCTGCAAATAAAAAGAAACTAATCAAAGAAAAAAATGTAGAACAAATCAGAATTTCACTTACTTTTGAGTTATTGATTTGTTCTTGACATTCACATTATATATTTTAAAATCTTCATTGCGATTTTATTTCAAATATTGACAGAGTTTCAATCAATTATTTTGTTGTCATTACCTTCAATTAAAGATATTTTAACATGATGAAAAATTACCACTGTTTTTTTTTAATCAATATTATACATAATCAGAAATATAACCCACTCTGTGATAATTGTCTTAAAATAGTGACCCTGCATCACAAAACCAACAGAAAGTCGCTAAACGTAAAGTTTTAGTTTATGAGAATAGACTTTAAGCTTTGAAATGATGTATAATTCAATTGAAATCGACTCTCTTAACCTACCTTACTTTTGCGATGCTAAGCTTCATGCAATGGATGGGATAAAAAACGATGTAAAACTTCATATTTACAACTTTTACAATGAAGAAACAATCATTTTAAGCTGCAATTGATCGTGATTTATTGACACATCATATACATGACTAATTCAAACTTTGAAAACAGTATCATTATCCTTTCAAAAGTTATCAGAGATGAAAATAAAATGTTCAAAGTTATTTTTTTTTAATAAAATGGCAAAGGGGACTCTAAGGTACACCTAATCGCATTAACACTCTATCAAATAACTGTTATAGAAATATTGCTAAAACCACAGCTTCCCGTCCGTTTTATTGTCATAAATTTTTGAATCATGTAAAAGAAGAATAGGTCTTTAAGAAAATATTCAAAATTCAAGATTGACTAACGTGATCCGTTTCATCGATGTTGAGTCCTCACACAAAATTGAGGGGGGGGGGTTGAGACGTGCACTATTTTGTTGGCTTTGTGGTGCACGGTAGGATCTTTTTCAATATCTGCACAAAACTCATTTCCAACCCTTTGTTTGAAAAAAATAATTCTTTTTCAGTTAAGGTATTCCGAGCAAATTGCAAATTGTTTTGTCTGATGAGCAAGTACTAGATTTGCAAAACATGCGCATGTCGTTTGCATATATCTTTTTTTTTCACTCTTATCGCAAACACGATGCAAACTTTGAAAAGGAGGCGTTGCTGTTTGTTGTTTGCAGGTTGATGTGTTACGCCCTTTTTATCTTGTTAACGACGAAGTCTAAAACGGGCGATGTCGTCACACTCTGGACCTCTAAATGGTCGAAGACCCCACTGACGTCGACAAAGCAATCCGTCAGGCGCAGCGCAGTCACACAATAATTGTCTGCGCATGAGCGGTGAAATGCAAATTAGGAAAAGTTCAACCCCCCTCCTCCACTCTTATCGTAAATGTTGGTGGCGACACAATGGACCTCTCAATGGACGACGACCCCCATGGCTTTGACGTCGACAAAGCAACTGTAGCCGTGCGCACTAGTGCAACTGCCGACTGCGCATGAGCAGTGTAGTGCGGCCGTGGAGGAAGTAGACGCCCTAAAATCATTCTAGAAAAAAAGTTTGATGCGTCATCACAATTTGTTTTCTTCATTTTCTTGCATTTTGTAGATGTCTTTTGAAAACTTACCTTTGCATTTCTATCGATTTTCCAGGATTTCATTAAACATGATTATGATAGTCACACTTGAACGTATACTATGGCATAACACAGTATGACCATTTTGTGCAATTTATAACTCGCATTCGCATTTTGCATCCGTTATGAAAATTATGATGTGTGTTTCGTACAAAGAAATATCGTACAGTGTAAGAAACATATATGATGATATTTCCGTATTTATCTTTGGTTTAATTTCTGTATGGCCGGTTTTTTCTGTTTGTTTGTTGTTGTTTTTTCTGAGTTGGTTGTGGTTTCGTGCGCTGACGAATGTTGCGGAGGTGGTTAAAGGGACAGTTCCACACAAAATTTAAGTCAATCTTAACGGTTCACTTAAAAAAAAATGAAAACGAAGGCATACTCCTGATTACCAAGTTTGTTTTATTTAATGCCTTCAGAATCCGCTTGAAATTGTTATCTTGTCACTAACACTGCATTCTATCTTGTGTAATGGCTGCAGGAAAACGTCTCCAACATTTTAATTTCCATTAAAGGTACAGAAAATATTACAATCGAAGAACCACAGAAAACATCATAATTCTAACTTGGGCGAACTCGATTTCTTTTTTTTAATGAAACACCCACTTACCTATAATAAGCTTTAATATGATGTTTGATATAAACTATTTATATTGCAAGGAATTTGAAGAAAAAAAAAAGCAAGAGATATGCTTGAGAGGCAGAAAAGTGCAAAAGTTCTTTTGCAAATATTACATTTTCGTCATTATCATGATACCATACTTGATGAAGCTGAAATTGACCTCGTACGGCATTTATCATTCTTGCATACATGTATATCTAAACCTAAGAAAATATCACCACATCTTATCATTCTCTTCAACTTTTCCACTACTAACAGCTATATTATCTATGTTTGACCAGTTTATAGGATACCATATTGGCTGTTTAATGACATTGTGAATGACGTTTACGTTACTAACACCTTATCGAATTTGCTAGACTCTGACCAGTGAACAGAACAAACACCCCCACCCCCTAAAAAGGTAAAGTATGTTATGTAACGCGAATACTGCAACGTAAAATCTGACTAGACCTACAAAATCTTTTCGGCTTGTATAGCACTATCACAAGGGGGAAGTGTTAGGTACATGGTGTCCATTACAAAGACTGTCACAATGCTTTTTTTTTTTTGGGGGGGGGGGGGAGCGTTAATCATGATGCAAGTATCCACTTAATATCAATTATATTACTTGATAGTTGAGTCTCTTTTCATTTTCATTCCAGTTTGAAATACTTCATAATTCTCAAGAAAAAAATATAAAGAAATGCAAGTAGACGAAATTACAAGCTACAAAAGCACATAAATTAGTGCCTGGTCGATCATCATAATGATCAGTGCTCAATTGTATTAGTGATCTCCTGTCTTGCAAAGAAGGAGAAATATCAAGATGCCCGTAATAGCAAAAGTGTTGTGTCGTTGGCCCAAGGTGTTACAGAGATCATAGATCACCGATAACTCTTTTGTCAAAATATCACCATTCAGAGAAAAAGAACATGAAAAGCTTATGTCAGTTTGCGAAAGCTAAAGAAGTAACAAAGTGTAAGAATTAAGAATAAATTGCTTAAAGGCGAAGACACTGCAGAAAACAACAATTGAAGGAACCACAGTCACCGATAATTCAGTCGGGAAAAAAAGTTTCTTTTAGTCCTTATTAAGTAGTCATACCCGGCACAAATTAATCACTTAAGCTGGACAGTAAGAAGTTCATTAAAGTTCACTGCATTGTGAAAACTTGTACTAGTCTTCTAAACCAACTTCGAAATGATTATTAGCCACGCAGAACTAATATGAGATGGAGAGAGAGACAGACAGTCTAAGACAGAAAAAGAGAAAGAGAAAGAGAGAAGCTAGGGAGATAGAAAACGAGGGAGAGAAGGCGGGAAGAAAGCATGTTTTCAACAATAATTGTGTATACTTTGGATTTTACTTCACAGAAGAAAAAAAAATATGATTATCAAGTTCCACGGTAAATTTGATTTAACACCCACCTGCGAACAATTCTCGAATCTCGACGCACAATCAACTCTGCCGAATATGGTCTCGACCAGAATCTGCATTTGGTCGAAGGTGACATTTTGGTGGCCATGGATGACAAATTCGCCTTCCTCTCTCTGCGTGCTCAGCTCCTCGTCCAAGAGGTAGTTTCCGATGGCCACGAAATTTTCTTCATCGTAGTGGTCGTGGTCGTGATCACTCCTCTTCGACCTGAAATCCGACACCGAAAACGAGAAGTCGAGGAGCAATAGTATGCACACGAAACGCAGAAAAAGTTTCGTCGCCATTTTCCGTTCTGTGTCAGCGGCTGTTGTGCCGTGCGCAAAATGAAGCACGTTCAAGCGCAGCGCAGCGGGGTCTGGGTGACTGCACGGATTACAAAATTAAGCGCAGGTGTACCCAACAAGTTGACTGGAGGGGCTCGTACCCTTTGTTCTCACACGAATTACCGAATTGCGAACTCTGATCAGAGTTCCAAAGAACTTCCTTCAAGAGAAAAGAAGGCACCGCTCCCCCAGGGATTGCGGTCACCCATGCAAGACGCCATAAAACTGTCACGTGTGCGTGTAACTGTGTGTGCTTTGTGTGCATAAGGAGTTTCAGACTTTTACATAAGCTAGATTACAATCTAGTCTCTACTATCTAAGCAGCTTTTATAAAAGCGTGTGAATCTCACAGCCGTGCAGTGCAAACGCAACAAAGAGTCCAATGCTTTAAATCGATCAGGCCTACGAAAGCGACAATTTTAAAGAAAATATTGATCGTTAAGAAAACAAACAACTAACAAACATAAACTGATCGAAGTCATAGTTTTTTTTTCACAGTGAACTAACATGGGAATAGATTTACGAATTTAATAAATAACGCTCAATATTATTCACACTTTCATATTGTGTGTGGATACTTTAATAAGCAACTGTCACACAGGGTTGCGGAATAAAAAGAAAAGAAAGAGAACTTTAACGAAGACGGTTTGTTTGCGCATAATTACGGATAGAGATTCCAAAGTTTACCCAATATTTTGTTCTCTATTTTTGATATGATAATTTGCTTTTTGTCACTCCTTTCATTTTTAATGAATAGAGTTACATTTTGCTTAGGTCTTCATTGTTTTTCATTATTATTTTTTTTTTCAAGGGAGAGGAAGGGCTGTGTCTCCTCTTAAGTAGCATTTTCGGTGATTGTTTATGAAGATTCATTTTTCGTGTAGCATATTCATTTGGATATTTGAATATATAGGTTACAGTATAGGCTTAAAAATTGTTATGTTGAATATCATTTTGTGCATTGTTTTTAGTCTTGCCAAGAGGGCGTATGTTGGCGAACACAAGTGATACAATTTCCAGTTTGTATACCATGTGTAAATTATAATTATGATTGCTAAAATCAAAACGTACCACCACACAACAGCAACAACAATATTAATAACAACACCATCCAAAATAACATCACCCACAACAACATCATCAACAACAACAGCAACAGCCTTGTAGTAACGACTAGCACTTTGAAATTCAGATATTACAAAATACTGCTTCGCGTTAGATATTTGTTTAAGATATCAAAGGTCAATTGCTGTATAGCGGCAAGAACTGGATGGGCTGCCTGACAAACAATGTGAATAAATTCACGTTCACGTAATTTTTCGTTTCGTCGAGTATTAATAAATCAACGGCGTCGACAATAATTAGATATACCCTGGGGCCAATATTGATCGGAGGGTGCATGATATTCTAGGCCATATATACTATGAACTGTATACTCTCGGTTTTATATTGATGCAGCATTATTACTTGTGGAATTAACAGCTTCATAGATCCTATATTAATTCAAATTCAGATTCAAACTGACACAATCACTCAAAGAAGGAAGCAAAATGGCGCCTAAATGACTTATGAACCACACCTAGCATTAAAGGGGATGGCTAGTAACTGATCAGTGGGAATCAGTGGGAATGCTGGAAGATGATTGTTCCTATCCTTGTGGGATTCATTTAAGAGTACATTATATATCTATTGTTGTGTGAAAATTATTTGCTTCAGAATGGTCTCACATTCAAGTAAATTGCAGTTTAATGTTTCCAGGTGAGCGTGCCTGGTCAGTGACGGGGCATTAATCTGCACATAACTTGAATAAGATTATGAGACCGTTCTGAAGCAAATCATTTTCACACAACAATAGACACATAATGTACTCTTAAATGAAATCCACAAGGATTGGAACAATCATCCCTCAGCATTCCCACTGATTCCCACTGATCGGTTACCAGCCATTCCTTTTAATTAAAATTTACACATTATACTCAACATTTTCGCATTTTGAAATTTGCTATCCCTTATCTATGCATCACCCCTTTACCAATACCATCAATATCCAAAACGGTATGCAATAGACCCCTGGACCACGCAGCGCCAGAGCCTATCATACCGGGATGGAGGGTGGTAATTAGAAGTGTTAAATTCCCCAGGTTAATATGATAACAAAAATAATGATAGTGATGGCAATAATTATAATAATCATAAAAATTAAATAATAGAAACATCAGGAAACGTATGTAAGTAATAGAATTGAGAGTGGTTAAAGTAATGTCAGATTGGCAAAGTGTAAGTGGAAATAATGTCAAGGGTAAATGTATCCGTGCTATAAACGCCGTGGGTTTACAAATACAACATAACAGGTTACACCGTCAAGAGAAATCAGGTCAAGGGTGAAAATACCAGAGGTAAAACTGGGAGATATTAAATACACGTGTAGGATATCTGAAAAGTTTTACACATTAAAATTCAAAAGGATGACATGGCATGTGTACCATCTGTACGTCGTCCCCTTAAAGGCATAATTTACCATTCTATTTGCAAATGAAACAAAACCCAGCATTAGTGTTTTAAAGTAGTTCTAAAATGTGAGTAGGGATAGAAATAAAAAAACAATGTAATGATTTGAACCAGTATAATCAATGGTATTATTAGATTTACAAAATGTGAACATTTTTTCCAAACTCAACCGTCTACAGTTATGGTTTAACGAGAACAATTGCGATTTCTCCTTATATTTTAAGCTTTATTGCAAAAAAAAAAAGTATATATATATATATATATATATATATATATATATGTTAGGATGTTTTGTGACACAACTGACCTACACATAATTATGGTTCAAAAGTGATATCTTGAACATTTTTAATATCGATGGTCCGAAAGGTAAACTGGGTCTTTAATGATATCGCTCCACGCATCCTTTAATATATCGCTCCACGTTTGAACCAAGAGTTCGAGATTGCAGTGATCCACAAACGAAATGGAAAGGTTCTGCAATGATGGGGTTGATGATTAATCATGGCAAAAGCAATAGCGCGTCGGCTTAGCCATGTGAAATAGCCATTAACAGATGTCATTGAGAAGGTGAACGGCTTTTTGTTTCTTGTTAGCAATTGCCCTCATGCAGTGAAAGCCGGATGCGATAAGACGCCCCAGGCTGGCTGTCTGAGCATTAGGGAAGGACTCCGGACGTAATCTGGTCCATAAATGACAACTCAAGATCCCCAAGATGTGACGTCATAGACTCCAGATTTTTCCTATCGCAAATTATGGTGCGGAAAACATGGAAGTATAATGAGTTGGTTATAGACTTATACAGGATCACCTCGTCACATTCAAGGGAAAAACAAAATATGTTTCCTACTTACAGTCATTCATGGGGATCACGTACTTGGAAAGATCAATAATAATGACTTTATCAAAGACAAAGAATCAATATCACCTTGAAGACAGACCCCAGCTGTGAAGACGTTTTCAAGCAGCTTCTTAAAATGATGGTTTGTTCAGGACTTGGTAGTGGGATTTACGAGATAATGACTAAATGGAAACACTTTCAAACTATCAAAGAACAAAGATTCCAAGAAAAAAATCAAAATGGATTTGACGGCAATCGACTGTAAAATTGCTGAGATATCAAAAAAAAAAGAAAGAAAGAAAGAAAGAAGAGTAAAAAAAAAGTAGTCCGAATAAAACGTGGAATCCACCTGTTATAAGGACCTCTTTGTGTATGGATATCTCAGCCATCAAATCATCAATTTTCACGATAACATAATTATTATTTTGGCATTGAATTCTTCCTAGAAATGCATGTTCTTTGCTATTTCATGTGTGGTCTCCACTTATCTCGCACATAATTCAATCACCAAACTCATCATAGCACCCCTTTAAGGGTTGCCCGATATAATGTGTGCCATGTGTAGCGCACGTCAGGGGGTCACTTCAACCCTGTTCCCACTATCGAATCTACAAAAAAACAGATTGCTCAAAAAAAGACGTTCACATGGTCGGTTACCAATCTCTGTCCTGGAGAGCCAATTAGTTAATACACGTACGTCATGTATACCCCCAATCGTAAGAGATTCCTCCTCATATCAGCCACTCATTTATTCTATTGCTGCCGACCATGTTGCAAAAAAAGTGTATTGGATCACAGTCTGATGAATCCAACCTGGTTGGTCCACTATCATGTGAGTGTCAGCCACGTGATCCTCATCGGACGATCTTGCGGCTTGCCTCATCGGATCACCGCCCAATATGTCTGACACTGATCTGATAGTCGACCAACACCAGTCGGATCCATCGGCCTGTCATTCGTTACACTATACATTGGGTAGCCGGAAGCGATAAACGTTGCTTCCGATGAGTGACCGACGAGGGAGAATCTCTGTGGAAAGGGGATATGAAATAGATGTGGGACGCTTTTATGCATACTGAAAGGAGCAAATCACATATAATTTTGAAACCCCTACATGTTGCAAAGTGAACATTGTTTGCTTGTTATTGTTATTGTTGTTTTGTTTTGTTTTGTTTTGCTTTTATTTGCTTTCGGTTTGCTTTTTGCTATCGCTGTCTTTTCAAAAGGCAACTGCGATCCATAAGGCCATGTTGATAAACATTGCATGTATATTGTCAGCACTATGCGTTGATGCCTCATTTTTAAATAACTTCTGAACCAGCTCGAAACCTTAGAATGTTTATCAGTTTAAGATGGTCAATGACATACAGAAATAGAAATTACAAGGAAATTTAGTGACGATCTCTACTAATAATAATCAGGCCTGTGAGTTGATATCATATCGCTATTTCTTTAACCTTTCATTATCTGTACAATTATGTTGTAAAACTATGTTGATAAACATTACATGTACAGTATATTGTTAGCATTATGCGTTGATGCCTCATTTATTTTTAAACAACTTCTGAATCAGCTCGAAACCTTAGAATGTTTATCAGTTTAAGATGGTCAATGACATACAGAAATAGAAATTACAAGGAAATTTAGTAACGATCTCTACTAATAATAATCAGGCCTGTGAGTTGATATCATATCGCTATTTCTTTAACATGTCATCTGTAAAACTATGTTGTAAAACTATGTTGATAAACATTACATGTGTATTGTTAGCATTATGCGTTGATGCCTCATTTACTTTTAAACAACTTCTGAATCAGCTCGAAACCTTAGAATGTTTATCCGTTTAGGATGGTCAATGACATACAGAAATAGAAATTACAAGGAAATTTAGCAACGATCTCTACTAATAATAATCAGGCCTGTGAGTTGATATCATATCGCTATTTCTTTAACATGTCATTATCTGTAAAACTAGAGAGAGAGAGAGAGAGACAGACAGAAAGACAGAGGGAGAGGAAGTGAGAGAGAGAGGGAGAGAGAGAGAGAGACACTAATAGAAGAGTTTGTTTGCAAAAACCGATAAGTCCATACTTGCCAAATGGAGATATTTGCGATAAAAGGTCAAGGAAAAATAAAGAGAATAATACGAAAATTTTGCTTCTTTTGACCATAACTTCAAAAATGTACCTTATATAGTGACCAATATATCATTTAAAAGGTATTATTTTATACTTTATGACAGAGACCGTACTTCAAAATCTTCAAAAATGGACCTTTCAGTTTTTGCGAACAAACTCTTCAATTATACTCCCATGTTATTACTGTCATTATTATCATTATTATCATCATCATCATTTATCATTATCATTGTTATTATTATTAGTAGTAGTATTGTTGTTATTATTATTATTATTATTATTATTATTATTATTATTATCATTATTGTTATTATTATCATTATTATTATTAACATATTATCATCATCACCATCGTAATCATCATAGTCATTATCGCTATTATCAGCTCACTCCTCTTTACAACTGAAATTAAAGGGGACAAGAACCTAAAGAGAAATGTGGATCGAGTGAAAGCAACAATATTAGTAGAACACAGTCAATGAAAGTTCGAGGAAAATTGGACAATCGATGGACAAGTTATGCGTTTTTAACAATTTGATGTTGGAACCGCTGGATGGGAGACTTCTAGATGTTATGACGTCATGTGTGGATAGCAATAATATTATAAAGATAAATAAATGGAATTCCATGAACCAAATAAACAAAGAAACAAGAGAAGGATGGTGATAACTGTTACAGTTATTTCAAATGCAACGTAGATACGTTTCGAGAGTTGTAACTTCTCGTATACGTGTACAATAGATAAAGACACAAATCGATCTGATATAAACATATTCAAGGTCAGCCAATGTCAGCATATTCGAAAAGATACACTTTCGTGTCGTCCCTGAGGACGCAACACCTATGCCGGACTTTATTAAACGTGTGAGATTGAGTTACTCCTATATCATTCACACTCTAGAAATGATGGAGTAGATAATGTAAAGTCTACTTTTTTATCAATTATGATTATATGTTTCAAATCACTATGCCATATTTCCATAATATGTTTCAAATTACCACGCAACATTTTGTTTTAAAAAATGGTCATGACTTTCGAATTGGGAGATTCACTTTTTATTCATGTCGACTTCTTGAGATTTACGTCTTGTGAGCATCGTCTAATCTAAGTACATGCCATTCATTGCAGGCAAGATGCCGTCAAATTTGAGACGCCATTAATTGTTTAGCAGGTTTCTGCTTTCACGAATACTTATGGGTATCTTTGTGAACAAGGAATAAACAACTATTATAACCTATCAAAACTGAAATTGTTTCTTGATTATTCATACCTTTATTGAGTTAACTGCGCTCTATATTTGAACTTCATACGGAAAGATGTTTTACTACCTGTAAAATTGTCCTTTAAAGGGGATAGCTAGTAACTGGTCAGTGGGAATCAGGGGGAATACTGGGGAGTGATTGTTTCAATTCTTGAGGGATTCGTTTAAGAGTACGTTATATATTTATTGTGTGAAAATTATTTGCTTCAGAACGGTCTCATATTCAAGGAATGTGCAGTTTAATGCCCCGTCACTGTACAGGCATGTTAGCCTGGAACCATGACATATTTTTCACACAACAGTATAGATATATAATGCACTCTTAAATGAATCCAACAAGGATTGGAACAATCATACCCCAGCATTCCCACTGATTCCCACTGATCAGTTACTAGCCACCCCCTTTAAAAGAGATTCCATTAATTTCAGTTCAAAGGCAGTTCTGAGAAGGATTACATAATAACAAAACATCAGTGCGGGTTCCATATTGCCATAAGACCCGAGAAAATCAATAATATTGATGAGCTTCGTTACAAAAGGGCCTAAGTCCATTTTTGTATCACTTGTTAGTGTCCCTCATGCTCAAATCATACATTCACCATGCACGTGCATCAAACTCATAATGTATCGTCAGTCAAACTCCCAAAAGTTTTAAGAAGTTTATCAAATATTACGATGAAAATCGTTCTTTTTTAATTTAGTTCAATTCAATAATTTATAATTATTTATTATATTTCCATCATCAAAAAAGAAAAAAGAAAAGATAATATGATTCAAAGCTGTACAATTTGTTGATTTGTCTTTCATTCGTCTGATAAGGCCTTTTTTTAATGCAATATAAAGTACAATGTATATACAAATGAAAAATGCACTTCCTCATGCAACATGAATTGTAATAATCATAACGATGGAAAACAGTGTTCCACTAAAAATCCTAGGTTGTAAGACGTGGAACACCGAAACAGTGTTCCAGAGCCTTCTAACTTTGGTTTCATTGATTTTGTTTTCATAAGAGCCATTAAAATATTTGAAAAAAAAATTCTTTGCAAAAAAACAAATCTGCATCCAGATTACATCTGTCCTGCATCTTTTATCATTATTTTGTTGATTGACTATCAAAGCGAAGCGAGTAATGACTTTGAGTCTATCTGGCCTAAAAAATGTAAATTGCACCAATGAAGTGTGTGTGTCTGTGTGTGTGTATGGGTGGGTGACAAGGTGATGACACTTTGATAAAAAAAAAATCTTGAATGGGACCACACTATTGTGTGAAATAATAAAAGAAAATACAAATCTTGATTTCTTAGGAATTAGCCTACATTATAAGATATGGATTATGCCCGTTTAAAAGAAAACTATTCAATTATCGACTACCTATACTGACTGAAAACTTGAATAAGATTCACAATATACCCCGGCTAATAAGAGTTATGATAAACACCCCCTCTCCCAAGGATAAAAAGGAAAAAGAAAAAAAAATGTCTTTGATACAGCAAAAACGTGCGATTTCTGTATTGGTGTGTTTGCCATCGTTATTTATCTTTGTCGCGATCGTATTTAAAGAAGCTTCACAGTCCACTGCGTGGTGGACAACCGATAACGCGAGCTGACTTCGCTGTGCTAGAAAAGCACCGTGGGGTCGTCACAGCCGCCACGCACGAAGACTTTGTGACTTTGCTCACCTGAGCTGGCGGTGATCTTTACCCCGTTATTATACAATCGAGATGTTTGTGCAAAGTGTCGGTATGCCGAATCGGAGGGCTGGCGTCACGAGGCGAGATCGCCTGGTGTTAGTACTGGATTGCCTCTTTGGTGTGTATTTATTACGAAACCGTTTAGTGTTGGATAGTGCGGGTCAAAGGCAAATTCGCTCCGTATCGCCAAAAACAAACACCAAGTGTATGTGGAATGAGCATAATAGTTATGAGCACAAATCCCATTACCGTGCATTGGCAGCCACCATGCATGATGATTTGCACAATGAGAAAGCACTGCGTAAAAGATCGCGACATGCTTTTTAAGGCGGCCGTCGGTATTATGGATCTTGCTGCTTTTTTATTTGTACTTTATCAATGCAGCAAGGTTTTCAGACATGAGCTTCATCGATCGCGGAATGTCGCATTGTAAAGAATGTATTGACCGTAGCTGTTCTTTGAATGTGGCGGAACATGAAACACAACAACAGGTCGATGGATGTAGGTAGTCCTTAATTCATCGCCTGTATTGCATATAATTCGTTAACCATTAACTAGCGCCGCAAAGAACGAGACAGATAGCGGGATGTAAGATAAACACAAATCAGATCGTCGGCTTCACTGTTATCAGACTTTGTAGTGGCAGATATTCGACGTCGAAACAGAAGTAATGAGTTCAAAAGAAATGGGAATACATGAAGAGTTTGTTCGCAAAAACCGATAAGTCCATATTTGCCAAATGGAGATATTTGCGATTAAAGGTCAAGAAAAACAAAGAGAATAATAAGAAAATTCGTGCTTCTTTTGACCATGACTTCAAAAATGTACCTTTATGATAATTATGTAGTGACCAATATATCATTTAAAAGGTATTATTCTGTGCTTTCTGACAGAGACCGTACTTCAAAATCTTCAAAAATGGACTTATCGGTTTTTGCAAACAAACTCTTCATATTAAAGGAAGGCGTGGTGATGCGGCCTTATATTCGATTATCATCTTTTTTACAAGGCTCACAAACAATGAAACATACACATCAAACCACACAAACAAACGCGCGCGCGCACACACACACACACACACACACACACTCACACACATATTCACACACTCACATGAAGAAACAAAGAAACAAATTACGCAACCCGTTTGATCTGAATTACGTGAGTGGCCTATAAAGTTTGCGCTTGAAGTTATAAGTCACAACTGAAAATGTTGTGCCGATAGGAAAGCTTATTCTAAATAATGAAGAACCAAACCCACGTATTATAACTGTATGGTCACATTGCGCATGTGTCGAATGTGTAAAAGTGACTTTAACAAGCTCGAAGAAGACACACATGAAAACGCCACAGACATTAACAGACAGATAGATAAACACATGATAGTTACGATATGATTAGATAAAATGCACGGTACTAATTGCAATCATTGTTTATGTAATCATATGGATAACATTAGATTATATTCACAATTATCTCTCTATCTATATATATACATACATACATATGCGTGTGTGGGTGTGGGTGTGTATTTCTAATAGGCGTTTGTAGACATTCCCTGTGTTTGTTCATAGTACCAGCTTTGAAGGATGAGATTAAATTTCTTTCTTTTTGAATAAACATTTGAAAAACCCTGACATTGTATATGTCCACGTTTCAGAACAGTACACGGCAAGCTACACGTCAATCGAAGGGTGATGTGACAATCAAAGACTGATAATAACAGAGTTTCTTCATAGTTCTTGAGTGGAATACAAACAACCATTTGGTATAAGACATTCAATAATCATTGTAGGCCTAATTCACTGTTTTAGGTTAAATGGCGGTCCATATGGCAGTTTGACTATGGCACAAAATCTGTCACGCGATGAACGGAGAGAGAATATTAGTGTGGATGTTGTCGTCTCAGCATGCAGTCAAAGGCATGCCGTCCTTGAAGCACCAAATCCGTTTAACTTCTTTCCCAGATTTGCTATTGCAATAACACAAGTAGGTTTCTTGCGTGTTGATCTAAAATAGTTAACTATGATTGCGTTCATTGGATTTAATATGAATATCATCGACGTCATCTTTGTATACAAAACCATTATTTAATGCATTTATTTAGTATCAATATCATACAATAATTACATTATACACTCAGCAAAAAATAAATAGAGGAAAGTAAACAGTTTTTCAAGTTTATATTTCTCATAAAATATTTAGCTAAATGATAATGTATTATGTGCCATATGAAATGCAAATTAAATGGGTATCAACTTGATAAGTGAATAAAACGGAAAACTTTACGCATGAATAAACGCATTTGTTTTTCTCTTCCAAAACACGAAAGGACAAATTGCGCAAATCAACAAGTTGTCATTCATGCGTAAATGCTCTTCCATGTAACAATAAGAACAAAAGACAAAATTAATTTAAAACAATGAAAAACATGAATTCAGTTGTAGAAATAGAAACATGATCTCTATGATTATTAACTTTGAAGCCCAAAACATCAATAAGGGCTAAAAACAATGAAGGAAAACGAAGAATGTTTTGTCATATCCAAATTGAAATGAAATGAGAGACCAAGAAATATTAACAAAAATAGTAGGAATTTGAATTGATTTCTCAAATTAAGAAAATTGTTAAATTATATTTCACTCTTGAATATGACTCACGAATTCTCAAATTACTAAACTGAATGAATGAAATAAAGATAATATTCTGTTTATTTAATCATCTTTGTGCCCTTACTCCCTATGTCATTTTGAAATATGAGTGGACAGAAAATTCTTCCCACTTTGACTTTATTTGAGGTTATAGAGCAATAAAAAGAACGGAATTTATCTTCTTTTTTCCTATTTCATGCATGTCTCTCATTGCGAAATTGGTCTTTCGTTAACATTTCTATCTTGGAGGGCATTTGCAAATAAAAGACAGTTCGAAATTTTCACTTTTGTGCCTTCAAGGACAAAATAATATATATATGTTCACTCGACGTGCGTAATGTTTTCCGTTATGTTGCCCGAACTATAGATTGATAGCCAACTAAATGACTTTTAATATAATATACAATACATTGGATTTCATCAAAATCTTCTGTGAAAAATAATGAAATCGAAAAGTGTTTACTTTCCTTTTTGCTGAGTGTAACCATAACTGATAATAAGCCAGAATGTAACATCAAGCCCCAGCTTCCAGGACGTAGCATTTAACATCACTGTAGAGGTTGTTCTTGTTTTCCATGATCTAAAGGTAATAATATTTGCTACAAGGTAACTGCTGAAACTATGTTTTAACAACAATAAAGGCCTACTGTTCCTGGTGACTTCTATTAAGGCAGGTGAGCTTTCTTCTCATAGATTCATGTCGGCTATCAGTCACTCATATGTCTTGTTGTTGTTCTCTTTATCTGTGTTTCTTTGTTCCTTCTAGACCGTAGATAAGAAAAGACGTGTATAGGACATAGTGTATTCGGTGGTTGCTCGAAGAACACGTATGTATATTTCTTGTCGTTATTCCTGTCGCCACTCCATGTCTACCTTCGACGTAAGTGCCACTATACTCTTTTTGAACACTAGATGGCGGCAGTTAATATTCACTGCCAGAGCCTTTGTAATAGAAGGCTCAGTCTGTTCACTGCTAGTCAGCAGGCAGCTCAGTACTTAAGGGTGTTGCAAGAAAGCTGCAATAATTAATTGCAACCCAAAATATCTATTGCACATCCTGCAATTAATTGCAAATTACCATAGATCAATCTACTGCAAATGTGCAATAGATATTGACAATTAATTGCAATTCGACTTTCTTGCAACATCCACTTGCAGTATATGCATGCATCTGTTATGAATCTTTGGTCTCACCAAGGAGGTTTAAGAGATGGAGTTCCAACTGGCTGTATTTATTACAAACATCTGCTGTTTTTTTATTGATGCACAAAAGAATTCAACAGATGCACTTGTGCCTTTGATGATCAGGGTTCCATGCCGTCGTCTTTTTGAGCGATCGGAAGGTTCATTTTCAACTCTAACATTACATCGTCTATATTATTTTGCTTGTTTATTTGTCAAATAGAATGAATGTTCTCTTAAATAATAAAGCATGAAACAAAAGTAAATCCCCTCCAAGATTATGTGTAATGATGTCAACCCGAGGTGTATGTCGTGAAAATATTTGAAACTGTACTCTCAATACAAAGCCGATTTTACCACCTTTCCGATCGATTCCGACAATTAATGAAACTGATATGGTATAATTTTCGAGTATAGTTCTTTATTCATTTATAATAATGTTAGATTAGTGTAAAGTCATGTAAAAGCGAGCAATTTTGATTTTCATTTCATCAATTTTCGTACAATTTTAACTCGCACATCCCCGTGCCTGTACTATTAATGTGCCGCTTGTTTTCTAAGAAGGGACAGCGAAAAGCAATTACCATCATAAAGACATATCTTCCTTTGAGAGTGACGAGTCATAATCCAATGCCACATGAATCAATAGTCTTCCTATCTGTGAGGCAGCTCCAGTTTAACACATACTTCAAATATTTCTGAGTGGCGGGTTGAAACATGGGATCAAAGGGAATGAGACTGCTGTTACTCCATTTCTCAAACTTCGTTGGTCTCACTCGCACCTCTACTCCTCTAGTAGGTCCTGAAGTGGGCCATTCGACGTACCAAACAAAACACTTCAATAAACCTGAGCAAAACGAAATAGCAAAGAATACCTCATTTCGCGTGTGGTTGATAAGAGTGAATCTGGATTTCAAAGCTTTTAGACATGTTATATTGCATATATTGTAGATAATTGCAATAAGTATAGTATTACAATTCATTTGATGTCCAAGATCAAGTTTAGTCACTCTGTTACTCTGTATCCGAGCCAGGCGATGTCAGCTACATAATGTTCACCAAAATTCCACTTAGTTACAGGGGACGATGAGAGGCAGAAGAAGCATGTATCTGCTCTTACCGCAGTCGTTTTCTTTGGTATAGACATTGTGATTTATTCAACTCACTGGGTTCTCTTAATTTTATTACAAGAAAATCATACAATAAAACCAACCAACCATGGGTGGAAAGTGTTGCCTAATATACTTTATCGACTTGGCTGAACAGTTTGTTTTGGACGGGCCTCGTGACATAACTTGTAGTTAGAAAGTTTCATTCTTGTTAGGGATACAGCGTAAAACAGGTATAAATTTAGTTCTGGCTGTCTGGTGCACTCAAGCGAGTAAACAGCATCTATTGCAACTATTATTGTTATAATTATTATATCAGGGCCGGTGAAAGGGGGGGGGGGTGGCACTTTTTTTTTCCACCCGTGCAAAGGTGAAGAAACCAAGAAGTGGAATGAGAAAGATGCGCTGAAGAAAAAAAAAAAGCAACTAAAGCACAAACACTGACACTATTGAAGCTAATGGTAAACAAAGACGTTGGCACAACAAGGAGAAAGAGAATGATTATAAAAATTTTGTTGTCCACATGCATTGTAAAAAAGACACAGAAATGATTGATAATGATGCAGACTGTCTGCACGCCGGTATACAACGTGTACATTGTAGGGCTAACGTAAAGCAGGAGTAGATCTTATTGTAGCTTTGTGAGCCTCTTCAAAGTATAAATGGAGGGGAGGGGGGGGGGGTGTTGTGGGGCTTCCCAGCTATGCCCTGTGTAGTACTAATGTTCCCTTTGTTTACAGAATGAAGTGGTTCCTGGCCACGATGAAAATGTATTTCTCCCATGTACAGACGACAGGTCGCACCGGTCATAACTCTGTTTTGGGCAAGATAGGTTTGGGCATGTCTCACGAACCTCCATGTGAGTGAGTAGGGCGTGCTTTTCATCTTTTAGCCATAACCACTTGCGGCGTGTTTTCCTTTGACATATTAAGTTTCATTAAACTCGTTGTGAACATTGGACGGGCCGACAAACAGCAACAACATAATCAACACTGGTCTAAAACGACCTAAGGACTCCCTGAATATTTGCATAAAGAGGGACGAATTGGCAGATCTTGGCCTGTCAAACGATGCCACGAAAAGCCGTAGTAAAAAGTAAAGCCCCTTATTACACGATGGCTCTCTACGATTATTATAAGAAGCATGTACGTCACTGTAAGAAGCCAGTGCCGTATTCTTAATATACGGCACTGTAAGAAGCCAATCAATAGCGACCTCTAGCGACGAGAAAGTCTACATCGGTCAATACATCCTGTCGGTGTCACATCGACATACCGTTCAGGCAAGATACTAAACGCACAAAATCAAGCCATGCAAATAGGAATCAAACATATATGAAGCAAACAAACAAACATACAAACAAACAAGTAAGCAAGCAAACAAACAAGTAAAAAAAAAAGCAAACAAAGCAAAGTGAAAGTTTTGTGCAGAGGGTTGAAAAATAACAAAACAAAATCTGAACGCTTACTTAACCTTATAAAGTCGAAGGGGAGGGGGAGGGGGGCACATTGTGCCCCCCTACCATATTATTTTCGTTTGCTACTCCTACACCCTTTACCCGATTTCAACCAAATTTGGTGACTTTTCCTAAAATCTTATTGCAAACATTTTGATTTAGCTATATCCATTATTGCTGGTTGCCATGGCCACCGTAAACTGACAACCATGTTCGTCAGATTTTGCATTATTTTCTCTTCCAATTTCAGTTAATAATTTAGTAATGGATGAAATGGGGGTTTCCTTGGCTGTAATTTGCTGAAGGACCAAAATGTGAAGTAATTATGGTTGTGAATTACCCTGAAATGGTCTTCTTATTATTTGCTTTATTTTTGTATGACATAGGCATCAAACAATAAAAAATAGAAATAATACACCGAAAATACAGCATTTTTCAAAGACTACCCTTTTATTTTGTATTATCTTCACACAAGCTTTGCCTGTAATATCATTTCTTTATCATAATAGATTATTATCAATCTGCAAACTAAAAATTCAATATTTTGGAAATATGAAATGTGATACCAATTATGTACCTATTCCAAGCAATACATCATGATAGGTTTCTTATATTTCTTTATGTTGTAATGAACAGCGCCTCCACATGTTGACCTTGAGAATTTCAACCACAAATTACTGTTTAGTGAAGGTTGACTTGCTTTCCTTTGTGGTGAATATGAAATGTTTGATATATAATTAAAACATATATACTGGGGATAAAGAAATAAAAAGAAAAAAACATGATTTTAGCGTATTTCTTATTGCATTTATTTATAATTTATGTGGATGACCTTGAGAAATTTCAAATGTTGGGTCATGTACAGCATGAGTTGCTCTACCCATGTGCCAAATATGACGGTCATGCATCATATAATAATGGGGGGGGGCCTTGGGCCTGGAAGCTTGGGCTTTATAGGGTTAAAAAAGATAACAGCGTTATCTGATAAGTTTTTAACTATAAAGGATCAAAAGTTGGAAATGTGTGTTTTTTGTTTAACACCTAGTACTGCGTCATTACGGCCAATTGACGCAACAAAAATTTTGAACAAAGTCATAGAAACAAGTGATTACATCAACATTTAATGTGTTCTACATCACCATCAGAAAGGCAATAAAAGTTCAAAAAAGTTCTAAATCCATAGATTCCAATACAATCGGGTCATTATCAATTCTATTCTCTAAAAAAGTAATGTTGACTCCAAGATTTTTCAAGTGGCACTTTTCTTAGGCCATTTTGGGGCTAGTCCTATGGGACACGTGTCGAGGTCACTGGATGGTCGGAAGTGAACCTGCACATTAAGTTTTGGGAACAGGAACCCTTCATAAATTTCAGATAGTTTTTTTTTTCATGAAAACTGACAAAAACAAAGGAAAATGATTTCAAAAATGCGATTTTCTTATCACTACTTCAAGAATATCCGCTGTTATCTAACAGGGTTTTTATTTGCGCTGTTGATGTACTTATACCTTAGCTATCTATGGCGCTCGGCCTGTTTTTGCTTAAACGAATTCATGATAAATATACATACAAGTGTAAAGAGTGAAGTGCATACTATCATCTCATTATCCATGATATCCGATCTATACAATCTTTTAAAAGACGAAGAATCATTATAATCAAAGCATATAGGCCATAAGTGATACTTTTACTTTATTCGATTTTTTTGTTTTTGTTTTTGAATATGATGAATGCAGCATTATTCCAAAGATTATCATTTTCTTTTGTCTGTCTGATTATGACCTTACTTTCAAACATCTGAAAATGCCGGTTATCTGTTTCTGCGCTCAAGCCATCATGCAGCCATATTGCATGTATAGGAAGTATTTATGCTTCAGACATGAAAGTAGGAAATGCGTGTTCTTTTGAAATGGCTATCATAATGATAGTTGTAGGATATTCGCATACGTAGACCTAAATGTAAGGGACGTATCACCCCTATATACAAGCATGTAATATCAACGCTAAATGTAATATCGACCCTAAAATGCAATACACCTTAACCCTAAATGTAATAACAATTCCCTAAATGTAATACATTTTGAAATTAACGCTAAATGTAATAATATTGAGGCAACCTTACTGTAACACATTTCAACCCTAAATGTAATAAAATGTTATGTGTAACCCTAAATGTAATAACAACTCTAAATGTAATACATGTCAACCCTCTACGAATATCGACCCTGAATATAATACCTCTAAACCCTAAATGTGTTAACGACCCTGAATGTAATATCGACCCTATATAACATCGACCTTAAATTAATGTTACACATCTTAACGCTAAATGAAATAATGACCCTAAATGTAATATATGCATCTCTCTGGCATTATACAACACCTCGATGTAAGCTTTCAGATCACTCAATATAATTTGGAACATCCAAATAAAGATTGATAAAAATATGATTTTTCTTTTTAACAGATAAAATGTTGTACAAGGGTATAATTATGTTTGCTGCACCAAATTATTACCCCTGAAGGTTATTTGAAAGATTGTTTTAGTTTTACAAGAAGAATTTGGTGTTGATGACAATGATTCTTTGAAGTTACAAGTTATTCGGTCGGGTTGTTAAATGCAGTAATTCAGGATTTATAAGATAGTGCAGAATTCCAGTTGCAAGTCGCATCCCCCCCCCCCAAAAAAAAAAAAAACAAAACAAACAAACAAACAAACAAACACAAAAAAAACACAAAAAAAACCACCAAAAAAAAAAACCACACAAAAAAAAATGTCCTTTTTCCGGAACGCTTACGTCTGAGAGCCCGATTAAAGAGCAAACATTTTTATGGCATGTTAGTCGAAACTAAATATGAAAAGTTTATTATAGCAATTGAAAAGTTTGTTCGCAAAAGCCGATAAGTCCATTTTTGAAGATTTTGAAGTACGGTCTCTGTCATAAAGTACAAGATACTACCTTTTAAATGATATATTGGTCACTAAATTATAAAGGTACATTTTTGAAGTTATAGTCAAAAGAAGCAAAAATTTTCTTATTATTCTCTTTATTTTTCTTGACCTTTAATCGCAAATATCTCCATTTGGCAAATATGGACTTATCGGTTTTTTACGAACAAACTCTTCAATTTTAGAATAAAATCTAATTTCGATATGACACAGCAGGATTATGTACAAAGCACGCAAAGTTATAAGACAAGCGTTAGTAGATGCTAGAAGCAGATGATTTCAGAACAAGACACTTGATGACATGTTTCCATTCAACTATTAATTTTGAATGAAGTTAGTATTCTCCTTTATGTCCATTTAGATGCTGTTACAATGAAACGGTTGAACACATTATGTGCGACTGTATGGTGTCACAAGTACTTTGGAGGGAAGTAACATCTTTTCTTACGGATGTGGATTTGTCATAATGTAAAGACAGTATAACAGGAGTTATAGAGATCGGTACGAACAAACCACTGGAAAACAATATTATAGAGGAAAAAAATGTATAAAATACACTTGTTTACCCACGTAGGGCCCCACATGGGATTGTTGGCTGGGAAGATACGACATATTTATAAGTACATTTCGATGCAGGGCCTACTTTTATACACTCCCCCCCCCCCCCCCCCTCCCAAAAAAAAAAAAAAAAAAAAAGAAAAAGAAAGAAAGAAAAGTCATATACGCCTAGGCCTATATATAACCAGTAAAAACTTGAAGCGAACCTGTGCGAAGAAGTTCGAAAGGAATACTATTGACCAATTAACAACAACAACAACAACAACAACAAAAAGAAGTGGAGGGGTAAGTGTACAAAATAATATCGTGACGCAGTGCCACGTGATCATCCCGCGACTTGGAAACCTGAACAAAACAACAACGACGACTACAATACACTGTCTACCCACCCATACCGTCCGTACTCCACGCAGTAGAAAAAGATGTCACGTGACCATTCCGCCCTACCTTTTTGTTGAAGGAAACCCGGAGGTACACCATGAACGGGATTTCTGCCGATTCTAAACAGGGGTTGGAAGTCAATGTTTTGGGTCTTACCGGTATAGGGAAAGCACCGGCACAACCCGGCAGTTCAGGGAGAAAAGGGAGAGGCAAGAAAGGGAGCAAAAATCGTGATCAGCCCAAAATTTCGGTGATTTCCTCCAGCTCGAGTGAATGTCTCGTTAAAATCCAAGATGGCGCGCAGCAAATTGCAAGTAATACAGGCTTGGTGCAACTCGGGAATGTTCACGACCCTCCGTTACTCTCCATCCCCGACACAGCAGCCGATAATGAAACAATTTCCCGATTACTTGGTAGCCAGGGGGCTGCTCTACTCGATTTGGGAAGCGCCGATAATGTGAATATCGCCTCCATTGATTTCATTCAAGGTAATGTTGAGTTTTCTCATGAATCACCGTCCATTGAGGCCCTATCTTCCGTAAGTGCGTCAAACCCACCGACTTCTAACACAGGCGATGATGACGGCGAGACGCTTCCATCGCACGGGGAGCTGCCGGGGCCCGTGCAGCTGTCTGCGCAGAGCACAGCAAATAGTCCCACGCGTACTGATCGATGTGGTGGCGATAAGAATATTCTCGAGGGTCTTTCGCAGGAAGAATTATCCACCAGATCACCTTTATCGCTTGACGTGAACATAACAAAGCATGATAAAGTTGATAAATGTGTATCAGCTGCAGAGCTCTTGAATGATATGAGTCAAACAATTTCCCAGAGCCGAAACAACAAAAAATGCTCTGACATTGTAAAATTTGTATCTTCTACGACTGCGACTGCTTTGAAATCGACAGACTCCTCCAAAACCAGAACTTCGTCTCAATCGGCAGTCTCTCCGCAATCAATTACAGCGGTAGTTTCACCTGCAGCTACTGTTTCAAATCCAGCATCGGATTCTGGTAATATTGAATCGGCAGCCTCCTCTTTGTCACCCGTAATTTTAGGCAAAAATTCCGAGGCAAATAACAGTAGCACACCAGACACAATAACATGTATAAATGTAGGATCTGATCCAACGGGGGATAGTCTGCTTCTTAATATTGCTCAAGTTAATAGTAGCAATAATGCAAGCTCCAGTGCCAACAGTAGTAGCAGCGAGACAAATCATGTTGGTTCCGCTGATCCTCAGTCGTCGGTAAATCCGCTGACCTACATCATCACCAGTCGCGACAAGACGACGGGGGTTACCCAGAAATTCCGGCTGACGGTCGATCCCGAGTCTGTCATGTACATTCCTGTCATGGGCATGGGAGGAGAAGGGGAGGGCTCGGGGAACGACGAGGTCTCACTCATCGCCTGCGAGAGTACAACTCCGTCCAAAGACCGTATGGAGGGTATTGTGGAGGGCGAAGCTGTGGCTGTGAACGGAACACTTCCCATTCTACTACAAGGCAGCAGCATGACAACAGTTCCCGTCGAAGCAAAGGACTGTCTGGCAACAATTCCGGGGGAGATGATTTCGTCTACTCTCATCTTGGATGGGAATGCTGTTACTGCATCCAGGGAGAACGGGGGAGGCGATGATGATGAAGAAGAAGGTATTTATGCAACATCTTATTTCTTTTTCTTTTTTGATCAGTGATGAAGAAAACAAAACAGCGAATGGCAACAATCACCCTGGTACAATGTACAGTTTTGTAGCTTGATGAATAATAATAATAAATAAAAATATAGAGTTCTATGAAAATCTTTTCTCTTTGAATGTTTTGTTGGATGCTTTTGTTTCCATGTAGAACCTACGTAGATCTACAACTTTACACTTGTGTTGCTGATATTGATAAGGGAAATTGTACATGTCGAACAAGTTTAAAGTACCATAATTTGAGATATCGTGTTCGGTTTTGGGTCATGCTTATTGAAAACAGCTCTGGCGTATTACACTTGAAATTCAGTATCTTACTTTGGCCTCAACCGTATCTCCATCATTTTCCACTGATTTTTTTTCCTTTTTTATGGAAGCTCATCTTCAGTCAAATATGTAATATTCAAGAAAATTGGCAAAGAAAGATCCCTCCTACCATTTGTAGTTTTAAAGGTACAATGTAATTACACTATTGTGAAAATAGGTTACCAGGGTAAATTCATCAAAACATGCAAAATACACTATTGCGGTTTATGCCCAGTCATATCAATTCAATGTTTTTTGTAACTTTCTGGATGTGTTTTGTTTTACAGAACCTTGCAGCTCTCTTTGCGTTACTGGCTTCACTAGAACTGAAAAGATAAGAGTTTTCAGTTTTGATATCCTTTGTATATTGTAAAATTTTACTGTTCAACTTCTATTTCTCTTTCTCTTTGTCTATTATTTATAAAGGTGACGGCAAGACAAAGTCAGTAGCATGGTCGCGGAAAACTTCGCAGAGGAAAAAGGAGGTGAGCGCATTGCAACCAAAAAAAAAAATCTAACTTTTGTTTTCTTTCCCAGATCATGAAAAGAGAAGATGCCATTAACCTCGTAGCACATCCATTGATCAGCACACAGCCTTTAGAATTGTGATTGAATTTTATTGTCCCCAACATATCACTCAGAAACAAAATAAGTCGGGATATATTTCTGTACCGTGTAGATGGACGAGCTTTGACTGGGCAGTCACAGTATACAATGTACAATTGTTTATCATGTAATGTAGTCACTGATGAGAATGAAGCCAAAATATAGGGAAAGGTAAATGATTGCTATTTTGAAGTATTTTATAGTTATAGATATTTTCAGTAATTTGCTGTATGACAAAAAAGAAAAAGAAAAGAAATACCGACTTTGATACGTACTTAACTTAAATTACAATTGTAGATGTTTGTCACTCAATTTCTTAATTTTCTTGCTGTAATTAGTGATACATTGTTATGTTTTCTCATAGGCTCAGGAAGTCCTAGTCTGTGACCATCCGGGTTGTGGCACCACCATTATTGGAAAATCCAAGTACAGGATACACAAGCTGAGTCACAACGACAACCGCCCATACAAGGTATCAATCAGTGTACATTGTACATTGTATGGCTGACATTTTTAATGTGATGGTTGAGGCTGATACTGACTTGGAAAATGTTTTCTGATTGTCTCTGTAAGAAGTGATACTCTACAGCATGATATCTTTGTGGTATGATATTTTTTAGATAGTATTCTCAGGGCAATTCAACATGCACTTCCAGGGAATAATTTTCCTGGTATTGCATAGCGCTTTGCTATGCATTTTTGTACAAGTGCTATACAAAATGTTATTTGCATAGCAATTTCATTACATAGTCTTGTACACTATTTTGTTTGAAATGTATCTATGTCCATTGGCGAAAAGTGCTTTCCAATTTCAGGAAGGAAAATTGTTCCCTGATTTCATGCAGACAAGTACCTACAATGTGTACATTGTATGCATGCATTTTAATCATGAATCTTGGCTCTCATGAAATTTGCAGAATTAGAATACACCATGTGAATATCTCTGGTTTTACATTTACTCAGTCTGAAAAGAAAACATGGCAAGCTTTGATGTCATTTGTACAAGTTACCCTCTTTAGTCTGTACAATAAGTGCATCATTTTAGGAATATCTTAAATTACAATTGTTGATTTATTACATGTACAGTTGTACATGCATCAGTGGTATGTATACACGTTGTAACAGGGCAAAACGATGGACAGGTCGTGAGTGCGTCAGCAGGATTATGTGCATAAGTTATGTAAGTATGGAATGTTTTTAAAATCCAGCTACGATGTCACAGAGATGTCTCCAAGACAGCCTGGAGATGGAAAAAAAAATCTCTGAAAAAAGAAAAAGAAAAGGAAAATAAACATATTTGATTCTCTGGCAACTCTGATGGCCAGGCAGATCTCCAGAAGACAGGCAAGTTGTCTTCTTCTCTCACACAGAAAACAGATGGGAACAAAATGATGAGACTTCAATCCATAGAGGACAAGCTGATTTTGCTACAGTGGACTCTCCTCGTAACGAAGTCCTCGGGACCAGTGCTCAGTTATCATTCGTTATATCAAAATTTAGTTATAATTGAACAAATAAACAATTAAAAAAATCACAGAGTGGACAACGTCGCGGCCTGAATTTTGATTTTGTTGTAACCAGGATTTTGTAATAACTGTATTCGTTATAACAGGGGTATACAGTATTTGTATTAAAAAAAATATATATTTCCTATAGGCACCTGCACAAGTAAACTTAGGACTAGTCTTCAATAGGTTAATCATCTGCAGTGTGATAGTTCTAACCATTTTGATATCTTTTCCCCTTATAGTGTCCCCGTGAAGACTGTGACTGGAGCTTCCCTTCTCAGTATAAACTGCGTCGTCATATATCTGGACACACTGGAGCCAAGCCGTTTGTGGTGAGGCATCATTTCTTAATTTATTTGTGTGTATCTTGATCCCATATTACATAATTTCCTAATCATATATTTATGTCTGGCTTTGAATAGCCATTTCTCCATAAATACACTCAAAATATTGTAAGCTAGTTATTGATATGCATGAACTGTAATGACTTTTAACTAGTTGTCTGAATAACTTTTTTTCTTTTTTCCTTTTTTATTTTTATACCCCCGCCAAACGAAGTTTGAAGGGGGTATATAGGAATCAGCGGACGGTCGGGCGGTCGGTCGGGCGGTCGGTCCGTTGCAAATCTTGCGTCGCGAACTACTTCCTCAGTTTTCAACCGATTCCCATAAAACTTGGCACAGATGTGTGCCTTGGGTTGTAGATGTGCAAGACATATTTTTTGACAGTACCCAAAAGTACGTTGCCATGGTAACGGCATATTATGGGCAAAAATGGGTACAAATCTTGCATCGCGAACTCCTCCCACAGTTTTTGATCAATTTTTATGAAATTAGGTACAGATGTTCATCTGAATATGTTAATGTGCAAGACACATATTTCCGCAGTGGCAAAAAGTGCGTTGCCATGGTAACGGCATGTTATTGGTAAAATATAGGGCAAAATGCTTCATGGCAAAACTGCTTCATCAGTGTTCTTCCAATTCTCATGGAATTCATATTGAATGTTTGTCTTAGGATATAGGTCAGCATGACACATTTCTTGACAGTGACAAAAAGTATGTTGCCATGGTAACAGCTCACATATTATGAGCCAAAATGATGGAAAATTTTGTGTTGCAAACTACTTCCTCAGATTTCAACCGATTCCCATAAAACTTGGCACAGATGTGTGCCTTGGGTTGTAGATGTGCAAGACATATTTTTTGACAGTACCCAAAAGTACGTTGCCATGGTAACGGCATATTATGGGCAAAAATGGGTACAAATCTTGCCTCGCGAACTCCTCCCACAGTTTTTGATCAATTTTTATGAAATTAGGTACAGATGTTCATCTGAATATGTTAATGTGCAAGACACATATTTCCGCAGTGGCAAAAAGTGCATTGCCATGGTAACGGCATGTTATTGGTAAAATATAGGGCAAAATGCTTCATAGCAAAACTGCTTCATCAGTGTTCTTCCAATTCTCATGGAATTCATATTGAATGTTTGTCTTAGGATATAGGTCAGCATGACACATTTCTTGACAGTGACAAAAAGTATGTTGCCATGGTAACAGCTCACATATTATGAGCCAAAATGATGGAAAATTGTGTGTTGCAAACTACTTCCTCAGTTTTTGCCCAATTTCCATGAAACTTGGTACAGATGTGTGCCTTTGGTTGTAGATGTGCAAGACGCATTTTTCGACAGTACCCGACAGTACGTTGCCATGGTAACGGCATATTAATGGCAGAAGATCAAGGAAAGATCTTGCGGATTTAACTACTTCCTCAGTTTTTTGACCAAAGCTTATGAAATGTTGTTGGGCGGGGGTATAACCAGTCGCTGTAGCGACATTTCTAGTTTTGTTTGCTTTTTTTAAAAAGTGTAACACATGTAATGTCCAATTTAAGTACATGAAGGTACAAAGATGGATGAACTTCACATAGATTTTTGGAAAAAGCAATTACAGTACGTTTGTCTCCGTGTGTTTGTGTGTTTTTTTGTTTTTTTTTGGTATGTTTGTTTTGGGGTTTCTTTTGCTTGGGGGAGTGGTGGAAGTTGAATCACATGGTATTAAAAGGATTGCCTGATTTTTATAGATGACCTATATCATGCACTCTTTGGCTCCACAGTGTGGTATGGAAAATTGTGGCAAGCAATTCTCCACCATCTACAACCTCAAGATGCACCTGAACTCCCACTTCCGCCACACAGTGGAGGTCTGCGACTATGAGGGCTGCGGCAAAATATTCAACTCCGTCCCGCTCCTCAAGATCCACAAGCGCAAGCACTTTGAGGAACAGAGACTCAAGTAGGTGTAAATTCAGGGGGCAGAGGGAACCTTGTTGAAGTAAATGAGGACTTAAGAGCCATGACAATTACATTGTTTTATCATATTTAACAGGAAAAAATACAATGAGGTACCACTGTATAGTTTGAAACTCAAATGACTGCTAAATGACCCCCCCCCCCAAAAAAAAAAAAAAAAAAAAAAATGAAAATGAAAATAGAAAAACCAATACATTGTATTTTTATTTTTGACATATAAAGCTTCTATCATTCACATGAAAAACTTTAAGGCTGCTTCAAATAAGCTTACCCAAAGCTAAAGTATTGTGGGATAATTTAGGCAAAAATTGGGGGAAAAAAGAAAAAAAAAATCCAGAACATATCTTTTTGTTATGATCTTTAAACATCTTTACTACTCCACTTTAGGAACTTTGATATTGCTTTAGATACAGATTACTCCTTGAAGTGAAAGTATCTTTACAGCTGTATGTTGTTTTTTTTTTGTGTGAACTTATGATGTGCAAATCTGTAATGTATGTATTGCAGCAAGTAACGTGTAGACAATAAATTGCTTCTCTGGAAGGCGAGTCTTTTTTCTTTTCTTTTTTAATATGGAAGATATCAGAAGAGATATCGTAGCTCTATAACATCATTGACATAGATTTCTTTACAATCTGCAGGTGTGAGTTCCCAGGATGCACCAAGACCTTCACCACATCCAGCGCTCTGGGTTCTCACCAGCGTGTCCACGTGAAGGATGCCACAAACTACCCCTGCCCCTTTGAGAACTGCAACAAGGTGTACGACAAGGCCTGCCGCCTCAAGCTGCACATGCGCTCCCACACGGGCGAGCGGCCGTTCAAGTGCACCTTCGAGGGCTGCGACTGGGCGTTCACGTGCATCCAGAAGCTGACGCGGCACCTCGTGCGGCACACGGGCGAGCGCAAGTACAAGTGCAAGTTCGAGGGCTGCAAGAAGCTCTTCACGCGGCTGGAGCACCTCAAGTCCCACGAAGTCTTCCACAGCGGGGAGAAGCCGTACGCCTGCAAAGAGGAAGGTGAGGCTCAGGGGGTTCCCTCGGGTATAGACCGATTCAGTGAAGCAGTTTGTGTATTATCGGCGTGGGCAGCACCATTACCGACCTCCCCTCCCTACATTAGCACGCGCACAAAATGAAAAACTGATGCATGGTTGTTTTAGCCAATAGGCGTCTCGGACTGAGTGCACGAACGCTTGCTTAATGCGCAAACCTTTGTTACAAGTGCGCATACTCCTGCTGCAAGTGCGCGATAGACATGTTGCCCGTGGGGTGGGGAAGAGGAGGGGGGTAGGCTGGGACACCGCAGTTTGAGCTAATGGCTGCGCCCAGTGCCACAAATTGTCTGCTGCCCTCAACAAACCCGTATCGGTCTATACAGACATATTGCAGAGAGAGGACCAGTCAGTTCCCCTTGAAGGATTGTTAGGGAGCTATAGATTTTTGTGATGTAGACGTTCGGGGGGGAACAACCTGGTCTGAGCACGTGCAGAATCGCGTATCAGACACAATCTATTTATAACTCGCGCTCCTGAGTTGAGTTATCACTGCGCATTCTGGGCTCTTTTTACGTCCGCCCAGTTCTCGATGTAGAGAGCTACTTGATGCAACTGTCATATGGGGGCGCCATTTTATTTTTGATACCTTGCGTCCCAGCATAATCTAAAGCTACTTTTCAGCACGACGCAGGGAAGAAGAGAACGTCCAACTCAAGTGTCGTCTCAAACGTCCACGCAGCAAATCTAAAGCTCCTCATTAATACAGAATGATGTGAAATGAGCACAGTGCGGCCAGATCACTGCATCAGAGGTTGCAGTATCTCATGCCATTTTGTTTGTGTGAGTGTTATGTAAATCACCTATTTCTAGTTGTACATCACACCAGTTCCCCAAAACTGGTAATTTGAAGAAGGACAAAAGAAATACTGCGGGATGGATATAAATATGTATTGATTTTAACGTGTTGGTCAAAATTTTCATGTACAATTGTAAGTTCTAGGAATTTCTTCTTTCTCTTTCGAATGGACTTACACAAATATGTTGATAGTGACATACATTGTACATGTGATTAGTTATTTTTATGGGATTTTAAACTACTTCCATAAATTGTAGATTTTAAGACCCTGTGTATACTGGCTGGTGTTTGGGTTCTTTTCTGTACTTTTCTGATACATTCAATATGGGCTTGATTATAATACAAGTCATTTTGTAAGATGTGGTTGTGTTTTTTGACAATCTCAGTGGATACCTTGTATGTTTCCTCCCATAGTAGGCAGTATCAGTGCAAAACAGTGCATTCCCATTTTAACGAACACGGTTATAACGAAATTCCGTGTACAATGAATTGAAAATTCGGGCTGCAACATCATCCGCTCTATGTTTTTCCACTGTTTATTTGTATCGGATGCAACCAAATTTTGATATAACGAGAGAAAACCACCGGTCCCGAGGACTTAATTATAACTAGAGTCCACTGTACTTCTCCTTTCCCTCCCTCCCTCTCCCCTCCAGGCTGCAATGCCCGATTTGCCGCCCGCAGCAGCCTCTACATGCATCTGAAGCGGCACCAGCAGGGTAAGCCGATGCGAGAGAAGCTCCTCTTCAGCTGCCCCCTGGATGGCTGCGACATGAGCTTCGCCAGCAAGCTGGGCCTTAAGAGCCACATCATTAAGGGCCACGGGGTACCGCTGCCTTTCACGGGTGAGCACATTACTATCGCTGATGAACTCTTTGTTTGTTATTGGTTTAATGTGCCACAGGCCAACGAGATCCTACAGCTGTCGCCGGTAAACGCTCACAAGTAGCGTGTATTTATTTTTCATGCTGAAGTTGATTTTGATGCCTAAGAAGAGTGAAGTCAATAAGACATTCACATTTGCTTTGCATTGTGACATTTTTCCATAAATGCATGTTATGCCACTTGCAGTATAAACAAAGTTTATTGTCAGGCTACAAGCAGACAAAAAAAAAAAAAAAAATAATGATAATTGATAAGCTTTAGTCAGGTAGCCCCTTGTGTGTTTTGAGGGCCATATTGCACAGCAAAGCTCATAGTTTGAATTTTCTTCAGTTTATCTCCCGATCTAATGATGTCAGAATTTTGGAGCTTGGGTATTTGTTACAATTTCATTGTGTCCTTGCCAGCAACCAGGGATATCCAAGTGGTATTGTCGCCACCCAGATAGCAATAGATGACAGGTTCGAGTCGTTTGGTTCCTTTTTTTCCAACACATTTGTTAAGTTAAAAATCAGCAGTTGCGATCTTATGAATTTCATTTGTAGAGGGAGACAAGTTGAAAACAATTCTCACCTCAACCTTCACCATTCTGCTTAATATTATCTTGTTTTCAAAGCCCCGTAGTGTTGTACACCCTGGCCAAAGTCCCTGGGGGAGAAACGGTCAAAGGGAAAATAAGCTTCTGAAAGTCATCCCTGTCTGGTTTCCCTTTCCTGTAGGTGGTGCAGCTGACTTTGAGCTGATCGGCCTTGGCAATGACCAGCTTCATTCGACCCAGACTGACCCTCAGGCCAGCCAGGCTGTCTTGCAGATCTCCAACTCCCAGCCTGGTATGTACTTCTCATGTTTGTGTCAGTCCAGATATCAGTTGGTGGTTATACAAAGCCACGACGGACTGACATCAATCTTATCCTTCCCTTGCTCATCAGCCCAGTTTAATTATGAAAAGCGTTTTTTTTCTCTCCCCCCCCCCCCCATTTCCATATTTTCCCCCAAACGTCAATAAATTCATTTCCTTGAGAAACTCGTGATTTTCATATTTACATTGTAAATTGACTTGCCCAATCAGGCAAGTAACTTGAAGCATGTATATAATATATATTTTTTAGTTGCCCAAGGTACATTTTTACTTGTCCTTGACAAGTCCTAATGTGAACCCCAGCCTATTTGTTACCCCATTTCTTGGAAGGAAGCAGTGTTTTTGTTTGAGGAGCTGCTGTGGCTCAGAGGAAATAACCACAGACAATCAGGGATGTGGCCTAGTTGTTCTTTTCCAAGTTTCCCGGCTGAAGTGATTAGGTTCTCTGGCAGGGCATCCTATCCTCATAGCCTCCTCCTTTGGAGGGGACTTAAGGCCATCTGTTCCACTGTCGTGTGTGTACAGGCATCGAGTGGTCCTACAGCAGTGTTATGATGACAAAATATAATTCAATTGTATACAGTACATGCAATTGCCTCCATACCACATATCGTGCGTGTGGTCATACTTGCTGTCCAGTTCTTGTGTTTATTGTACTTGTTATTTTCTGGCAGTCTTATCTTAGAGCATTGTTATTAATGGAAGTACATGTTTCCCTCTTACATTCCTTGTAGTGTTACATCGTTCATTTCTTTTATTTTTTTATTTGAACTTTGTTTTGATTGATACATGGCTTTCAAAATTCATGGTTAACTGTCTTGTGAATGTTGGTATCATTGCAAACGTGCAGGTATACAACAGATGCTCCCATCAGTATAGAATTTGTCTACCCTGTGCAGTTGGAGATAAGAGATAAAACCAAAATGAATGGATTGCATACAAAGATGAATGAATGAATGAATGGATGAATGGATTAATATTACTTCATGAAATATACATTTATAGACAAATATTGCAGCACTTGTCAATGGTCAAATGTATTTCTGGTCAACAGGGTCCAGCTCCACTGTGTCCAGTTCTCTGCCCACCATCACGCTCCCGACTATCTCGACAGACCTGATGACATCCAGTCTGCTGCAGTCAGCCCTCATCCCACCAAACTCCACGGCGATATCGGTGAGTGCCCACTACCACTTGTAGCCTCACATCCAGGCTGTCACGTTTTCTGTAAAATGTAGATAAACTTGTCGATTGAGAATGATAAGTGCGTTAAGTTGTTTCAAACACTATAGGTTTAGTGGCAACTTAATGCCCTTCTCATTCTCACCCGACGAACTGCAGTAGGCGGGTTTCACAAGCTCACTATCTTACTTGCTGGTCTTGTGTAACTTTGCTGAATTAACACACAACATATTCCACAAAGTACCTCATCAGCTATCTCTCGTTCCATAGTGAGGGTGTATTTGAGTGAGATCTATAAAGTTAATTTATAATCAGTTGATGTATTGCAGAGCAGTGGTAATGTGATTCCATGGGATAAGGTCGGATAGTGACAATGGCGAGTTGGGGTTTCCACTCCATCTTTCCCCTCATTACCACCTCCCTGCATTCCTGGAAGGAGTCATTCCTGTACCACACCCAAAGAAACGTGCTAATATTGGATCATGTTTCTTCTGCTGATGTTATTCCAGTTGAACTCACTGACCAGTAGTCGAGATGAGGCGGCGTCCATCCTTGCCTCGGGACTCCTCCAGAATCAGTTCCTCCTCAGTCCCTCCACAGCATCTGCGATCCCCATCAACCTTACCACCACAGCAGCCAAGGACCAGGACGCGGATGCGGTGGCCACGCCCGCCTCCGCAGTGGTCTCGATAGCCACGCCCTCCTCCATCCTGACCATGCCGTCGTCGGCGCTGACGGTACCCGTCTCCTCCTCTTCCATGGTTACGACTCCATCTCTGTCCACATCACTCTCCCTGGCCATCCCCCCTCTCTCATCTGCATCACCCCTAACGAGCGTCCAGTCATCTTGTCTCGTGATGCCGTCATCATCTTCTCCACTTGTGTGCACATCTCAGACCACGCCCTCGACCTCGCTCGCCACGGCAACGGCCACGCCCACAGCGGCAGCCACCCCAAAAGTGTACCAGGAGCACCACAGTGGCTGTGCGAGGACTGACTACCGGGCGGTGACGGCCAAGCACCCACTGCCTCCTGAGGCTCTGGAACACCTGAGAAAAGGAGGTGAGTGAGACTGGTGAACGTGTGATGGGTCTGTCATTCCAGAAATAAACACAACTTTGACATTTACAGTAGTGTGAAACATTCTGAAAGACTACTTGATGATCATGCTGACATGATTTTGCCATTTTGCTGTCTTTTATCCCCATCTATCACTCTCAAAAGTGTCATTGTGTATGTTGAGGGGCTAAAATGCTGTTATTTTTCACTTTCTGCATAATACGAGGGACGTTGCAAACAAAAGTTTTTCACCATATATTAAAGGGACTGTACAGTACTGGTTGAGGTAGGGATTCATGTTTTGAACATTCCTAAGTGAGATAATGAAAAGCCTCTTATGAAATATGAAAGAGCATGTAATTCTAAGAAGGATTCAACGTTATTTGATGAAAATTGGTTTTCAAATGGCTGAGATATCCAAAAAAGTGCTAATAATAAAAGGCGACATGCCACAACTTTATTAGGATCTCTTTGTTTCACCTTGTTTTTGGATATCTCAGCCATTTCAAAACCGATTTTTCATCGAATAAACTTTTGATACCCCTTCGAACTGCATTCCCCCTTACATCTCATAGAGTTGTTTCTGAATATCTCGCAAAATGTTACAAGCTAAATCTACACCTCGACCAGAACTGTACACACCCTTTAAATATATATTGCACAGTTGACTCTTTTGCTAGCAATACTTCAAACATGTGTGTGCTCCCACACTTTACATAGTGATAAGTGTTCCAACTTTCTCGTGCAAAGTCTTTAGAGGTAACATAAAACTGACCAACCATTAAGTCGTAGCACGACAACAGTCACACACACAGAGTTCCATATTGACTTGGTTGGTCCATAAATTTCACCTGCCGTATTTTGAGTCTTCATGTAAAATACGAGCAATGTTGGTTTTGTGATGCATAGCCACATGTGACTTCACTCATATGACCTTTGACCTCTCTGTGGCAGACACCACCGACGTGGACTCCCTGGCCCAGAGTGAGTCGAGTGTGTCCAGTGACAGCTCTCTTCAGGCCAGCTTCATTCCGCTGAACATGATGACCAGCGCCTCACTCACCCTCAGGGACCCAGCCACGGGAACACGCTACATCCAGACACAGCTCCTGCAGGTACGTGATAGACCCCTTTTAAAGTGCAGGGCCGGGCTGAGCCGCGGCCGAGCCTGGCCTCAATTGCGGTACTCGGCCCCGCAAATTTGTCCGTTTACAGTGCTGGGCTCGGCCCGGGCTTTTAATTCAAACCTTTCAATATTTTGTCTTACTGGCGCTCTGCTTGTAAACAAACACTATTATTAGGAGGGCGCCTGTCGCAATGTGGTATAGTCTGGTTTCCAGATCTTTTGCCAACTGGATTCTGTGGCGACAAAGTCGCCGCCTTTGCCAAAGGCAAAGACCTCTGCAAGACAAAACCACCTTTAACTGTACTAGTTTTCGAAGTTGAGGGCGTTAATATCCTGAATAGCAAAATAGTATGGGCAGAGGGTCTGGAAGCCAGACTAAATTTGGTACCGCATTTGGCCCAGTTTGCGTTTACAGTGAGAAAAGCACGGGCTCGGCGGCGGCCGAGCTGCGGCCGAGACTACCTCCAGAGCTTGGCCAAATGCGCGGCCGATTTTGGTACCGCATTTGGCCTTTTGCGCGTTTACAGTAAAATGAAGGCAGGGCTCGGCCGAGCCCGGCCTTTTCACTCACTGTAAACAGGGTCATAGTCTCGTTCTTAGACACTGAGATGGGGTCTTGGAGCCATTTTATGCATCACTGGTTATTCTCCAATACTATTCTCTATATGCCACAAGGTGTCAGGAGTCTGGATATGCAGTCTGAAGAAGGAGAGTTCATTGTAATGTGGTTATCATAATCTTTAAACTCTTAACTGTGGTTGTGATTGGATCAATGATCATTGCTTCAAACCAGCAGTCTCATTTAACTGTGGTTTGTTGAGGGTCTCTCAAGGTGCATACATTGACATGCATTGTAGGATCTTTATCTCCAATTATCAGATGTGTGCTTTTGTTTGTGTGTGTTTAAACAGCAAGAGTAGAATGTTTGTGTAATGCGATATGAAAGGAAAGGGGAAGGGGTGCGTTCACCAACGGATTGAAGATGGTTTCTTTAGGACCTTGTAACAAGTGACTCAAGAAAGTACTTGTTGAGCTCAGTTCATAATAAGTATACCTGTTCCTTCAGTTCGTAGATTTAAGCTATCTTTGTCTGGTCTTCACCTGCTTTCTTGCCTGCAGGATGACCCGCCTGACATGCCCGATATGGGATTCCACCTGTCATCGCATGACTCGGCCGACCAGTCACCCCTCAACACCTCCCTCTCCGTGTCCGCCATGCTGGACGAGACCGGAAGCGACCACAACTCGGACCCGGACTTCATGAGCAGCGACGTGGTCATCGCCGAAGATATGGTCACTGGCTTCCGGGAGAGCACCATCAACCTGCAGGATCTGGAATGAACAATAGTGATCCCCGACAACCCCCCCCCCCCCCCCCCCCCATTCAAGGTACAGACTGATACGTAAGGTACACCCAACACCACATGGCAGTTCAGGAATTTGGCATTTTAGATCTCTTCCGACATGAGTAGGATCTGGAACACACACTCCTAACCCCCTTCCTATGTGTTACTCTTACAAGGTGCAGACTTCTGAAAACTGAGGTTCACCACATTGCGCTTGAGGAAGATGGCATATCTAAACATCTTGTGACATAACCACAGCAATTCTCGAGAAACGACGGCCCCTTCTTGTTGTCAAGTGCCCTCCTAGGGGCCCACTGTGAATTTCTGCAAGCGCTTCTTGTTGAAGTTTCCCAGGCAAAACTATTTTCCGTAGCAGAGATTTTCCATAATCTGCTTCATGCCTCCTGCAGATCACGGCTTGGTATAATCTTCTTGTGTTTATCCAGAAATTGTAAACTCTGCAGCAATGAATGTCTCTCTCTGCATTTGATATTCTCTGTCCATATTAATTTGTTGACAGGAAATGCCTGTAGTAGCCCAAGTATTGTAGCAGAGCTTTCTGCCAAGTCTCTTCATTTTCCTTCATTAACGCACAATGGAACAAAGGCATATCTTACCCTGGGTGAAGGGCACCTCGCCCCCCCCCCCCCCCCCCCCCCCCCAACTTATATACATTGAGCCCTTGGCTTTTATGTAGTTATGCAATATTGCTTTATATGTATGAATTCAACTTTGTCGAAACAAGCAATTACTGGCAGTCATATGGTTTGCGTATATCTTTCTCAAATACAATATTAGATCTGAATTACCCTAGTCAACTTCCATTCCAATTTTAATTATACCAGGTTGAGAACAAGCAATTACAGACCCCTGGGTATTGGTGATGCATTAATTCATTTCCTTCTTAATTGTGTATGCGAAGTTCACATGTGGATTTGCATTGTAGAATGTCACTCTGTCGATTTTCAGCTCTATACAGAATATTATCTGTCATTTAGGTTTCATATTGGTGTATTATCTACATATCTTCCTTTGCATTCTTGTGTCAAACGTGGGATTAGTAGAAATAAAACTGTTCTCGAAATATAACAAACAATAAAGTACCCCCCTCCCATCGATTTGCCCGTGGACGGATCAAAAATGTGAACCTGCTCCAACTTCACAAATGGAGAGAGCCAGTAATTCAATACCAGCTGCGATTGCAGACACTTAATGCAGCTATGAATGTTACACCGTTGAATACCAAGTGAGGCTTCTTTATAGAAGCCCCCTTTTTGATTTTGTTTTTCCTGTGTGTGTGAGATATTATAAATGTTTCCTTAAATTCCTGAAAGATATAGTGGACTTGGGTATGCCATGCTATGTACCATGAAGAGTAAAATGGGGTCCGAATGTGTGTATACAGTTATTCATGCAGTGGATGCATTTCCAACCTATGGCCCCTGCCAGTAAGGCATGTTGATGAATTACATGATAGCATGCCATCCACCCTCCTTTCTTGCCATATCTGTTGCACTATTGATGTACACATTATTATGTGATGATGTCTCGCCTTGTAATTGATCCTTGTGGAATGCAGAAATTATGCACGGTATACTATTGAAGAAAGAGAGAGGAGGAGAAAAAAACAACAATAAAATACACCTATGAGCGAATTGACTTTCCACTCCTGTCTTTCCTTGTGTTCGATTTGTTTATTTACTTTACATAATCACAGTACCTTAACCAAGTATCTTGGACGAGAGGTTATGGACATGTACAAGTAAGGTCCCAAAATTCGTACAAGCGTATACACATGTACATCTACAGTTAGTATAAAGATAGTAATACTGACAGTCAAACCTTTTTACAGCAGCGACCCAATGGAGACCAAAAAAGTGATCTTGATAGACAAGTGGCCGCTAAAGACAGGTTCTATAACATGCTTCTCTCTGAAGGAATTGCTTGTAGGGCAGATGGCTGCTATAGACAGTTGGTCACTGAGACAAGTTTGACTGTTACTTGGGACCTGACTTGTACATTGAATTGAATTTAATTGAGTGTTTTATTGTCCACAATGTGAATGTTGAAATGTGCCTTCCACCAGCGTTACATACAAGAGATACACACAGATAACAATTTTTCAAAGAATATCATGCATGACACATTAACAAAAAAACAAACAAACAAACAAACAAACAGAACATGTTCCTATTGCTGAACGGTAAAGTGATTATGTGAAAGATGTATAATGTACATCAATGTTTGGCTATAACAACATTTCGGGTACTAACGAAAGCAAACTGCCGGTCCCGAGGACTTCTTGACAACATTTCACATTGTCACTGTGTGAGTGTTATAGCAGCAAGCTTTTAACACGCTCGTTGAAAACGGGATGATTTTGCTGCAATACGCATATGCATTATAGACACCTGCCCAGTATACCCTGGACTCATCCTCGACGGATTTACAACAGGTCATCTGAATTGTGTCAGTCTCCAAAATTAATTGAACAATTCAAGGCAGAGTACAGTATTTAAATATAGGTCTAATGTTTAAAGATTTCACAACACTTGTATTGGATGAGAAGTGAAAGTGATGGTTTGACCTTGTCGATCTATTATGGTGGCAGGTCTTAAATGGTGATGCATGAATGTGTGAAATCATTGCACAGCTATACAAAAACCAGTTGTATTCTCTGTTTTGTTTTTTTATATAAAATATTTTGTTTTCCGTCTTCCCTGTCATTGGCTCATGAAATAGAATCGATTCATCTATCTACATGATTGGTTGCATGCAGTACTTTTTCTACAGATTGATGTATTTTGTCGAAGGGAAACGCTTCTACAAACAGCTCTTCATCAAGATTAGTAATCACTGTAGGGAGCATTTTGTAATAGAACTGGTAACTTTATTCAGGAAGCAAATAAAAAGAACAAATTCTGCTCTCAATATGATGGAATCATCTATTGCATGGCTAATAGCCACTCTACAGGGATTAAAAAAAAAAAAAATCGCACATGCCAAACTGTACCATGTTCTCATTTTCATCAAAATGTCCTATAAGGAAATGAGGGTTTGTAATATGCAATGTCTAACAACACACACAAATGCACCCTGGTATACACACATGTGGAAATAGAAAATAAGGAGGCAAGGGTGAAACGTTATTATTCTTTTGTCCATTTTTTTTTTAATTCTCTATGAACATATACGTACATAATATACATAATAGCAAAAATTATCATAACTTCTTCACTGTTAGTATTTTGTGTGTCATTACCTGTCATGTGTCTAGAATTGGATGTTGACATGTTCTTTGTTTTGTTTTGCTTCGTTTTACCAAAAGGGACATGCTTACAAGTATTGAACACATGTATACACAAAATTAATAAGCATTACTAACATCATGATAAATAAAGAACATGAAAAATATGGAAAGTAGTTGTGTATACCTACACGTACTTTATTCAGTAACTAATTTGTTTGAAACTGCTTGTTTGGTAGCAAATAATAGTATGCTGTTTCAGGTTTGAGTTTCTTCAGTTTGTCTCCCTCTACAAATGAAAATTTGTTAAGATCGCAACTGCTGATCTGTAAATTAACAAACGTGTCGGAAAAAAGGAACCAGTGGGACTCGAACCTGTCATCTGCTGCTTTCCGGGCAGCGACACTACCACAAGGCTGTACCTGGTTGTCGGTAGTGACACGATGAACATGGAACAAATACCCAAGCTCCGAGATTCCGACATTGTTATGTTAAGTAGTCCAAGGCGGACAAGGCGTAGGATAAATGAAAGAAAGTAGTGTCGCTGCCCGGAAAGCAGTAGATGACAGGTTCAAGTCCCGCTGGTTCCTTTTTTCGACATGTTTGTTGATTTACAGATCAGCAGTTGCGATCCTAACAAATTTTAATTTGTAGAGGGAGACAAACTGAAGAAACTCAAACCTGAGCCTTCACCCCTCGGATTAATATCTTTCTTTCAGTATGCTGTTTGTTGTTTTTCATCAATCTGTCATCAAAACATCAAATCTCCACAAAGTCGTGTCCTTCAGTGGCATCCACTACCTTAGCGTGCCATTACGATCAGTATGCCTAACCACGTTCTTGAAAATGGCAACGCAGCAGGACCACTCTGTGCGGGAGTAGGAATCTTGGTAGGAATACAGCGAGCGTACATAAATGATGGACCTACTACACATGGACATTCATCATTTTGCTAATTAAAAGGGATGGCTAGTAACTGATCAGTGGGAATCAGTGGGAATGCTGGGGGATGATTGTTCCAATCCTTGTGGGATTCATTTAAGTACAGTGTCGGGGCGATCGTTCACGGGCCATTAATAACGATCATCCCGTCACTGTACAGGCATGCTAACCTGGAAACCTTAAATTGCACATTACTTGAATATGAGACCATTCTGAAGCAAATAATTTTCACACAACAATAGATATATAATGTACTCTTGAATGAATCCCACAAGGATTGGAACAATCATCCCCCAGCATTCCCACTGATTCCCACTGATCAGTTACTAGCCATCCCCTTTAATGCAAGCCTCTGTGTCAAAAGTGTCACAAAGCATCTTAAACATTCCTGCCTGCTTCGATCTCATGATCTCCGCCGCCCGTAAGACAGAGCAAAACACGCCTTTAAAAACTCTATAAACAAAATGTGCAGCGGAGATGATAAAATGTCATAAGGAAAATGCATATATGCAATTTTGTTATGTATCAGTATGAAATGCAGATACTTTTAAAAAGAATGACGCTCAAAATGACAACGTTGAAACTGACATCGTTGATCAGGACCAGGATTCAGAAGTTGTGACATGTGACAGGAAAGGAAGGAAAGACATTGGTTAAACAGACGATAGTCGAAGTGATAATGCATTACAACGGACATCATCGGTCAAGGGCATTACTCCGAGGCTTCGAGATGTGACAGGAATAAAGAGAAAGGTACTGGTGAAACAAATGATACTCAAAGTAAGGAGGTAAGAACCGGCATTACTGATCTTGACCATGATTCAAAGGTTATGAAATGTATGAGACAGCGTAATGAACATGAGGGCTGTAGTCGAGTCAATGGTTGGATGATTTGTAATATATTGGGATTGTATAGTGTTTGTTATGTTTTGAAGTTTGATATGGGCTATGGCGTTAAGGGGTGGGGATCAGGGGTTGAGTGATATTTTTTTTAATGATTGTTAAATGTTTCTTAGGGGCAACATGTGTGGGTTCACATGTCTATGTGCAATAGTAAATGTATTTACTTTTGTGTGCCCTGACCCTCATGTAGTCTCCATTCATTTTATTTTCATTTTGTGTAACGTGTACAGTACCGTGTATCCTTTGCAGTGTTCATTCTGGTTTTTGTTTCATGTTTGTAATGTTTATGATATGTATCCTATATTCTTTACCTGGTCGAATGAATTATACCAATTATATCAAATGTAATCAGCCCGATTTGATAGCAGTGACCGACGTATTCCCCAAGACAAATAGCAGATACATCAGTAAAGAGGATCGAGCTTTAATTAAAGGGATACAACTGCTTTATGACAAAACAGGAAGGGAGAGATGATGTATTTACGCAAGGAAGTCGTTAAGAGCTACATCAGTAGACGATCTGACAGATTCAATTTTCAGAGAAAGCATCTGGTGTGAAATCCACTTAAAACGGGATGGCACTCTGTTAACTGAATGCATCTACCGTAGCCATTCATTTCAAAGAAAAATGCAATTGCAAATGGACATTGGGTATAATACACAGCATTGCGCAAAATCGGTACATAGTAGTCTAGCGAACTGAAATACTTCAGATATTTTGACTTTTATTGAACGATAGAACATTGTAGAAGATTAAATTTCTTGGAAATGGGGTTGACTGCTGAAAGAAGACCATATTATTTGCAGTCTCCTCATAAACAATAACAAACATTACATTGCTGAAGTCCAAAAGTAGGCAAATTGCCTAGAAAAGACAAACTTAATTGCAGAAACATGCACAAACACAGGGAAGCTCTCTTCAACAACATAAACAAAAGCACACGATTATAACCAGGAAAAAGGAAGCCTTGAATCAAGGGCTAACAAGAGCATTTCTCTTATTTATATATAGGGGTTAAGAAAACATATAATTATACATATTTACATATATTCATATCATATATTTTTTGACATTACCTAACTTGAAAGTAAACGTATTCAAACTTTAGGCTTGTTTTAAGAAGCAGATGTTTTCAGTATAGAATCCCAAAATATAAAGCAAAATAGAGAGAGAGAGAGACAGAGACAGAGAGACAGACAGACAGACAGAACATCAGCATGTGTTATCCACATTATGAATAAAGTTATTTTCCTGTAATTGTGACATTTCACATGCAAGTTAAACGTATTTCCCGGCCGGTATACCATAGTTTATACCATAGGTAAAAACAGAGTAGATGCAACAGTGAAAGTGTGTTTATATGAACAAAAAGATTTACTTTATGCATAACACCCTTATTAAAGAAGAGTACAACATCAACAATGATTTGCATATAACACATGGATAAGAGTGCTGATTAATGAGAATCAAATCTAGAATCTTATTTGAAGGAACTTGTCCTATACCATCCAGAAAACAAAATACTTCTTGGTAAAATGTTCAGAGCATTAATTCTAAATAGATACTCATCTTTACAGTGCCGTAAGCATACCTAATTGAAAGATTCGATATCGTCGTTATATATATGAAGTGTTTGTTCGCAAAAACCGTTAAGTCCACTTTTGAAAATTTTGATGTACGGTCTCTGTCTTAAAGTACAAAATAATACCTTCTAAATGATATATTGGTCACTACATATAAAGGTACATTTTTGAAGTTATGGTCAAAAGAAGCAAAAATTTTCTTATTATTTTCTTTATTTTTCTTGACCTTTAATCGCTAATATCTCCATTTGGCAAATATGGACTTATCGGTTTTTGCGAACAAACTCTTCATATATACATGTGTATATATATATATATATATATATATATATATATATATATATATATAATGCTGATTTCAGAGAGCAAGTGACACTGGTGGCATCGTTTCATATGAAGTGGACGTAAAAAAGTTAACTTTTCAAAAGTAACATGGGCTTACAGTGAAAATTAAGAAAAAGAACGCGATAACAAGCATTTCATCACAAGAGGCTGTGGACAACTGAAATCAATAGGATTATATCATGACGAGTATTAGAACTCGGGTGTTTCGCATTTGTTCGTGTCAATACCTAACAAATTACGCGTTTTACCATACATAGAGGAGTGTTACCTACTCCACCCCCCCCCCAAATATGATAAAATAAACCAAGACAGTGATGTGTGTGTTTGTGTGTGTGTGTGTGTGTGTGTGTGTGTGTCTGTTTTACAGGGCTCGATATTTATAGCGGTGGCATGGTGGCCAGGGGACCCATGTAGATTTGGCGTCGGGCCACCAAATTTTCCTTTTGGTGGCCTAGAATAAAAATTTGATGGCCCGATCGAGCAACTTAAAATCGAAAAAAAAAAAAACCCACCTGGTATCGCGCGCCTGCTAAGCTCTTTCACTGATAATGTCTATACAATTAAGTTGTTGCGATGTGATGCCTGAATATCACTGTTTTTTTCGTCTTTTTTCTATTCTTTTCGATAAGTATACAAGATGTATGTTTTGCAGATTTTCTCCTCCCCCCCCCCTCTCTTTCAAGGCTGTCGTATCTTCAAGCTGTATGCCTCTTTGACGACAGTCTTCTGCATTCACACTCCCAATGTATGTGACATAATTCAGTCTGATCATGGATTCACTTTATCCCAAGTGGTTCCCAAGTGACGTGTTCTCTTCTTCTTTTCTTTAATCTGTAGACGTGATTATCTCAGTTTCATATTCGGATGCACACACTGTATGTTCTATTGTCTTGTAAACAAAAGATATTACTGTATTTCATTTGTAATATATGTGACCGTGCACCTCAAAACGAACATAAAGTCGCACACACTGATTTTGCGTGAGGACTGAAAATATGTGAAATGGGTCAACCTAGCCGAACTTGACTTTTTCATATTTTCTGAAAGAGCAGGTCTCCTTTTACATTTTGCTAAAATTTGGTATCATAAAACGGACAGGAAAGTGTGGTTTTTTAGCAGTTTATCTCTAACATTTTTGGTGGAATAGTGCGATTAGTTGTGTCTTTTAGAATCCCTTTTTCATTTCCGAAAAACCTTGTCCACACTCGTCACTTTCACCTCTAATGAATTTTGAAAAGATAGTGCTACTGCTTTGAAAGTTGACATTAATTATGGACAGAATGTGTTAATGAGGCATGCCTAATTTCACTTTAATCTGATAATCCCTTCATTGTTGTTACTCTGGTGGTTTACTTCCTGTTTTTTGTCCCATTCATTCCACAGCCAGCACGGTTTGGTAAAGATTAAGCGCTTGAATAGACACTGTACTTCAGAGCCTCTTTTCTCAATTCACACTTTTCCTGAGTTTGTGCTTTCTTTCCAATATTTAGGTAGGTTAGGAGAGTCCATTTGATTTGAGTTATACATCATTTTAAAGCTTAAAGTCTGCTCTTTCAGAATATGGCCTTAACTAAAAATTCATGTCTGGCGACTTTTTGTTTGTTTTGAGGTGCAGTGTCACATATATTCGATGCAGACAATTTCTAATACATTCATTTGAATTTGAAAAAAAAAAAGTGAATTTGAAATGGATTGTTATTATCTTCTTTGACTTTATTTTGGGTCATTACGTGATTCTTTAGGCCATCAATATTTCGCTTCGGTAGATTTAAGTGTCCCGAAGAGAAGAAAGTGAGCGTTGAGTCCTAATATACACTCAGCAAAAAAAGAAAGTAAACACTTTTTCAAGTGTATCTTTCTCATAAACTATCTTGCTAAATATGGTGTTTTATATACCATGTTAAAGATGATTTAAATAGCTATAAACTTAGGTCAATGAAAATGTTAACTTTACGCATGAGTGAACACATTCGTTTTTCTCTTTCAAGGCACAAAAAAAAAAATGCAAAATGGACAAGTTGTTATTCAAGCGTATTTGCTCTTCCACAGAATAATGAGAACGAAAGACAAATATTAATTCAGAACAACAGAAATGCAAATTGATCTGCAAAAATCAACCTATGATCTAAATTATGTCTCTGTAACCCTCCAAAGATGAAAGAAGGCAAAAAATAATGGAGGAAAATGAAGAATCTTCTGTCAAATCCACAGTCAAAAGACATGAGAAAAATTATGGTAACAAAGAAAGTTGAATTTGAAATGTTATTACAAATGAAGAACATTTTTAGTAATATTTGGTTCTTTAATTTGTCTCGTGCATTCTTAAATTTCTTAAAAGGAAAAATCAAGAAATTCTGCCGATTTTATCACCTTTGCTGCTTACTCCATATGTCATTTTAAGTTTGAATTGATGGAAAATGCTTATGTTCCACCTTCAGTTTCCCCAGTATGTTTTTGTTTTGAATATAAAGGGAAACAACGGAACGGAAACGTATTTCTTCTGTTTCATTCATGTCTCTCATTGCTAATGAATTTCAATATGTCCGATTCTGCGATTTTTACTTTTCTGCCTTGGAGGACAGAAATGAATGTGTTCACTCATGCGTAATATTTTCCTTTGTATGAACTGACCAGGTTGATAGCCAATTAGATAATCTTTGATATGGTAAACGACACATTGGTTTTTATCCAAATCTATGAAAAATACTAACTGGAAAAAGTGTTTATCTTTTTTTTTTTGCTGAGTATATATATATATATATATATATATATATATATATATACATATATATATATATAGGCCTATTATATATATGTCTTGTGCACATGTAAATGTTATTTGAGTAATTTGTAATTTTTGCGCAAAAATTGTTACATTTACTGTTATGTCCCTGAAATGACCCCTAGATCTTATCATTTTTTTTTTTAATCTTGTCCTCCTAACTTCAAATATCATCTCGGTCCGTTTCATCTGCTACCGTAAACTTTGCTTTATGTTTCGACGGCCGTGCAAAAATAACGCTAAGCAGAATATCGTACATCAAAATTTCCTTGTTTATGTCATCATGCATGCGGGCAATCAGTTTAATCAAATAAGTGGTATTCAGCGCATTCAGATCTCTACCATCCGCTGCAGAGGATGTCAGGTTCTCGTACATTTTCCTACCAGGAGGAGGAATGTATACCTTCCTTAACAGCGTCGTGTCCTGCAAGTGAAAATGAGCAGATGAATTAAACAAATAAAATAAAAACACGTAACATTTATTTTACCTCACACAACTTGGCACCTGCATGTACAATCAAATGAAATACACTTGGCATTTCCAAATGAATTTTCTTATGATTTTTTTCTTATTTTTAATAATGTCATCATTTATTCATTTATTTACTTGTTTCTTTAATTCATAATCATATGTGACCGTGCATCACAAAACGAACAAAAAGTCGCACACACTGATTTTGCGTGAGGACTGAAAATAAGTGAAATGGGTCAACCTAGCCGATCTTGACTTTTTCATATTTTCTGAAAGAGCAAATCTTCTTTTACATTGTGCTAAAATTTGGGATCATAAAACGGGCAGGAATGTGTGTTTGTTTTTTTTTAGCCGTTTATCTCGAACATTTTTGGTAGAATAGTGTGATTAGGTGTGTCTTTAGAGTCCCCTTTTCATCTCTGAAAAACCTTGTACACACTCTTCACTTTCAACTCTGATAACTTGTGAAAAGATAATGCTACTGCTTTGAGGGTTGGCATTAATTATGGACAGAATGTGTTAATGAGGCATGCTTAATTTCAATTTGATCTGATAATCCCTTCATTGTTGTCATTCTGGTGGTTTACTTCCTGTTTTTTGTCCCATTCATCGCACAGCCAGCGCTGAATAGGTAAAGATTAAGCGCTTGAATAGACACTGTACTTCAGAGCCTTTTTTTTCTCAGTTCACACTTTTCCTGAGTTTGTGCTTTCTTTGCAATATTTAGTTAGGTTAGGAAAGTCCATTTTATTTGAGTTATACATCATTTTAAAGCTTAAAGTCCGCTCTTTAAGAATATGGTCTTAACTAAAAATGCATGTCTGGCGACTTTTTGTTTGTTTTGTGGTGCAGGGTCACATTTATTCATTCATTTATCAATTCATCGCTCATTTTAAGACAAATTTGATTAATTAATCAGTCTGCCTATGTTGATGATTCGAATATAGACATACTGAAGAACATATATATATGAAACTCTTTTTACAAAATGACATTAATGTACACTGACACATATACACACTCACACATACATACACACATAAACACATACGAAATTCGACTAAATACGTACCATGTGAATAGAAGGAATATACGTTTGCTTGTGAAAACAAGTTTAGGTTTCCAGTCACTTTAACAGATGTATTAGTCTGTTATAGAGTATACTTGAATTGAAACTAGCAAGACTTAAAAATCTCAAAGGGATTTACCTATTCCCACACAATTATATTTTCATAATGGTCTCTAAATAGCTGAAGCATGAAGTTTCAAACTATAAAGTCATTCTCATCATGTAGGGCCACGTCTTACCAACAATATACCCAATTCTCAGATACCTTTCATTTACTTTCGAGCAATGCGTGTGTGTGTGGGGGGGGGGGGGGGGGGGCAGTACCTTTGTATGTAGGGATGAAATACTTGAATAATATTCCCGCAGAAGTCACTCTTTTCCATTATCATCGCCATCATGCCAGTGCATATTAAGAAAGAATAACTACATTGAATTTTCCCTAATGCCAATCATGTATAGTTCTTCTTTATCTTGTATGTGAGTTGCACTGCTCAGCACAATCATCTTACCGTAGCTTGTTTTTGGTCTATGTTGTCGTTCAGAAATTCCATATAGACCAGAATTCGCTTGCAAATATTTTTGGTAACTGGCAACAAATCTTCTTTTCTAAGTGTTTGAAGCTCAGCCCAGAGCAAGCGACCAAAGAAATACTCGAGCACCAATGACCGGTAGCTCCCGGCAACCTGAGAATTTTCGGTGACCTGTTAGATGGTAAAATCACAGACTCAATCTTAATCTTCAAATATACGTTATTATGTAATTGCACCGTAATTTTGTCAAATTTATGAATATCGCAGTCAATACTTGAAAGTAAGAGCATTAGAATAATCAACAATGTGTCGTACTTCATAATATCTTTATTACATCTCATAGGCAAAATTGGAACAGCGCTTGTAACACAACAAAGGGGAAAGTGCACTAATATTTTTTTTCCCCGTGAACTGCCGAGAAATGTCATGATGTTACCGTATGTCCAGCACACATATCTAATGTTTAACATTGGATAAAATAAAATTATGCTCAGGACCGTGGTGGGTGGATATGCAGAAATTGACCATCAAGTTGATAATGAAAAAAAAAAAACAATCAAGAAGACGAAAATAGATATCTAATTCCACATTGAAATGCCACAAAACAAAGAAGGTTAGATATGTGCGGACATCCATACTGAGGGTAGGCTTCTAATGTAACGTGTGTAAACTTTATTAAAGACAAGAGTATTCTCCATGGTAAACATTTTGATTTTTTTATTTTATTGTATTTAATTTTATTTATTTATCTATATATTTGTTGTTCGTTTGTTTGTTTGTTTGCTTTTTGCTGTTTTGGTATGTAGCTATAAGTGAAGATCAGTTCATAATGGGTCAGGATGTGTACAAACGTTTTAATCACTCGAGCGGTCATGACAATTACGAAATCAGCGAAACAATTTAACCCGTTCCATACGGACGTGGTTCTCTTAGCGTCATCTTATGGGAACCTGACATGCTCCTATATATTTCGCAAAATGTGGATAAGAGTGTCTGCATTCATCGTGTGCATTCACGTTCACCTGTGCTATGATGACGAAATTTCATCACATTGGGCCGGATGTATAAAAACTAGCAATTGCTTGTGCTAGCCTTTTGCTCAATCCGTATGCATAAAAAAACCAAACAAACAATTGCTTGAGAAATGTTTCATGTGGAATATAAGCTGGTATACTTATATTTAATGATGAAAACGTTGATATGGAATTTTCGACTGATAAACAATGGGCAATGAAGAAACTTGTGACTTACAAACAAAGGAGCAGCTTCCGAATCGAGAGTGTCACATGGTTCTAGCAACTTAAGTGTCACGGTGCACTTTTTCCGATGTTCATACGTTGCCATCCCAGCCAAAGACGCAGTGCAGAAGAGAGAAAAAATCACGTCATTTTCAGTTCTACCGTGTGCCACCTGTGATTTCAGGGTCTCATCAGTGAAGTCTTCGAGACGCCTTTGTATCTGCATGTGGTAACATTTGAACACGTAGAGAGGAGGTTATCAAGAGAAAGTGACCGGTATACCAAGGTCAGGAAAATGGTGATCAATCTCATTGGTATTTTAAAAAAATAATCTATCTAGATTCATTCTTTAAATACAAAAAAAAAAAACTTTAACGAACATTGTAAGTGCATAAGTGGTAAACATTACCGTCATAAAAAGGTGACTACAGTGTCGTAAACTGTGGCCATTTTCTTGAAATATGGGTTTTATTGGACTAGTAATCCCCATTATTGAAATATTTGTCATTTATACGTTTTATTTGCATCAATCTAACTTTCTGTCCGAAAAAAAAAAACTTGTTGTTTTACACTCAGGTTTGACAGAAGTGGAATTACGCTAAGAAAAGAAGACGTCACATTCGCATAAAGTTTTATTGAAACACTAAGAGAACGACCCAGCAATCCTCATGTAAATAACACTTTTCATTTTTCCCCGGGAATAAGAAACTGTGATCGTATATTGTGATTAACTGTATAGTATGATATCTGTCTTTGCACCCATCAAAATTCGTTATCTCAGGCATACATGAACAGCCCACCCCTCCCCCCCCCCCCCACACACACACAGACACACATGTGACTCATGAATCAAGAGACCTCAATCCCAATACAATGAAAGGGTTTAAGGTGAATAACAGTCCATACCAGCATTTGACAAAAGCATCGCTATGCTCACCCAAGTGATAAGAGCCTCGTTATTTGCTTCCATGTCAAATCGGCACCTCAGATCTATACAATTTCATTTTTTTAACGCGATTAACGTCTACCGTGATAGAAGATAGCCTCTATGAAGAAATAGGCTTACATACCCTAGGAATTTCACTGGATGTTTCGATGTGGACGACTTCGTTATGCTTTCGGTCATTGTTACGTCTCAGATAACCGTTGATATGGTGAAGAATATCCCTTTTGGTCATAGTGTTTTCTTCCAGTTCTTTCAAATACGCGGCAGTCCATTCGAATATATGTTTTGATGTCAGATCTTCTAACACAGCGTTAATCTGCAAATAGCAATATGATGATGCATACATATGACTGCAAGAATAAGCAAAGGCACAGTGCATGATTGAGTAAACATTACACGTAGAAAACAGTTTTCTCAAAATAAAACGTGAATACCCATGAATGACCTATTTCACAAGGTCAATAATTTTCTACTTTAAATTTGACAAACTATACAGATTTTACTTCCATGCCCTCAAAACATTCCAACTCGAACGTCATCCCCACTGCCAGCACCTGACCGCCGGAAAACAATGTTGGAGAAGTTAGAAATCTGCCAAGGCACTACAAACTTAAAGAGCATGACGCATCTGTGGCACCATAGATTATCCCACAACGGACTTTGCCAAATTTTGACTGTGCAGGCCTTAACATTTATAACTGTGGAATTCATTTTCCCAAGTGTACCTGCTCTCTAGTTGCTCTCCAGTTACTCTTCAGTTGCTCTCAAATTGCTTTATATCATGTCATTGGTCACTCGACATCACCAACGCATTTCATTCACCGAACTCTTTTGAATAATTCTCAATCTACGTGGGCAAAAATTAATTCGTGATACTTAAGGAATTGGAGTAAACTTGTATTGGAAATTCGACTCTCAAGTAAGTCGATATACCGTGACTCGGTCAGTGACACGTTCCAACTCTGAGATGTAAATTGTACAGACATTATCGTATGAGACTCAGTCAGAAAATGTAATTCTTGTAGCCGACGTTTTCTCCTGATCACCTGTGAATACCCGACTTGCTCAGTAGACCAACCCACATTATGCTTCTATTATTGTTCACCTGGTTGTTACTCTTCCCATTCACTATGCCCGTGAAGCTTCAACGAGTACCACTACCAGACAATCTGCTGCCATCGCTACTCAAAGTTAGTGATGGCTGATCTGGTGAATAACAAAAAGCTTATTCACTTCCAGGAAAGCAAAACTGACAGTCCAGCGGATATAGAGCACATATAGGGTGAATCATGCACATTATGGTAAAAGCACCATATTTGGTACACATGTACATGATGCCAATACAAGTCATTTCTGATATGGAAGCCACACTGATTCTGCCTGTGGCGGCCGTGGAAAAATGGCCGCCATGTGATATAGCAATGCTGTGTATTTTGGAAACTATAAGTCCGATTGTCGTGATTCTTGTACCAAAGTATAGGTTTTGAGGGTCAAGGATTCCATTGAATTAATTTTTAAGAGGATAAAATCATGGCAACCTACTTATTGACGGCCATTTTGAAAAAAATGTGGCCACCATGCTAGATATAACATATCCTTAAAACGTATGGACAAATGGTAATGACTCTTTTACCAACTTATATGTTTTTTGGGTCAAGGACTCCGATAAATTCAACTGTAAGTGAATATGAATCGTTTCATCCCACGTTTTGGCGGCCATTTTGATAAATATAGCTGCCATATAACAGATAATGATTTTTGTATATCTTCGAACTCAAAAGATATATAATCACGATTCAAGTGTAAAAGTATAGATTTGGGGTGAAGGTTTTTAGTATAATAATGTTTTAGCAAAGTGAATAGGTTCATCACATCCTTTGTTTTGGCGGCCATTTAATAGATATGGCCTCCCTCCAGTTAAACATGGCTGCCGCTCTACATTCTATTCATATGCCTTTAAAACCAAAGGATGCATCTTCATGATTCTGGTACAAAAATATGTTTTTGAGGTTGAATTATTTAAATGGATACATCTTTTCGTGTATACAACCATCACATCCTATGTTTTGGCTGCCATTTCAAAACATGGCCACCTATACTAGACTGTACGTCTTTGAAACTAATTGGGGTCAATGATTTTAAACAAGCATATATTTTGTTGATGAATAGAACTAACACATTTCGTTTTCATGTCCATTTTGATAAATATGACTGCCGCACTACATAGAGTATGCACACAAACACACACACACACACACACACACACACACACACAGTTTTCATTCTACAGATATTTTTGTAAAGACGGGTCGAGCGTAAATTTCTTAGCTCAATTCAACAAATTTCAGCATCGAACAAAAGCCACTGCCTTGGGAGACTAACAAAGAATTGAGGCTGCACATCACAATGTGGAATGCTTGAATAGGATTATTGTCGAAAATTGACCTTCAACTGTTGGGTAGTCTCCGTTGCAGAGCTTTGATGAAATAGAGTAAGAAATTAATGTTCAACAAAAACATGTTTAGAAAGAAAAGTACTCAACCTAATTAGACAATTTCGTTTTGGTTTTGGAAAAATATTCGTTTCCATTTTCTGAGGGGCCACCCTGTAAATATATTATATACACCCTCACTTGCCATATGTATTGTCCCATTGACAAGAATCGTTCACCTATTATTGGTAAATGAACCTCCTATGTTGTTGCGGCGTTTAGCTCTTTATTGTTCATTGATTGTTGTTGATTGACCATACCTCTATCACATTCACTATGCACAAGTAGGTATTGAACATCACATAAGTACAATTGTTGCATACCTGGAATACTAAAGATAATTATGTCGAATATCAACGGTAGAATAAAATGGTGAGAATAGAATAGAAGACCTTCCCCACAATTTTGGATGCATAGACCTACTGATTTCTAGTGTTTGTTTTCAGTTCTTGTTCATTATTTCATAGTATGACCTTGTCAAAACTGTTAAACAAAATTATAAGGAATCATATGAAGGAATCGAATTAGCTCTGACAATCCAAAACAATTATTGTTCTTGATCATCCACTGATGAGCGGTGATGAACGTGAATGCATATATGTGACCCTGCATCTCAAAACAAACAAAAAGTCGCCAGACATGAATTTTTTGTTAAGACCATATTCTGAAAGAGCAGACTTTAAGCTTTAAAATGATGTATAACTCAAATCAAATGGACTCTCCTAACCTATCTAAATATTGGAAAGAAAGCACAAACTCAGGAAAAGTGTGAACAGAGAAAAGAGGCTCTGCAGTAGAGTGTCTGTTCAAGCGCTTAGTCTTTTCCAAACCGTGCTGGCTATGCGATGAATGGGACAAAACACAGGAAGTAAACCACCAGAGTAACAACAATAAAGGGATTATCAGATTAAACTGAAATTAAGCAGGCCTCATTAACACATTATGTCCATAAGCCAACTTTCAAAGCAGTAGTACTATCCGCTCAAAAGTTATTAGAGTTGAAAGTGAAGAGCGTGGACAAGGTTTTTCAGAAATGAAAAAGGGATTCTAAAGACACACCTAATCCCACTATTCTACCAAAAATATTCGAGATAAACTGCTAAAAAACACACTTTCCTGCCCGTTTTATGATACCAAATTTTAGCATAATGTAAAAGAAGACCCGCTCTTTCAGAAAATATGAAAAAGTCAAGTTCGGCTAGTTTGACCCATTTCACATATTTTCAGTCCTCACGCAAAATCAGTGTGTGCGACTTTATGTTCCTTTTGAGGTGCACGGTCACATATACATGTAGATGCAGGTGCGCTTTAGAGAACGTCTTCAGTATTTCTACTGGTGCTGGTAAGTAAGATCGATTTACTGAATATCTTATTCTGCAGTTTTATCTTCCAATAACTATGAACCGAAAAAGTTGTATTTCTTTGAGGTTTTCCTTAAATTCATAAATTAGCATAATTGTTCTTGTAGTTTATATTTTGCTAGTAGACTTATGTGGAGCTGCAAATGACAATTAGGTGTAAACCTATAAAGATGTATTGTATAATACCTATTATATTTTGGATCAAAAATTTGTCTTCCATTGATTGGTTAAAAGAGCTTCACGTGATCGTAGATATTTTGAACTATTTTAGAGTGTTGGTGTGTTTGACACTCCATGAAGTACTATTTGCAAAATGATGTCACTTTTATGACGACGTTTTGCAAATAGTAATCACCCTTCTTTACAATCAAGTGTACCCGTCCCCGTCCGGTCCCGAATTCTAGTGTTCAGGTTTGCAGCGGCCATACGAGCGCTTGGATACATGCGACGGGCAACTCTGGCGGTGCCACGGCTACTACGTTTTTCAATTTCCGATCTCTCGCACTGTTGCGTATTGCAGGCGCTGCGCTGCCGCCGCAGTGCGGCTATAAAGCCTAGGGCCTATATAAAATGATTTTCACTTTTTATTCAAATTTTTTATCCAAAATATAAGATAAATATACTTTGCCTAGTTTCGAGTTTCTTGTTAAAACTATGGGCAGAGGTGACTCCAAACTAGTACTATTCACTGAGGGGCGCAGCCCCGAAGTGAATAGTACTAGTTTGGAGTCACCACTGCCCATAGTTTTAACAAGAAACTCTGAAGGCCAAGTATATTTGTATACTATATTTGCCGGAGAGATGATGAACTACAACGCCTAACCGCCTTAGGGGTTCCGCTCCGGATTTGGATAAGGTTTACTCCCTAGCCTTTGATTAACCAAAAAAAACTGCCCGCAAGTCAGCGGGAGACTCGTGGAGGGCGGGGACGTCTCTCTACCCATACAGGACCAGAAGGACCTGCCCACTGCCACCATATACTTTATCGTTTGATGTATCAGATTCAGTGTAGTTATAAGTATCAGAACAGCCTGGTCAATCATGGATTTTATAGACATACATATAGTGTGTTTACATTTGATGTAAGTGACCCAAGAAGTTTTAGAAGTGTTCTCACACTTAGTGTCATGTTTTCAAAGAAAACAGATGTACTATATTGGTTGGAAACTATGATTTTCATTCCATAGTCCAGGGACCAGAGAAAGCGAGAGTCTATATTTCTAGAAAATGTATAATCTTGATTAATATGTACTTCAGACATGAAATTGTGAAGATCATGTTTTTTCACATACACTGTACACACAGAAATCCTATTTATAAAGGAAGTTGAGCATATTTTCCAAAATGCTTACAAAGTTAACTACGGCCAGATGTTCCACATTAGAATACTAAAAATGAGTGAACAAGTAATTGTTGACCCCTAAAACAAACGTTTACACCAGAATCAATCCACAATGGGCATCCCGATTTCATAACACTCGTACGCTATATAACTGGAGGGAGGCCATATTTATTAAATGGCCGCCAAAACAAAGGATGTGATGAACCTCACTTTGCTAAAACATCATTATATTGAAAACCACCCAAAAACTATACTTTTACACTTGAATCGTGATTATATATCTTTTGAATTCGAAGATATACAATATTCATTATCTATTGTATGGCAGCCGTATTTATTAAAATGGCCGCCAAAACGTAGGATGAAACGATTCATATTCACTGACAGTTGAATCTATCGGAATCCTTGACCCCAAAAACATATAAGTTGGTACCAGAGTCATGACCCTTTGTCCATAGGTTTTAAGGATATGTTATATGTAGCACCGTGGCCATATTTTTTTAAAAATGGCTGCCAATAAGTAGGTTGCCATGATTTTATCCTCTTAAAAATTGTTTTATTGGAATCCTTGACCCTCAAAACCTATACTTTGGTACGAGAATCACGACAAACGACTTATAGTTTCCAAAATACACAGCATTGCTATATCACATGGCGGCCATTTTGAAAAATGGCCGCCACGGCCGCCAAAGGGAGAATCAGAGTGGCTTCCGTATCAGAAATGACTTGTATTGGCATCATGTACATGTGTACCAAGAATGGTGCCTTTACCATTAAGTGCATGATTTTCTTTTCTATATCCGCTGGACTATGACATGTCATTGTGAAGAAACTCAATCAGCTCCTCTCGAGTATCAAGCAAGTGCAAGGGGATGTCTTCCTAAAAAAAAAAAAAAAAAAAAAAAAAAAAAAACCTGGAAAAGAAGGATAAGAGGTTTAAAGGCTTGGCGAAAAGGTAATTCACCAGAAGAAAGACATCAGCAGATTTTAAAGAACACAATACTTTGATAACCTGGAACACTATTCTGAATGCTCATGTCCCCGGATCTTTCGTCTGGATGAAAAGAAAGGAGAGAATACCGACACGCTGGTCACCGAGGTCATTTAGTCCAAGCTGGGTGTGTCCCTGGATGTGAAAGACATCCACCGATCCCATCGGACTGGAGGCAATCGTGAGTCTGGCTCACAGTCTGGTCGCTAATCCACACACAATCCCCGCCCACAATCGATCATCGTAAAACTAACAGGCTTCAGAAAGAGACAGGAAATCATCACCAATCGTGCAAAGCTAAAGGGATCACGGATTTTCATCACAGGATACCTAACAAAGAAAAAAGTAAAGACTACTGTCATTGGCTCGTGCTTCAAAGCGACGATTCTTCTCAGTACCACGGCTTTTTCCCAGCTGTCATGAAAGCATATAGTAATCTTTATTGCAAAACAACTAACTACTTCTTTTGTTTTGTTTTGTTTGTTTGTTGTTTGTTTTTTGTTTTTGCTATACGAGTATCAAGTATCAATTCAGTTTAAAGAGGATATGCTCTTGTTTATGTTGTGGTGGTTGGTTTGATATTGTTGCTGTTCTTTTTTTATCCCTACCTTGGTCATATGAAGATTCCATCGGATAGGATGCATTGACCGGCCTGTAACTGCACAGACACATGAACAAAAACGTACTTAGATATAAGCTATAAGAGCAAAAATTGAAAGGTGTCAAACTATCATTATTTCTGATCATGTACTGGTGAGATAGTTAATACACCACAGGGATGTTTGAAATTTCTCAAAAGGCCGAGCTGGGAGCAAGCTGACAAGAAGACTTTTATCACGTTTTTACACGAGGTTCATGTTTTCAGTATATTAGTTATAAGCATTTTAACTATTTTTGTATAGATGTTGGTAAAACTGTCAGATAACACGCATGCACAGACTTACTCAAAGGCGCTTGTAATGCGTCTACCATTCTGTGTTGACTTTTTTTTTTTTGTACAAGCACAGGAATGCAAAAAACAAACAATACAACAACAACAACAAAACAACAGAAAGAGTTGAATTACCATACGAATAGAACAAAATTGATTAAGCGAGCTTTTACATATTCGGATGATTCTTCCCGATTTTTGAAATAAAATCAACGAATTCTAAAGTTTAGTTATTGTTTCATATTGTGAGACTTCTGATCCCAATTGTTGGATGGGTACACATGTTTGCGAGTGTGTTTAAGAATAATATCTTCCATCTTGCGACAGTAACTGCAATGTTTTTAAGATGATAAAGGATTATAAAAAAGCAGGGAAGCCAGGAAAATGTACGATAACTCTACGACAAAATTGAATTGACATTTTAAGAAGAAAGTATACTCTGCGTAATGTACTTACTGAATGATATGTTATACATATAAGAGTAAAATATATCTTTATTTTATGTTCGCTCCTATATGATTTCTGTTGTTTATATCATATATATGTTATATTGTTTTCTGTTTTCTATCATAATCTTTCCCCTGGACAGCACTGATTCTTTTCACGTATCCCTCTCGCAACTATAGGAGTATCAAACTTACCTCTGATAAAAGTCACGACAATCACGGCAGTGATAAACGCTAAGGCAACGATACTTAGAAATATCCATAACGCCGTTGAAAGTCTCTCCCTATTTGACCCTATACAAGAGGAAACAGAAGCGAAGAAAAAATATTTAGGAATGAAACGCCATTTCCATGGACAAAAGCTGAAGTTAAACACATGCACATGCATTACAGTGTGTGTATTGTCGTTGTTTGGTTATGAAAAGTTGTTAAAAGTTATCTTGCTATTAAGATGCATACGGAAAGATCGTTTGCAAAACCCGTTTAATCCATTGTTAACCGTTTTTTTAAACTATTTAGTTTGTATTTACTGCTTCTTCTTTTTTTTTGGCTCTAATCTTTTTTTTTTCATCTCAGTGGCCGCAACTGACACTTCCAGTTTAATGAAGTTTAATGCACAAAGATGTTCATTCTAAGACATTGAAATGACTTTGTTTCCAAAACGTGCTAAATCCAGTTAATAGAAAAACGCCTCTTTTCACAATCAGCAAAAAGTGCATTGCCATGGTAAAAGTACATTGTAGCTTGAAAACCAGCTATGTGTGAACATCGAACTACTTCTACAGTTTTCAAGAGCTTCAAATTAATTCTGGCATCCATGTTGAGGTCAGGTGAAGATGATTAAGACACAGTGTTCAACAGCTGCAAAAAGTGTGTTACCATGGTTATTGCATAATTATTCTCCCTAAACCAGGTTACACGCTTGAAGATAGTTCTCCAGTTTTCAAGCCAGTTGAGTTACAACAAAATTGGTACATATGAAGAACTCAAGTTGTGCAGTAACATTTTCAACTGTACTGAAAAATATGTTCGCAATGAAAGAAAAAATGCATTACGTCCAAAACATTAGGAAACAGGCTTACAAAATTATCCACTTTTTTTTCTCGTACCCATGCATGCAGTTGTGGTAAAAGCACATTCGTTGCTGTGTATAGTATTATTCTCGGGAGTAAGTTTTATTCGTACAACAGTGAAATGAGAGCACATTAATCACCTCCAGTTGGTATTCTTAGTCCACTCTAGGGCTTTTTACACTTGTGTTTCTTAACCCCGGACTTTCTCTGACCCAGGACTATCGTTAGTCCCGTACCAATTTTTTCAGCTTTTTACACTCGCCAATTAGTCCCGTACTATCTCTTGTCCGGGGCTAAGGAGAAAACTGACCTTTTTACACTCGTATTTCTTAGCCCCGGACTTTCCAAACCACATGAATATTCATAATTACGCTGTGTACTGTACACGTACACGCACGCACCGGCAGCACTTGATTACCTCGTTTCTGATTGGTCAGTGAGGGTCGGACTTCGTCTCCGTCGCTTAGCCCAGGATTATTTTTTCGTTCTGTTTACACTCACTTGCTTGGCACCGCAATTGCGGTGCTAACCCCTGCTATTTTGCAGGGCCAGATAGTACCGTACTATCGGTGGGGCTAGCCCACTTTGGCAAAAACGAGTGTAAACAGAAAGTGGGCTAAGGATAGTCCCGTACCAACGGTGGGGCTAAGGCCCCCCCCCCCCCCCCCCCCCCTTAGCCCCACCGTTGGTCCGGGGCTAAGCAAAAATTTACAAGTGTAAAAAGCCCTTCTGTCGTTTCACTGTTACAGTAATACACCCAGTACAGTGAAACGGTACAATAGCTTGAACATTTATTCAGTTGAAACAATTAATGTTACCCGCCACGACAATGATCATCCCCAATTGGGGGCCGGTGAGGGGGAGAGACAGACAACCCCACAAACAGATAGCAAATAAAGGGATCTGTATGGATCTCCTTTTCCCAAACAATATAGTGGTTAGCGACGGTAATGTTATTAATAACAGCACACTTCCAAATTTGTTTGTGGTAGAGTGGGTGAGGTGGGACTAGCCGTGAAGGGGGGGGGGGGGACAAAATTAGGGTCATTCTTCACATTTTCATCTTCTTTTTGAAAACGCATGGTCAGATTTTTCCCACATTTGGGCAGTATTATCACCAGGGAGATGTATTTGTGCAAATGAACATCAATCCCAACCTGATGGAGCCAAGAGGTACTGAGTGCTCTCCAGGGCATAGGGGAAGCTAAGACCTCAAATTCAATTACTCTTTATAAATCGTCTTTTTCTACTTCTACTTCTACTTCTACTTCTATTCCCCGACAGGATCCATCACTCTGAATGTAGCGTGGAGGGGACCAGTGAGTGTCCTGTGCAGTACAGGCAGCCATGTGTGGTTCTATCTAGAACCACAGGAGATAATCTAAGTTAGTGCTATAAGTATGGAAATTGGTGACTCTAGGTTCTGCTTGGTTCATGGGAGATCCAGGGGTAGGCGGAGGGGGAGGGGTGGAACATCATAATCATTTTCTTCATTCTTCTGGAAAACACGAGGTCGAATTTGTCACCAAATCCAGTGTATTATAACGAAGGAGACAATTAGTATTCTTTTTTACAAGGACCCCCAACCCCCCTTAAAAATGAACGAAAAGAAGTAAATCTTGCAATACTCTGCCTAAATGTATAAGCCAGCGCTCACAGTCATGAACTCAATGTTTCTCAAAGTAGATCCATATAGGGTTGAGCGGGAATTGAAGGGGGAGGGCAGAGTTTACATTCATTTTTCGTATTCTTTGAATGTGTGCAGACAGTCAACTTTTCTGAATATTGTCAGGTATTCTTTACAGTGTTATTGAATGGGCAAATGATGGACACCATGCCCCCATCAAAGGCCTTAAGCTGCTCCCAACATCCCAGGTTTGTAATGTTCTCAGATAGCAGTCTGCAAAAATGCGTGTAAGGTGAAAGTCATTCATCCATGATAAGACATCATAATAACTAGCCAATGAATAAATGACAATTCATTTCTTACAGCTGAAAAGTTTTTCTGGGAATCGTGTCATTCACTCCGAAATGCCGCCTTCGACACACTTAATATCGACAATTATGATCATTTATCAATGAATCTGGAGAGATACATGCACAATCAAAATTAGGCTGTAATTTTTCAAAGTAAATATCACAATACCAAAGAATCAATATATTCTGATCAACACGCAACAGTCAATCAGATATCAACATACTGTACCTTGTTTAAACCCATTGTCGTCACTGTCAGTGCCATCCCTTTCATCATGTTTAATGACATCACCGTTTTCACCTTGATTGACAATAACAACAATTGGGTCGTCGAGTTGTTCCTCCTGCTTTTGGTTAACTTGTCCACATGTAAAGCAGCCGCTGTCTAGAATGGAAGCATTCTGGATTATGAGATCAAATACCGCTGTGGCAGCGAGTCGACTTTTAAAGTCTAATGGTATAAGGTCACTGTACAGTAGTACTCCGTCACTAGGCCACTGCGTTACCAAATCGGAGAGTGTTTCGTTGACACATGTTGATATTGACTGATTTGAGCCGATTGACGACTTCCAGAAACGGGCGTCGGTGTTTTCTCCAAATTTTTGATTGCATTTCATAATCAGTGTCTCTCCCAACGTAACTGACATCATTGTATACGGAAATGACATCGCTGCAGACAATAAGAATGGAAATGAGTAGAATACACAATTTAAAAAAAAGGTATACATATTTCTTAATGCTCAGCTGTTATGTCTCCAATTGAGTAAACAATTCTTAGATCAGAATATAAGGACATGAAATCAAGTGCTAATGATATAAATTGTAGGTATAACATAACTCTAAGTCAGGCAGTGCTGATCGTGAGATATCAGTTAATAGAAAACATTGATATTAACAAACATTTACTCGAGGAAACAGAAATAAGATTGTCGTGAGCTACAAAGCACAGTATACCTGTTGGACCAAGTGATGCTAATAGGCAAAGGAATAGGTGCAGAGCCATTGTGTACCGGACGTCACGGCTGAAATATGAAAAAAAAAAGTGTTAATATGTGACCGAGCACCACAAAACGAACAAAGAGTCGCACACACTGATTTTGTGTGAGGACTGAAAATAGGTGAAATGGGTCAACCGAGCCGATGTTGACTTTTTCATATTTTCTGAAAGAGCAAGTCTTGTTGTACATTATGCTAAAATTTGGGATCATAAAACGGGCAGCAATGTGTGCTCTTTAGCCGTCTTTCTGGAACATTATTGGGCAGAATATTGTGATTAACTGAGTCTTTAGAGTCCCGTTTTCATTTCTTAAAAACCTTGTACACACTCTTCACTTTCAAGTCTTATAACTTTTGAAAGGATGGCTCTACTGCTTTGAAAGTTGGCGTTAATTAAGGACAGAATGTGTTAAGAAGGTATAATCAATTTCAATTCAAACTGATAATCCCTTCATTGTTGTTACTCCGGTGATTTACATCCTGTTTTTTTTTTGTCCCATTCATTGCACAGCCAGCACAGCTTGGTAAAGATTAAGTGCTTCAATAGACACTGTACTTCCGAGCCTCTTTTCTCAGTTCACACTTTTCCTGAGTGTCTGCCTTCTTTCCAATATCTAGATAGGTTAGGAGTGTCCATTTGATTTGAGTTATACATCATTTTAAAGCTAAAAGTCTGCTCGTTCATAATATGCTCTTAACTAAAGTTTCGTGTCTGGCGACTTTTTGTTTGTTTTGTGGTGCAGGGTCACATATGTTATGCATTAGGTACACGTGGAATACCCGTCCTGTCATATCCATATATATATATATATATATATATATATATATATATATATATTATATTCAAGTCTGAAAAAAAAATGATGCGGCTAAAAGCAAATCAACTATAGGTATCGCAATGTTCTTACTTCTGTGTTGTTTGAGGTAAAAAAAAAATCACTGTTTTTTCTCCATGAGAAGGACATTAAATACACGAGGAAAGTTATCAATAATGTTCTTTGGAAGAAACCAAATAAATCGGATATTCATAAGGTTTGTTGTGATATTGAGTTAAAAGATAATCACAAAATCTCTGAAGCGTTTAATTTATATTTGGTTAATGTTGGACCCAATTTAGCGAATGCCATTCCGGAAACGGATATACCGTTTTCTACGTATTTAAATCAACGCAATAATCAATCTCTCTTTTTTTATGCCTGTATTAGAATCCGAAATGGTTGATGTCGTAAATAATCTTAAAGCTAAAAAAGCACTGGTTATGATGGAATTTCTAATTATCTTCTAAAATATATTGTACATGAGATTGTTGTACCTCTCGCCCATATATTTAACTTGTCAATAATGAATGGTGTTGTGCCTACCAGGAAGAAAATCGCTAAAGTTATCCCGATATGACTTTAATAGAAAAATACAATATTATTATGATAAAAATTGTCCATTGGTAAAGTTTCAAAAGAATAATAGACATGGGAAGGAGCCTTGGATAACAAAATCGATATTACGTTCAATACATACAAAAAATAGGCTTTATAAGATTTATATACATGATCCTACTGATGTTAATTTGAGAAAATATAACATTACCGAAATAGATTAACAACTGTGATAAAAACAAATCACGGAAATTATATTATTCTAATAAGTTGTATCAAGTTAAATCAAATATGAAGGCTACATGGAGAATTATAAATGATTTGGTTGGGAAGAAAGAACAACAAATTATTACCAAAAAAGACTTGAAATTAAATGATTGTATTATTGATCAGGGAGATGTAGCCGATACATTCAATTCTTTTTTTTTTAATATTGGTCCTAATCTGGCAAATGGATTTGATAATGTAAATGAGGATTTTTTGAATTTTTAGCCAGAACCTATTTCCTCATCGTTGTTTTTAAACCCTACAAATCCCACAGAAATTATTAATATTACGAAAAAGTTGAATTCTAGCAGGGCAAGTGGCTGTGATAGAATAAGCACATTAGTACTTTAACAAATCATATATCAAATTGCTGATCCACTTACTCACATATTTAATCTTTCCATATTGTCTGGAAAATGTCCCATTTTCTAAAAAATTACAAAGGTAAACCCAGTTTTTAAGAAAAATGGTCCTTGTCAAATTAGTAAATATAGACCAATTTCTATTCTTCCAAAATTTTTGAAAAAATTATATTTGATAGGTTTTATAAATTTTGCATAATCATACAATTTTGAGTTTACATCAATATGGTTTCCGAAAGAATTATTTAACAGATTTGGCTTTGGTCCAGTTGTATGATCAAATTACAAACCCAATGGCAAATCAAAAAAACAAAAACAAAACAAAACATGTTATAGGAGTTTTTGTGGATTTATCTAAGGCGTTTTATACCTTACAACATAATATCTTACTTAAAAAGTTACAGTTGTATGGTGTTCGCGGTGTTGCATTCTCGTGGTTTAGGGATTATTTATCATGTAGACAGCAATATGTTGTACATAATGACATGTCGTCATTTTTCTTACAGATAAAATGTGGTGTGCCCCAGGGCTCAATATTAGGTCCCCTTCCCTTTTTGTTGTATATCAATGATATCGTTAATTCGTCGTCTATGTTTTCATTTATATTATATGTCGATGACAGCAATATCGTTTATTCCCATGATACTATAGAAACATTAGTATCCACATTTAATGCAGAGTTACCAAATGTATCAAAAAATTAAGAATAATAAATTATTACTTAATATGAATAAAATTAATTATATTTATTTTAAGCATATGAAAACGCACACAGATGATTTTGTAAATAATATAAGGATTGATAGTGTACTTCTTGAACGTAAAAGTTCAATTAAGTTTTTAGGCATATCCATTGATGAAAACTTAACCTGGAATGATCATATACGTTATGTTACAACCTGTATTTCTTGGAATATAGGTCTTCTTTCAGGGATGAAAAGTTATCTCCCTGAACATACTCTTTTTATGCTTTATAATTCTAATCTATAATCGTACCATATATTATGTATTGTAATCTAGTGTGGGCTACAAGTGCAAAAACTAAACTCAACTCTATTTATTTATTACAAAAGAAAGCCATTTGCATCTGTACTGGCTCAGAATACTTAGCCCATACCATCTACTTTTTATCAATTAAAAACACTGAATATATTTGATATAAATACCTTTCACTCTTTGTTTTTTATGTTTAAGTATTTGAACAACTTACTTCCAAACACTTTTCACGATTTCTTTAAACTGAATTATACTGTCCATTCGTATCCCACTCGTAATTCGCAAAATTTTCATTTAGTAAATCCCAAATTATTAATTGCACAAAAATTGGTAAGACATAATGATCCCGATCTTTGGAACACACTCCAAGATTATGTTAAATCATGTAAAAGTTACATTCTTTTCAGGCTAGATTGAAAACTTCGTTACTGTCAGATCACAATCTATGAACATACATCTGAATATAGATTTTGTTTTGTTTTATCACATTTCTGTAAATTGGATTTAAAACTACAACAAATATACGCAATGTTTCTGGTCTATCATTTCATTCATTCACATTATCTTCATCATCACCACCATCACCTTCATCTTCATTGTCACATTTTTCCTCATAATTACCTGTCATCATCATCATCATCACAATTCACTTCACTTTTATTTGTATCTATGCATTATAATATAGCATATGATGCATTTACAGTGTATTATATTTTGTAGTATTTCCCCATTCCCCAAACAATATATGTATATTATGTAGATGGGTCTCTGGGCTGCCATGTGTTGAAGCTTTTGCTTATAGTGGCAATCCTTCTTCCATAAAATTTCTCAGGTAATTATTTGGAAATTTGGTAATACGAGTTATATTTGGTTAATGGAATTAATTTACACATCAATTTTCCTTCTTTGAATAATGTACATTGCAATCTGCTTACTGATATTCTATGTGATATTACTGAAAAGAATCTTGATTTATGTATGAAATTGTGTTGGAAGAAAAACCAATCAATCAAACAAACAAACAAACAAACAAATATATGAAAAAGGGCAGAAAGGATGAACTGGGAAATTATCGAACAATATCGTTATTAACTTCCTTTTCTAAATTACTTGAAAAGATTGTGTACACACGTGTGTTCCGATTCTTAAACGACTGCAATATAATAGATGATAATCAATTTGGATTTCGCAAAAAGCATTCCACAATTCATACTATTTTATTAATGATTGAGAAAATAACCAAAGCGATCGATGCCAAGTGTCACACAGTAGGTATCATTCTTGACTACTCCAAGGCTTTTGACACTATCAACCATAAAACATTATTATACAAATTACAGCACTACGGGATTCGTGGAAGGGCCTTTGATTGGTTTAGAAGTTACCTTACTGGAAGAACTCAGTTTGTTAGTTTAAATTGCCATGTGTCCAGTTCACAGTCTATAACTTGTGGGCTAGCGCAAGGATCTCTTTTAGGTCCTCTACTGTTTATTCTTTATATGAATGATCTTCGCAATTCGTCCACTCTGTTCCGTTTGCTACTCTTTGCCAATGACGCCAGCATTTTTTATTCGAATCGAAACACTCATGTTTTACTGAATACCATTAATACTGAATTAAAGTCAGTATTTAAGTGGATTCAGGCTAATAAATTATCACTGAATTTGATTAAGACATTAAGTTGTTCGTAAACGACGTGGAATTGAATCAGCTTGAATAGGCTCCTATATAAAATGTCTTTGTCGTTATATTGATTGTAAGTTGACATGGAAAATTAATGTTGATTCTCAGCGGAAATTATTATCTAAAAACTTAGGTGTTATGTAAAAGTCAAAGCAATATTATCCTAAGTATATTCTGCATTCATTGTATTCTACTCTTTTATTGCCCTATATAGATTATGGAATCCATGCATGGGGAAATTGCTGTGCAACTAGACTAAATTCTTTAATATTGATACAAAAAAGAGCCATCCGGATAATTAACTTCGCCATATTCCTGGAACACAGTAATGCCTTATTTTTTTCCAGTAGAATTCTTAAGATCCATGATTTGTATTATATCAACATTGGATCATTTTATATCAGGTGAACTCAGGTGGTCTCCCCGATGTATTTTCTTCGATGTTTGTTAAAAACATTGAAGTTCATTATTACTCTACGAGACAAAAGTTTCTTTTCATCTCTCTCCTGTAGGACGGTATCTGCTTTAAAAACAATAACTCCAACAGGACTTAAATTTTGGAATGATTTCGAAAGAGAATTAATCTAATCCCAGTCTTTTAATTCATTTAAGCAAAAACTTAAACTAGTTTTTCTGAATGCATACTTGTAGCGATTCTTTAATCCTCCTCGATTTTCTCTGTTCATACTTCGTATTTCTGTCATTATCGATTATGTAACACGTGCCTCGCTCGCGATTTCTTATTGTCTTCTGGACCTTTTTTGTGCATATTTTGTATTTTTGCTATTGTACACTGCATCTGGCTTGTAACATCGCTCGGGTGACCACAAAACTCTCCAGAAGTCTTTTGCCGCGGACATTGTTTTTAGGTGATCCGAGTATCCTCTCGGATCACCTTCTGTTTTTGTACGGATTCTTTCTTCTTCTTCTTCTTCTTCTTCTTCTTCTTCTTTCTCCTCAAAAGTTGTGTAGAGGTTAGCTCAGAAAGTCCTCTGCCTATCGATTTCAAACTTATACCATATATGTATCATGTCCCAAAGACGACAGATCTAGTAAAATCATTGTGATCAGTCGGCCGTGACGTCACATGACGTCATTACATGAAGTCACATTTTCATTCATATCTCATTATTGGAATAGAATTTCTCAGTGAAATTTACGTCTCATATAGGTCAAGTCAAGCTCTTTCTACTCATATTCTAAAAATTCATCTCTACACTTAAAACGTACGCGTACGCGCGCGTTGAAATGTTGACATGCTCCAATCGAGCTCAATTTTTTTTTGCACACGTTTCAGACCATTTCGAGCATTTTTCAAAAATTTGAGAAAAAATGGACGGACGAGTACGCGCGCACGCATATACTCACGCACAGCTCATATGCAATAGAAATTTCCCGTTTTTCACACGGATCGGATGTCTGAAATGTAAAGCAATGATTCTACCAAGTTTCAAGTCAATCCGATTGAATATGACGTCATACGGGCTCGTCAAATATACAGTGCACCTATGCCAAAAAACCGCCAATCTCAAATCCGATTTTAATCGTCAGGATGGACGGTACGTTCAGTTCAGTTTTTATTTCTGCATTTCAAGATCAATACAAATCAACAAATCAACAAAATACTTACATAGTCATTTACACAGCTAATATTCGTAACGTTTGGATCTTACATACATTTTCTTTTCTTTTTTTTCAAGAACGAATATCATATATGAAAGGAAGCAATAGGAAATGATAAAAATGAAATGCAGGGGACCATCATCATAAGCTAAGCTTGACGAGGATGATGGCCCCAGGTAAAGAAATACATAAAGAAAATCTTGCCACTCACTGAGTGGGGGGTAATTGTGCAAAGGGCACAATAAAGAGATACATAAAGAAAATCTTGCCACTCACTGAGTGGGAAGTAATTGTGCGAAGGACGTGCGGTGCAGTGCGGTGTGCATTGAATCTTGGTTTTTACGTTGAGTGTTATTTTGTGTATCAGTGTGATGAGGTGAATGTTACTTCAGTTATGGCCGTGAACTCATTGTTTAGGGTGTTTGTTGACCAGGTGGTATGAATATTTATGTGTCAGAAGTATACTGGATTATGAGGGTGTTTTTTAGTTCTCGTTTGAAAATGTTCAACGACGTACATTGTTTTAAATGAGGGGGTAAAGAATTCCAAATATCTGGTCCATTATGTTTTAATGATTTTTGAGCTAAAATGATTCTGGGGTTTTCGAGATGGTAATCGGAGGACTGACGTGTTGGATATGAATGAACGGTGGAATTTGGAGTGAAGAAGCCATCAAAAATTTTTGGAAGACAATTAAATGTATATTTATGCATAAAAACAGCAGTTTGGAAGGTGTGAAGATCCTCAATTTTCAATGTTTTCAGTTGACGAAATAGGGGATTGGATGGGGATAAGTAACGGGAATTGGTAATCAAACGTACAGCACGTTTTTGGAGGGTAAGAATTGGATTAATTTTAGTTGAGCCACAGTTTCCCCAAACGATATTGCAGTATGTGATATGTGGTAAGATCAATGCATTGTATAGAATAGTCAGGGAATTTTGAGAAATGAAGTTTTTCAGTCGATATAAAATTCCTACAGTTCTCGAGACAGACGTGTGGATATTATGAATGTGATCGTTCCAAGTTAAACTCGAGTCAATTGTGATTCCTAAAAATTTAGTAGATCTTACTTCAGTTAAGGATAATCCATCAATATTAATATTATAACTGCTGTTAATGTTCTGTGAAGCAGTAGGTTTGAAACGTATAAAATTTGTTTTAGAAACATTAAGGGATAATTTATTACATATGTGACAGTGCACCTCAAAACAAACAAAAAGTCGCCAGACATGAATTTTTAGTTAAGACCATATTCTGAAAGAGCAGACTTTAAGCTTTAAAATGATGTATAACTCAAATCAAATGGACTCTCCTAACCTATCTAAATATTGGAAAGAAAGCACAACCTCAGAAAAAGTGTGAACTGAGAAAAGAGGCTCTGAAGTACAGTGTCTATTCAAGCGCTTAATTTTTATGAAACCGTGCTGGCTGTGCGATGAATGGGACAAAAAACAGGAAGCAAACCACTGGAGTAACAACAATGTAAAGTTTGATCAATTTAATTATCTCGCAAATTACGAGATACGCATAATTCACAGCGCCATCTACGGAGACTGAAATTCGTGATGTCGCAATGAACGACTCGCCCTGTTTGCAACGAGAAAATCCAGGATTATCTTGAGAATCCTGAATCCTGGTAAATCCAAAGCGATAGATATAGGCACGGAGGTCAGTAATTTACCCCTTTCTAAAGTATTTGTTGAAAATATGTTTCTAAAGATGTATAAATTTGGCTATCATTTGTGCAATGTTACCGTAGTCAGTGACAGAATGTGTACCGCAGAATGCGTGTGTGCTTCGCTTGACCGAAGTACCGAAGTACGCTTATGTACATTGTACATTACAGAAATTTAGGTTCAGTGTAAGAACACGATTATGCAACAAGCACTTGCAGTTTTGGTTGGTAAAACCTAGATAGTTGAAAGTTTCTTCTTCAATAGGAGAACACGTTTGTGTATGTATGAAAGTTGAATGTCAAATGAATCAGGCTCAAGGTCAAGCCAAAGTCACATACAGCTATTTGTTTAGATTGTACATGTCAAGGCTGCCAAGTAAAACAGCACTGAAAGTACTGTAACTAAACTTGAGAAGAATTAGATGGGCTGTAATGAAGTTTGGTCTTCAAAGGCAATTTATGGTGCTGTTATAGGTTTATTTTATTTTTATAACATTTTCAGCTGCCAATGCTGAAACATTTGGTGCTACCCTTACTTGGCAACTCTGATTCTTAAACCATGAATATTCATCTATGTAAAAAGAGACAAGTAATATTGACTTATTGGTATCTCGAGTGAAAGATGCATGATTTAGTATAAAGGATTACCATATGAAGGTTAATAAGAAACTTGTTCAAACAAAGGACGTAAAGGATTGCGACAGTTTAAAGGGCTCATTCAAGTCATACTGATATGAGTTAAATCGGGACAAGAAATTCCCATTCATTCATTAATATCGGTGTCACTGATAATGATAGAGTTTTCTGAGAGAAAGCAAAGGTTTACTATGGAAACGATATAGATAGAGTTGAGGTTCGAGTCAGATAAATGCGAACAAGACACACAAGTAAAGAATCAGATACTGAGTGTTAATTTATAAGATGCATTTATTGGTACAAACAGCGCCTTATCTTTCTATGCATACACATGAAATGAGCCATTCATTTATGCCAGTATGTTAACACAGGTATTAATTAGATTGTATATGCCTTTGTTTATATCATTCTCTGTTACAGTTTTCACGGAGTGAAATGGATTGGAGTGAGTTGCGACGAAAGAAGACAAGATTAAATTACGACACTCCCGTAGAAACCCGAGTCCGAGTGATTTAACATTCTCGTACATTCTTGTATCGATCTCGTACAAGCAGGCACAGTGAAAACTCCCTCCTTTTCCTGTGGTGAGTGATCTTCAATCTCCAAGATGTCTTCACATAAAGAGGAGTCTGAAAGTCGAGTTTGTCGACCTACTGAAAAGGGAGAACAGTATCAGTTTGAGATGAAATTGAAAAGCTGGAGAAGTTCTCTGACGACATGGAGGCGTAGAGCGAACAAGCTTAGGTCAGTTATTGTCGGAGATGAAGTAGACATTAGTACTATGAAGCAACATAGAGATGTTCTTCAAGATGCAATGGACAGAGCCATCGAAGTCCAAGAGGAACTGGCAGCTGTTACCTTACCTCTTGCATCTAAGCCTGAGGATGATAGTGAGATAGAGCTCTTTAAGATTGAAGAAGAACATGCTTCTTTAATGAAGGAAGTCCATCATGTTCTTAAAGCTGCGAAAGGAGATGTTTTGAGCTCAAGATCAGTACTGGAATCTTCACTGTCTTCAAAGGGCAGACGTGAACAGTGTCAGAGATGGGTCAACAGTTCAGCGAACAAGGATGCTCATGAATCTACTTCTCATCATTCTCAGGCTGAGTTAAGTCATGCCGATTCTTGCCCTCAACATTCTGAACCTGCTCAGAGTACATCTCATCCTGAGACTGCTTGCAAATCACAGTGCTCTGAAGATGAAATACCTGCGAAGAATCAAGAGCCTGATCCAAATCCAAGGAAGGATGCATTTCATCTTCTTGCAGACAGTCTTCGGGACCAGCTTCACTTGAATCGACTCCCTTTGCCTGAACCACCTATCTTTACAGGCAATCCCCTTCACTACACAACATGGAAGAACAGTTATGACTTGTTGATTGAGCATTGCAATATTCCAGCTCATGAGAAATTCTTCTATCTCTTGAAGTTCCTGAAAGGAGAGCCGCGGGAACTAGTAGAAGGGTTTTCGATGATTGGTGGTGAAGGTGCTTACTTTGAAGCCAGGTCTGCTTTGGATGACAGGTATGGTGACCAGTTCATAGTATCTAATGCCTTTAGAGAGAAGCTGGAAAGATGGCCGAAGATAGGAGCCAAGGACTCTCAGGGTTTGCGAAGATTTGCAGACTACTTGCGTCAGTGCTGCACAGCCATGAAGTATGTAAACCACCTCCATCATCTTGATGACGAACGAGAGAACAGGAAGCTTCTAACCAAGTTGCCTGAATGGTTGATCAACAGATGGGCAAGATGTGTCGTGAGCTGGAGGAAGGATCAAGGTAGATTCCCGCCCTTTCACGTCTTTTCCAAGTTCATAGACGAAGAATCGACCATTGCTTGTGATCCTGCTGTCTCGCTTAGCAGTCTTAGAGACGACAAACTGAGACTTACGAAGGAGAAGTCATCTCCAAGTGCAAGTACCTTGTCAACAACAGCTTCATCTGGCAGTGGACACTACAGATCTAAGCGGAAGCAAGATTTCTGTGTGTTTTGCAATGAACAACATCGCCTTGATGAGTGCAATACCTTTGCTCAAAGGGACCTTACTGCAAAGAAGGAATTCATCGTCCAGAAGGGACTATGTTATGGCTGCCTAAAGAAAGGACACATCACTAAAGAATGCAGACGTAGAAGTACTTGTGCGGTCTGCAAGAAACGACATCCCACTCCTCTACATGGTGATGTGAGGAAACCAGCCAGCAGTAATGAAAGAGATAAGACTGAGCAAATAAGGAATGGTAGATCAACACAGAACAGTGAGGCACAAGAACATCAGTCCACAAGCTCTTGTGCAATGATAGACCAGTTAAGTTCTGCCAGTTCCATGATCGTACCAGTGTGGTTGTCTCATGTAAGTTCGACAGAGGAAAGGTTGATCTATGCCCTCTTAGATACCCAATCCGACACCACATTCATACTGGAGTCTACAAAGAACGACTTGGGATTGCGAGGAGTAGATGTGAATCTTCGTCTTTCTACAATGTCGAGCAGAGATGAACGGATCCCAAGTGAGCGTATAGATGGTCTCTTTGTAAGAGCACATGATGGTGAGAAGAGGATAAGTCTACCACCCACTTATACAAGAGACATCATGCCTGCGAACAGAGGACACATACCTACCTGTGAAATGGCCGAATCCATACCCCATCTTCATAAGCTTAGTCAGTATCTTCTTCCGATGCAAGATTGCGAAATTGGACTCTTGATTGGGTACGATTGTGCCACAGCTTTGATGCCTCGTGATGTCATTCCAAGCCCACATGATGATGGTCCATATGGCATCAAGACAGACTTAGGATGGAGCATAGTAGGTACTGTGCAACGTGACTATGAAAGGAGAAGTGAAGACCGTTTTGGCATCAGTCACCGTTTGATGGTCAGCGAAGTTCCTGTCAACCTAAGAACGGAAAGGAAAGGAGTCCTTTTCTCTGAGAGAGTGACTGTGAAGGAAGAAATTATCCCCTCAAGGGTAATTAAGGTCATGGAAGCAGACTTTCTCCCAGACAGTCATGAAAAGCCATACTCACAAAACGACAAGAAGTTCTTGAAGGTTATGGGAGAAGGCATTCACGTCACAGAGACAGGTCAATATGAAATGCCATTACCATTCAAGATGGATGATCCGGAATTGCCCAACAATCAGCTCCAGGCTGAAAAGAGACTAGAGAGTCTGAGAAGGAGGTTTTCCAGAGACGTCGTATACCATGCTGAGTATACGAAGGTCATTGATTCTCTTATCGCCAATGACTATGCTGAGTTCATTCCAAATCCTTCACTCTACAAGAAGTCTAGATGGTACATCCCCCACCATGGTGTACAAGAACCAAATAAACTGAGGGTAGTATTTGACTGCAGTGCCCAGTATAAGGATGAGTCTCTCAACAAGCACCTGATGACAGGACCAGACATGACAAACACACTCATTGGGGTCCTGAGCAGATTTAGACTGGAGAAAGTGGCCTTCATGTGCGATGTTAAAGAAATGTTTCATCAATTTCGAGTGAACGAAGAACATCGAGACTATCTGAGATTTCTCTGGTGGCCCAATGGAGAGTATCAGCATCCTGTTCAGCACTGCAGAATGAAAGTTCACCTTTTTGGTGCCGCATCATCTCCGGGTTGTGCGAATTATGGACTCAAGAAGATTGCATCAGATAATGCAGATAAGTTTGGTCATGACGTTGCAAGATTCATCCATAATAACTTTTATGTAGATGATGGCCTACTTTCTGTTCCCACGTCAGCAGAAGCTATTGATATGATTGCACGAACTAAGAAGACGTGCAATGCAGGAAAGTTGCATCTACATAAGTTTGTCTCGAACTCGAGAGAAGTTATGCAGGCAGTACCTGTGACAGATCGAGCCAAAGCAGTGAAGGAACTGAATCTTCTACATGATGACCTGCCCATAGAGAGAGCCTTAGGTTTGCAGTGGTGTATTGAGTCAGACACCTTTGGATTCCGTGTCACATTTGCAGATAAGCCATGCACCAGAAGAGGTTTGCTCTCAACTGTTATGTCACTGTATGATCCACTAGGTCTCATCGCCCCAGTGACATTGAAGGGAAAACAGATCATACAGGATTTGTGCAGAGAAGGTGCATGTTGGGATGATCCACTGACAGACGAACTGCAAATGAGATGGGAAAGATGGCGTCAAGACATCATCAGTCTGGAGAACGTTTCTGTGCGTAGGTGCTTCAAACCAGAAGAATTTGAAGAAGTGAAATCTGCACAGTTTCACCACTTCTCAGACGCCAGTACAGGTGGCTATGGAAACTGCAGCTATCTCAGACTAGAGGATGTTAGGGGATCAGTACACTGCTCTCTGGTGATTGGGAAGGCTCGAGTCACGCCACTCAAACGTGTAACCATCCCCAGATTGGAACTGACTGCTGCAGTAGTATCCTCTACCATAAGTTCATTTCTCGAGGAGGAATTGGGTACTCTCCAAGCTGAACATCTATTCTGGACTGATAGCAATGTAGTACTGGGCTACATCAGTAATGACGAGAAAAGATTTCATGTGTTCGTCGCAAATAGGATCAGACAGATAAGAAATCACTCGAGTCCTGATCAGTGGAATTATGTTAATTCGAAGGACAATCCAGCTGATATTGCGTCTAGAGGTGCTACAGTTGAGCAGCTAATGGCATCGGACTGGTTTGATGGCCCAAAGTTCTTATCAGATGCCAAACTACCTGAACCGGAATCAGTGTACCATGAGATATCTGAGGATGATCCAGAGGTAAAGAGGTCTCACGTAGCCACAACACAGACCAAGCCTTCTTCATTTGATCTGGAACGCTTCAATCGTTTTTCTTCATGGCATCAACTGAAGAGAGCTGTAGCTAATTGTGAACGCTATAAGACTCAACTGAGAAGGCGCTGTGAGGAGAAATCTTCAACTACCACAGAGAGAGTAATTCCACCCCGACCACTCACTGTAGAGGACCTCCAAAAGGCACAAACTGAAATCATCAAACATGTACAGGAACAATGGTTTGATGAAGAAATACAAATTCTAAGGAATTTGTCATCGGATAGGGATCCATGCAGAGATGAAAGGGACCACAGACGGAGAGTTAAGAGGTCTAGTCGTCTACACAAGTTAGATCCCTTTATAGATGAAAATGGCCTTCTCAGAGTTGGAGGACGATTATGTCGTGCTGAGGGATCATTTGAGGTCAAACATCCCGTCATCCTACCCCAGAAGGGTCATGTGACTGATCTGATCATACGCCACTGCCACCAGCAAACGGCTCATCAGGGACGAGGTATTACCGTGAATCAACTCAGACTCTGTGGTTTCTGGGTCATCGGTTGCAGCACAGTGGTGTCCAGGTTGATCAGAAAATGTGTGATATGCAACAAATTAAGAGGTGTAACTCAGTCACAAAAGATGTCCGATCTACCTAAAGACAGAGTAGAACCAGCCCCGCCCTTCACTTATAGTGGTATGGACTGCTTTGGACCATGGGTCATTCGAGAGGGCAGAAAGGAACTTAAACGGTATGGCCTGTTATTTACATGCATGGCATCCAGGGCTGTGCATATCGAGACATTGAATTCCTTATCTACAGACGCCTTCATTAACGCCTTACGACGTTTCCTGTCAACAAGAGGGCCAGTACGTCAACTCAGGTCTGATAGAGGTACCAATTTCATTGGTGCAGAAGCAGAATTCAAACGATGGGCTCAGACGAACCACGAGAAGGTGAAGGACTTTCTGATGAGAGAGGGATGTGACTTTATCAACTTCAACTTCAACGTGCCTTCCGCCAGTCATATGGGAGGCAGTTGGGAGCGGCAGATCCGCTCAATACGACAAGCTCTGGATGGGTTGATGCATCAAGCTGGCCATCAGCTTGATGATGAGAGTCTACGGACGTTCATGTGTGAAGCTGCCGCCATAGTGAATGGGAGACCATTGACAGTCGATAACCTGTATGATCCTGGGTATCCTGAACCGATTACGCCAAATCATCTGTTGACAATGAAAACAAGGGTTCTTCTACCCCCGCCTGGACATTTCGTTCGAGAGGACTTGTATTCCAGAAAGCGCTGGAGAAGGGTTCAGCACCTGTTAAACGAGTTCTGGTGTCGCTGGAAGAAAGAGTTCTTGCAGAATCTACAGTCGCGACAGAAATGGGTGCATCCTAAACGCGAAGCCCAGGTTGGTGACATCGTGATAGTTAAAGATGAGAACACTCCGCGAAATCGGTGGTTACTCGGTAGAATCACCGAAACATTCCCTTCTGAAGATGGACTTGTGCGTAAGGTAAAGTTGGTCATCGCGGACGCTAAATTGAATAGAACTGGAAAGCGCACACAAGCTATGCAGACTCTAGAGAGACCAATACATAAACTAGTAACTTTATTGGCTCAGGAAGACCAGGAAGAATTCCCTACCAAGGAGCCATAGATGTAGTTAAGACAGTTGAAAGCAATGAAATGTTATTTATTGCTTATTTAGGGTCTGAATTTATATACTATTGCAATATGTCACAAGAAACTATTATGCTGAATTTGAGACGTTCAAAATATCAACCACTTTGTGTTGATTGTCAAGTAAGACTAAATATCGTTTGATGTCAGAATTTAATTTCTTTGCACTAACTAAATATTGATCAAATTTCTACATCTGAAGTCTGCCTGAAAGACTATCGAAAACTTAATGGTTCGTTTTGTTTTTATAATTGTAAATGTAAAACTGGTCTGAAAGTACAGACTAATTGATCATTTAACCTGAAAAGGGGTAAGCAAGGTCTGAAGCTCAGACTAAGAGATTGCTTGAGATAGTGACTAGTTTCAAGACTACAGATTGATCTATGGGTATAAATTGCATTTGAAATACGAGTATACAGTGGAAAACCAGTGTAAAGAGATCTGAGATACCGCAGTGTTATTCTGGTCCTACCTCTCTATGTAATGATTTGATACATGTATAAGATATTCTTGTTATAACAGGGTAATTCGGTCCACCTAAGGACCTCGTTATATCGAGCTTCCATTGCATTTAGTATTTCTAGCAAATGAGTCACATTTGCATACTATGTACATTTGCACAAAAAGTATACCAGGTCACCGTTATAGAGGATATCAAATGATGATTCAACTGCCTTTGTAAAAAGGCGATTGGGACGGTTGTTCGACTCATGAAATGTCGATTTATGCAGAGTTAACTGTATTTGTATGCTGCATCACATAATTGATATCATGTGACAACTCAGTTTAAGATGTAAAAGTTGTTTGGTATAGTGCATGATACATGTATGCCAGGTCATACTCTTAATTTATTAATCTTCATGAAAGAGTAAATTAGTTACCTAATTTAAAGGAGCCATGTAAAGTTTGATCAATTTAATTATCTCGCAAATTACGAGATACGCATAATTCACAGCGCCATCTACGGAGACTGAAATTCGTGATGTCGCAATGAACGACTCGCCCTGTTTGCAACGAGAAAATCCAGGATTATCTTGAGAATCCTGAATCCTGGTAAATCCAAAGCGATAGATATAGGCACGGAGGTCAGTAATTTACCCCTTTCTAAAGTATTTGTTGAAAATATGTTTCTAAAGATGTATAAATTTGGCTATCATTTGTGCAATGTTACCGTAGTCAGTGACAGAATGTGTACCGCAGAATGCGTGTGTGCTTCGCTTGACCGAAGTACCGAAGTACGCTTATGTACATTGTACATTACAGAAATTTAGGTTCAGTGTAAGAACACGATTATGCAACAAGCACTTGCAGTTTTGGTTGGTAAAACCTAGATAGTTGAAAGTTTCTTCTTCAATAGGAGAACACGTTTGTGTATGTATGAAAGTTGAATGTCAAATGAATCAGGCTCAAGGTCAAGCCAAAGTCACATACAGCTATTTGTTTAGATTGTACATGTCAAGGCTGCCAAGTAAAACAGCACTGAAAGTACTGTAACTAAACTTGAGAAGAATTAGATGGGCTGTAATGAAGTTTGGTCTTCAAAGGCAATTTATGGTGCTGTTATAGGTTTATTTTATTTTTATAACATTTTCAGCTGCCAATGCTGAAACATTTGGTGCTACCCTTACTTGGCAACTCTGATTCTTAAACCATGAATATTCATCTATGTAAAAAGAGACAAGTAATATTGACTTATTGGTATCTCGAGTGAAAGATGCATGATTTAGTATAAAGGATTACCATATGAAGGTTAATAAGAAACTTGTTCAAACAAAGGACGTAAAGGATTGCGACAGTTTAAAGGGCTCATTCAAGTCATACTGATATGAGTTAAATCGGGACAAGAAATTCCCATTCATTCATTAATATCGGTGTCACTGATAATGATAGAGTTTTCTGAGAGAAAGCAAAGGTTTACTATGGAAACGATATAGATAGAGTTGAGGTTCGAGTCAGATAAATGCGAACAAGACACACAAGTAAAGAATCAGATACTGAGTGTTAATTTATAAGATGCATTTATTGGTACAAACAGCGCCTTATCTTTCTATGCATACACATGAAATGAGCCATTCATTTATGCCAGTATGTTAACACAGGTATTAATTAGATTGTATATGCCTTTGTTTATATCATTCTCTGTTACAGTTTTCACGGAGTGAAATGGATTGGAGTGAGTTGCGACGAAAGAAGACAAGATTAAATTACGACACTCCCGTAGAAACCCGAGTCCGAGTGATTTATCATTCTCGTACATTCTTGTATCGATCTCGTACAAGCAGGCACAAACAATGAAGGGATTATCAGATTAAACTGAAATTAAGCATGCCTCATTAACACATTCTGTCCATAATTAATGCTAACTTTCAAAGCAGTAGCACTTTCCTTTCAAAAGTCATTAGAGTTGAAAGTGAAGAGTGTGGACAAGGTTTTTCAGAAATGAAAAAGGGATTCTGAAGACACACCTAATCACACTATTCTATCAAAAATGTTCGAGATAAACTGCTAAAAAACACACTTTCCTGCCCGTTTTATGATACCAAATTTTAGCATAATGTAAAAGAAGACCTGCTTTTTCAGAAAATATGAAAAAGTCAAGTTCGGCTAGGTTGACCCATTTCACTTGTTTTCAGTCCTCACGCAAAATCAGTGTATGCGACTTTTTGTTCGTTTTGAGGTGCACGGTCACATATAAACCATTGGGAGACTTTGTCTATTTCCGTGTTCAGAGTATTAAACAGTGTTTCGAGGTTCTCATGGGAGTAAAAAATATTAGTATCATCCGCAAAAAGTATAAATTTAAGAGTTTTTGATGTATTTATAATATCATTGATATATACAAGGAACAGTAGGGGGCCAAGAATTGATCCCTGGGGAACACCACATACAATATTAGAATTCGGAGATTTAGATGACTTAAATAGTAATTGCTTTCTGTTGGATAAATAATCAATAATCCAAGAAAGTGCTAAACCACGAATACCATATCTTTTTAATTTGTAAATTAACATATCATGATCTATGGTATCAAAAGCCTTTGATAAATCCATGAAAATTCCTATAAAGTGTTTTTTTATTTGCAAAAGATTCAGTAATCTTATCTAACAATTGAATTATAGCTAAATCGGTGGAATGGCCCTTTCTAAATCCAAACTGATTAGGTATAAGTAGGTCATTTACATGAAGAAAAATGTCCAGGCGTTTATGAATAATTTTTTTCCAGAATTTTAGAAATACTAGGTAATAACGATATTGGTCTATAACTTGTTAAAAGAGAAGGGTCGTCTTTTCTTTTGAAAATTGGAACTACTTTCGCAATTTTTAATGAGTTTGGGCATATTCCAGAAGACAGTGAAAGATTGAAAATGTAAGATAAAGGTGTGGTTATTTGTTTGATGATTTTCTTCAGTATATAAACACTTATTTCATCATGGCCACTAGATCTACTTGGCTTTAATCTGTTAACAATCTCTAGTATTTCTTCCTCATCTGTTGGGGTAAAGAAAAGGGATTTGTCGGAGTTTGGTGGAAGAAACTCAGTAAAATTTGAATGAAAATGTTTGTTTTTTATTTTTGAAGCTAATTGGGGGCCAATATTTACGAAGTATGAGTTAAAAGCATCAGATATTTCATCAGGGTTTGTGAGTTCTTTGTTGTCATTATAAAAAACGGACGATGTTTCCTTATTATTTTTACCTGTTATTTCATATATAGTTTCCCATAAGCCATTTACGTTATCCTTTTGATTATCGAACTTATCGGAATAATACATTTTACGAGAAATACGAATCAAATTACTGAGTATATTTCTATACTTTTTGTAATCTGTAAAATGTTTTGTATTGTGGGTAGTAATCGCCAATTTATACAATTTATTACGGGTTTTTATGGAATTGATGATTCCCTTTGTAATCCAGGGATGTTTGTTCTTTCTACGTGTTTTTTTCTTAACTAAAGGAATGTTTTTTCGATAATAATATAAAAGTTTATCTAGGAAAATATCATAAGCTTTATCGGCGTTATTTTGAAGATACACTTCTTGCCATTCTTCCTTCACTAAGTCAAGATTAAGCAATGCAATATTCTCGTCTGATTCTTTTCTGTACATTATTGGCCTGGGTTTTGAAATACTTTTAACGTTTTCAGAATAACGAAGAATAATAAGTATCGGTAAATGATCAATTATATCATAATATAAGATACCATTAATGAATTTATCTACAGAAAAGTTATTAGAAAAAATATTATCCAACAATGTTTTAGATGTTTGGGATATTCTTGTTGGGTTATCAATATGGGAATGGAAAGCATATGAAAAAAGAATAGTTTTTAATTTTACCGCTAAAGTATCTATTTTCGTCATGTCAATATTATAGTCGCCCATAATATAAATTTCCTTATTTTCTTGTGCAATCATGTTGAGGCATTCATCAAAATTTTCTAAAAACGTTTCGGTTTTATGATTTGGTGGTCTGTATATAACACCAATTATCTTATTTTTCATTTTATCATTGATGATTTCCACAAACAGGCTTTCACAACCTTCAATATCAATATCAGTTCTTATTTTTACTCGCAATTCGTTATATATATATATATATATATATATATATATATATATATATATAGGGCTACCCCTCCCCCTCTACCTCTCTTACGATCAGAGCGAAATATTTTATATCTATCAAGGCTAAACAAATTTGGAGACGTGTGCCCTAGCCAAGTTTCAGTTATACCGATTGCGGAAAAGGGAAAATTTTGTAAAGAAAGAAGAAGTAGTTCAAATGAATCAAAATTTTTATTTAAGCTTCTAGCATTCCAGTGGAATAAGCTAAAATCTTTAATGGGGTTATAATTAGTGTCATCATTCCTATTTATGGAATTACTACGGGAATTATTAACATGACTTGCAGTGGAATCAAGTGAAGATTTGAACATATTATTGAAATCCGAAATAGTGTAGTATTTACTGTGATTACTTATGATACCCTGGTCAAGATGATCGTTGTTATGAGTCATTATGAGGATTTGAGTGGAAAGTCGAGAATGGTTGTTCTGGGGCCATGTATTTTTGTGTAGTACGTTCCAATGTCTGTGCGTGAATGTAAATGTGAGTGTGTGTATGTGTGGGGTTGTGCAGTGCATGTGAGTTGATAATAACAATATTGATACTGATACGTGACCCCCCCCCCCCCATTTTCTTTACATATTCTGAAAGCTGATGAGTTGTACATGTCATTTCATCGGTTGGCAATGGTGGAAAAATGATTAAAAGATATCAAATTTCTTAATAAAAAAAAGGAAATTTTCAAAATGACAAGTTCTCTCGAGAGTATCTCACTTATCCTTGGCCAATTTTCACCCAGATTTCAGTATGTTGGAGCTTATTAAATGCGCTTTTATAAGGTATCATCAAAATTGTAATTGGGTGACGGCATCACCTCGTTAAAATGGATTGAATGTAACCTTGTCAAATTTGACCAGTTTACGTGTTATCTCTATGGGAGTGCAGTTTTTCTGGAAATGAAAATTGACATGACTATCTTTTTCGAGCACTAGCTCACTTACCCTTCAGTGAATTTCTCCCAGATGTTAATATGTTGTAGCTGAGACTTTTGGCTATCGTGATTGTACTCCATTTTTTCATACAACGTCGGGATCACGCCAAAAAACTTGGTTAAAATTGGCACTTGGCTTCGATGTAGCGTCATTTTGCTTAATACACAGAGCCTATATGGGGGATGAAATAGGTCAGTGCATAGCGCATCGGACTTTTAATCTAAAGGTCCCAGGTTCGAGCCTTACCCCTGCTTTTTGCTTAAAAAAAAAAAAAAAATTTCTTCTTTTTCTTCAGTTAGTCTTATTCTCCCTTCCTAACTTTATCTTTTTCTGATTTTTTTTAATGCTTCTCTTTCAAATTTCTATACAATACCTTAATAAAGGGACTGTACAGTACTGGTTGAGGTGGGGATTCGTGTTTTAAACATTCCTGCTAAAGTGAGATAATGAGAAACCTCTTACGAAATATGAAAGAGCATATGATTTTAAGAAGGATTCAACGTTTATTTGATGAAAATTGGTTTTCAAATGCCTGAGATATCAAAAAAAAAGTGATAATGATAAAAGGCGACAGGCCACGCCTTTTATTAGGATCTCTTTGTTTCACCTTCTTTTTGGATATCTCAGCCATTTCAAAACCGATTTTCATCAAATAAACTTTTGATACCCCTTAGAATTACATGCTCTTTGACATCTCATAGAATGGTTTCTGATTATCTTGCAAAATGTTAAAAGCTAAATCGTCACCTCAACCAGAACTGTACACACCCTTTAACTTTTTCTTTATTTTTCTTTCTTTCTTCCACTTTCTGTGCAATAGATCAACAACAATAATGACTATTAACCCCATATTTTGCACATGTTTAGTTCATGTCACGAACATCATTTCATAAAATAACTACTTCTTCTTCCGATACCATCTTGGGTAAGTGAATTAGGGTAAAAGGTCAAAAGTGTTTAATCCTGCATCTTTGTAAGTACACGTCCTTTCTTTCCCACATTTTGCACACGTAAGGAACAGGTTGCAAGAATCATTTCACAAAATAACAACATTTTGCTCAGATGCCATCTTGGCTGTGTAAAGTGGGGTCAAAGATACAAAATACTTTATACTGTAATCTCAATAGTGTATATGGTCATATTTTGCACACACATGGACCACGATAGATGGATCATGTTGGAAAATAACGACGCTTTGGTCGGACGCCATTTTGGCTGTGCAAATGGGGTATTATCTCTATGGGAGTACATTTTTTTTCTCGAAACGAAAAACGACATGACCGACTTTATCGAGCACTCGCTAATTTATCCTTCCGTGAATTTCTCCCAGATTTTAATATGTTGTAGACAACGGCGTAAATCCGTACTGAGGAGTGGGGGGGGGGGGATGATTGGCGATAGTCACCATCACCACCATGACCACGATTACAAGCCCATAACTGGACCGGCGCAGCCCGGGGGGGGGGGGGGGGGGGAACTTGCCCCCCCCCCCCACACACACACTTTACAGGGATCAAATGTCCTACTCTTTTCCATGCAAAGTGGAAGGGAAGTGGCAGCAAAAATATGACGACTTTTTGTTCTTGTTTTTGCTTGTTTGTTGTTTTTTTTTCTTGTCAGCCGACTTTCGGCGGAAAATCAGACCTTAAAAGTATGAAGACTTTTTTGTTGTTGTTTCTCTTGTCTTTTGATGTTCTTTCTTCTTGACTGACAGGCGATTTTGCCCCCCCCCCTCCTTTCAAAAACGTAGCGCAGCCCTGAATAATGCCCAAATAAATTCAATAAAATGCTAATAAGGATATCCATTTCTTCAATAAAGTATAGTATATATTTTCCTGCAGCTATTAATTGTATTCTTCAATTTTCTTGATTTAAGTCAGTGAAGCAATCATTACAGGGGCATCGTTCCGTTTTAATGATGGGGGTAGGGCAGGGACTTTGAGTTTGAATATCTGTGCGACGGAGCGGGGCGGCCTAGGGGAGGGTGAGGAAAATTTGGCATTTTCAGACCTCAAATTCAGCGATCTGGTGCACACTTTTGGTGAAATTTGGGATTTTTTCCTATAAAAAAACAAGTAAGAAAAAGAAATATTCATAGATAATTGAATGACTACATCGTGGTATTTCAGCTCTTGCTCCGCCTGTGCACGTCACCTCCCTGGCCTGTGCGACATCACTGTGAAGGCCTACTAAATAGTGGGGCCTATCACCGGCGTAGCCGGGATTTGATCCTGGCGAGGGAGAGAGATGCGAGCGAGGGGGGATGGTGTGGGAGGGGGGTTTCCCCCTCCCACAGTGAGAACTTTTTGCATATTGATGTTGTAAATGGTGCAATTTGATTCATTTTTTTTTGCGTGTTCTATCGACTTGAAACAGTCCAACATGTTTAAGGTAGCAGTACATTTTATGTAGATTATCATTGAACAATTTTGCCTATAAATTGGTATCATTTAATGAAACTTCTTTTCTTACACTGAAGATCATGAACGCGATCATGAATTTTGACATTGTACAGTCCAAAAGCGGCCGTTTGTAGCTATATATATATTTTTTTTCGCTTTGGAAATTAAGGGGCGCGCACCGGGCGCATTTGCTGGCATATTTGATACTGGCAGCAGCAACATCAGGAAAAAGACATAACGATTAAATGCGAGCGAGCGAAGCGAGCGAGTTTGAAAATTTTGACATTTTACAGTCCCAAAACTGCCGTTTGTAGCTACATTTTTTCGCTTTGAAAATTAAGGGGGGGGGGGGGGGGCACCGGGCGCAACTGCTGGCAATTACCCGGCAGCAACATCGGGAGAATAGCATAGCGATTAAATGCGAGCGAGCGAAGCAAGCGAGCTTGAAAATCTTGACATCGTACAGTCCCAAAACGGCAGTTTGTAGCTATATTTTTTCGCTTAGGAAATTAAGGGGGGTGGGGGCGCACCGGGCGCAACTGCTGACAATTACTGGCAGCAACATCAGGAGAATGACATAACGATTAAATGCGAACAAGCTTGAAAATTTTGACATTTCACAGTCCCAAAACTGCCGTTTGTAGCTATATCTTTTTCGCTTTGAAAAATAAGCGGGGGGGGGGGGCGCACCGGGCGCAACTGCTGGTAATTACCCGGCAGCAACATCAGGAGAATGGCATGACGATTAAATGCGACCGAGCGAAGCGAGTGAGCTTGAAAGTTTTGACATTTTACAGTCAAAAAACTGCCGTTTGTAGATGTACTTTTTTCGCTTAGGAAATTAAGGGGGTGGAGGCGCACCGGCCGCAACTGCTGGCAATTACTGGCAGCAACATCAGGAGAATGACATAGGCCTAACGATTAAATGCGAGCAGGGAGGTGTTTCTCTTCCCACCTCCCTGATGCGAGCGAGCTTGAAAATTTTGACATCTTACAGTCCCAAAACTGCCGTTTGTAGCTATATTTTTTTCGCTTTGAAAAATAAGGGGGGGGGGGGCGCACCGGACGCAACTGCTGGCAATTACCCGGCAGCAACATCAGTAGAATGGCATGACGATTCAATGCGAGCGAGCGAAGCGAGCGAGCTTGAAAATCTTGACATTTTACAGTCCAAAAACTGCCGTTTGTAGCTGTACTTTTTCGCTTTGGAAATTAAGGGATGGGGGCGCACCGGGCGCAACTGCTGGCAATTACTGGCAGCAACAAATACACTCGTAAACACAGTTATGATGTAATCTGGGGAAATTTCAATCCCAGAAGTGTATACTATTTTTTTAGGGGGGATCCTCCGTTAATTGAAAGTATCTAGATATCTCCTCCCACCCAAGGAACATTTGCATTTCTTTAAACTGAAGTAACAGACCTGGTGCACACTTTGGATGAAACATTTTGAAATCTGTCAATCTAAAGTGTTTTATGTAGAAATGATTGAACGGGGAGGGTATAATGGGAGGGGTTAGGCCTATCCCCCTCTTACGCGAGGGAGATTTTGTATTTTCAGAATTGAAATTCAGCCATCTTTGGGTGAAACATTTAGACAGTCTTCTATCAAAAAAAGTAAGAACATCTCCACATCTCGGGAGTTACGAGGAGGAGCAAAGTGATCTGTTTGTCCCCAATACTTTTGTGGGGGAACCATCCCCCTCCCCCTCCATCGACGCCTCTGCATATGAGGGAGCTTTTGTATAAGTGAAAGATCTGCAGCACACTCTTTGATAAATATAAGGAAATAAAACGTCAATCTCAAAAGTGTACAAAGTCTATCGAAAGGGACCCAGTAGCTTTTGCATGTTTATGATTGCAATTCAGCGATCCGGTGCATAATTCTGGCGGTAGTTGTCCAATTTTCCAAAAAGAAAGTTCGAGATTTGTCCTCATCTCGGGAATTGCTTGGGGGACAAAATGATTTGTCTCCCCCAACTTCATCCACTGCACACGATTGAACTTTTAAAGCGCTCGGTTTCGCGCGCTTGCTTGCGCTTTTTTTTTTTTCGGGGGGGGGGGGGGGATATAATGGTACTTGGCAGAATAACGAAGAACGGTTTCCACAGAAGTCGAGTTGTAGGGGTAAGGTATAGTGACAGCTCTTCATGTAACCTGGGATAACTTGTGACATGCGACAACTAACACACTAGTTTTCCTCTGATCAAAACACTATTGAGAACAAATTGCTGGATAAAGGTGAATATATATATATATATATATATATATATATATAGTTTTATTCACTTGAATAAATTTATTCCGCGAGATCAGTTTTGTACATTATGTGTTAAAAACCTTAACATAAAACAGTAACAAAGCAAACAAGGTTAAACAAACAAGCACAGTTTTTTCTCCGTATGTGTCTCTATGACAATCTTTGTGGACTCTAATAACATAATTATGTTCCGTAATTCCAATCGACCATATAGAATATTATCTTTTATGTCTAACCCCATTCCTTTGGAGAGTAAACAATAAACATTATCAGAAACGCAAGGTTATAGAAGGACCGTATAGGCGGAGATTGAAAACTTGAAAGTTCATCTCGTATTGAAAGAAATTTTACCTTTTAACTTCAGTTACCTCACAGGAATAGATTAAGCAAACCGTACTTTAATTGAAGACAACCCAACGTTTACTAACTATAAATCTCGCAACATAAGCCTACATATCAGAGCACTTCTGAAGCCCAGGTCTATCAGATGTTAACATACTGTAGCCTTTGAAAGTTCAAACATAATTGGGCATATGATGCCGACAATTTGAATAATTTCCTGAGATTTTTTCTTAAAGATTATTTTGTATATTTTATTACCATTTAAAAACCATTCATATTTGCAGAAATCAAAATGAGTTCAGCCCTTCCTTTTCGAAGAGATAGTTACATTTATTTTGCTCACCTTTTTTCCATCTTTGTCAAGTTAATGGCTTCATATCTGGCCCCTACTAAGCACAATGACATGATAAGCAACGTTATTTTCCAACAACATAACAGGCTCATAAATACAGTTGTAAAAATTCATTCTGGATCACGGCACACTTCAGGTTTTATACATTCTTACCAACGTGTGAAAATGATTTGGTAAGGCACAATATCCGTTTCAGTACTCAATTCCAAGTAGGTCCTATTCACTGGAAAAAAAAAAAGTGAAAATCTTTTCGTACTATTCTGGCAAACTGTTAGAATGTCTTGCCTTTTCTGTGGGATTGTTTAATTAGGGATTAAAGAATCCATTTTTCTGTTCGTGAGATGAATGTTGCATATAATATCAATAAAATTGGCTGCGAATAAACTTGTCTTATTGATCTATTGATGTATGTTTGTTAACAGGTGAACTTTCTTGTGTTTTTTGCACATCTCCCATGAAAACAAAAAGAAATCTGGTTAATAGGTCTGAACTATTAATCTAAAGCAATGTTCATTAGATTAAAGGAGGTACTTGCATATGGCAAAGGAATCGACACCCATTCCTTTTGTTTTTTTCTGGAGGCAAACGAATTATACTAACTGAGCATAATCACTGCCAATATGGAGAGGGTAAATGTGTTGCCATTCCTACGACTGAAACTCGTACAAGGCTGTTAAAGAACTCGTTTGTTATCTAGATTTTTGAGTAACTCATGCGAAGCTCGACGTGAGTCGTATCGCGCTCGGCATGGTGCACTCGTTCACGCCTACGTCCATGGCCCTACAGACTGTGCTGCATCAAGGAGGTGGGAAGAGCACCTCCCTGGTTACCACCTCCCTGGTTGCATGCAGCTGGTTGCCATCTGGTTGTATGGCTACTAGTAGTTCAACATCCGAAGCATGCATTACGGTCGATATTGCTCTACATGCATTGGCGTGCGAGAGAAGTACGTGAACGCTGCTAGCACTGTTCAGCAGTATGCTCTCGTCACGAGGCGGGCGTGCGAACGTCATGGCTCATGCATACAGTATGTAGCCTATAACCTAGGTGGGGATGCAGCTGGACACATCTACCGCGTCCGTTAGGCGCCACGATCGGTGGCAGTTTTTTTTTTTTTTTTCCGTGTAAGAAGACTGCCACCGATTCAAAAAAATAAGAAAACAACGACAAACAACTGGATCATAGGCGGTGTATTCGCGTGCATCCACTGTTCGTAGTCTCGCCGCATCAGATATATCGCTTGGCAAAGACGATTATCTCGCTGCATCATACGTTTAGCTTAACAGCAAATTACAAAGACAATAACTGCATTCTCCACCTAGATTATAGGCTATGCAATAATCCATCATGCTGAAATCAATATCACCACATTTCTCTTTGTTCCTACATCTTTTTCTTGGGAGAATTTCAGGGGGGGGGGATATTTGTACAGGCCATCCCCCCTCCTTCAAAAGTGGGGGGGGGGGGATATATCTCCCCCATCCCCCCCCCCCCCCGGATTTACGCCCATGGTTGTAGATGAAATTTTGGGCTATCGTGCATGTGATCCATATTTTATTGGAAGTTGGGATTGCGTCCAAAGACTTGGTTGAAATTGACGCTTAGCTTCAATGTCTGGAGATATGTCTTTCTTTCGGTGACTTTCTTTGCAATAGCTCAAGGAAAAACACTCCCTTTCACCCCCACATTTTGCACATGCTTAATCCATGTCACGCACATCATTTCATAAAATAAAAATTCATCACACACCGTCTTTTGTAGGTACATTAGTGTCAAAGGTCATTAATGTTTCTTCGTCCTGTATCTTGGTGACTACTTGTATTTTTTGTTTGTTTGTTTTTTATTGTTCCATATTCCACATTTCAACGAATACATAAAACATAAACATCACAATACAAAAGCATGGATGAATTGTCAAGTACAGCTTATAAGACAATAAAACATGTAAAATATGAGGAATCTACATAGAAGCATCGCTTGTAGGGTGTAGATTCACAGATGCGGATGTGAGATTATTTCTTACTTGGTATATGTAATTAGAGGAATGACAATTTGTGAATTGGAGAAATAACAAATGTCGAAAAGTAAAAAAGAAAAAAGAAAAACCAAAGAAAACAATGTCCGCGGCACAAGACTTCTTGAGAGTTGCGTGATCACCCGAGCGAGGTACAAATGAGATGCAGTGTACAATTATAGCAGTGATACCAAATGTGTACAAAGGAGTACAGAAATCACGAGCGAGGCACATGTTACATAATCGATAATGTCAGTAATGTGAAGTATGAAAAGAGAATGTCGAGGAGGATTGGAGAATAGCTATAAATATGAATTCAGAAAAACTGGTTTAAGTTTATGCTTAAATGAATAAAGAGACTGAGATTGGATTATTTCTCTATCGAACTCATTCCAAAATTTAGGTCCTGTAGTGGTTATTGTTTTTAAAGCAGATACGGTCCGTACAGGAGAAAGATGAAAATAATCTTTTTGTCTAGTAGGGTAAGAATGAACTTCAGTATTTTTGACAAACATCGAGGAAAACACATCAGGGAGACCACCTGAGTTTAATTGATACATAAATGCCCCGATATTGAAATGATATAAATCCTGGACCTTAAGTGTTCTACTGGAAAAGAATAAGACATTAGTGTGTTCCAGAAATGTGGCGAAGTTGATTATCCGTACTGCTCTTTTCTGTATCAATAATAAAGAATTAAGTCTAGTTGTACAGCAGTTTCCCCATGCCAGGATTCCATAACCTATATAAGGCAAAACAGAGTAGAATACAATGAATGCAGAACATGTTTAGGAAAATACTGTTTAAACTTATACATATCACCTACATTTTTTGATATTACATGTAATTTACGCAAAGAATCAACATGAACTTTCCATGTCAACTTGCAATCAATATAAAGACCAAGGAATTTTATAATATTCCACCTGGTTCAATTCTACGTCGTTTACGACCAACTTGCCTGGTAAAATATTGATTATATTGCTAAAGACCATAAATTTTGTCTTGGTCAAATTCAGTGACAATTTATTAGCCTGTATTAATGGTATTCAGTAAACTATGCGGGTTTCGATTTGAATAAAAAATGATGGTGTCATCGGCAAAAAGTAGAAAATAGAACAGAGAGGACGAACTGCGAAAGTCATTCATATAAAGACTAAACAATAAAGGACCTAAAAGGGATTCTTCCGGTACCCCACAAGTTATAGGCTGTGAGCTGGACACATGGCCATTCAAACTAACAAATTGAGTTCTTTCAGTAAGGTAACTTCTAAACCACTCCAAGGCCCTTCCACGAATCCCATAGTGTTGTAATTTGTATAATAATATTTCATGGTTGATTGTGTCAAAGGCCTTGGAGTAGTCAAGAAAGATACTTACTGTGTAACACTTGGCATCGATCGCTTTAATAATTTTCTCTATCATTAGTACAATAGCATGAATTGTGGAATGCTTGTTAAGAAATCCAAATTGATTATCATCTATTACATTACAGTCGTTTAAGAATCGCAATACACGTGTGTACACAATCTTTTCAAGTAATTTAGAAAAAGAAGTTAATAACGATATTGGTCGATAAGTTCCCAGTTCGTCCTCTCGGCCCCTTTTATAATTATATCGGGATAACTTTAGTGATTTTCATCCTTGTAGGCACTACACCGTTCAGTAATGACAAATTAGATATATGGGCGAGAGGTACAACAATCTCATGTACAACATGTTTCAGAAGATAATTAGAAATTCCATCATAACCAGTACTTTTTTTGGCTTTAAGATTATTTACAATGTCAACAATTTCGGATTCTAATACAGGCATAAAAAACAAAGATTGATTATTGCGATGACTTAGATACGTAGAAAACGGTATATCCGTTTCCGGAATAGCATCAACTAAATTAGATCCAACATTTACAAAATTTGAGTTTAACGCTTCAGAGATTTCATTATCATCTCTTAACTCGATGTCATTTCTAAACAAATCTTATGGATATCCGATTTATTTCGTTTCTTCTGAAGAACATTATTGATAACTTTCCACGCGGATTAAATGTCCTTCTCATGGAGAAGAAACAGTGAAGAAAAATATTTCTTTTTTGCCTCACGCAACACAGAAGAACATTACGATAACTAGTATATTTGCTTTTAGCAGCATCAGTTTTTTTGAGACTTGAATATAAAGAAGAGCTTATTTTTCCTATTGATAGACCTCAACAAAGATTTCGATATCCAGGGGGATCGTGGTATCTTTTTATAATTTGATTTAGATTGTGATCTTATTGAAAAATGAAAAGAGAAAAGAGGAGCGATCAGATCAACAAACTTATCATATGCGTCATTAGGCTCATTCGCATTGAGAACCACTGACCAATCAAAATTTAACAGGCTTTCCTTAAATCTTATAATATTTTGTTCAAACATAACACAAGATGTAGAATTCATTTCCCAGGTTGCAGGCTTAAAACGATTTAGTATAAATGGACTGGAAGCAAACACTGGGACATGATCAGACATATCCGAAACTATTATACCTTGATCAGTTGGATAATGAATATTAGTAAATATATTATCAATAACTGTATACGCTGAATCAAATATTCTGGTAGGTTTAGTTATACATGGCGTAAGAGCATATGACAACATAGTGTCCACAAAGTCCTGGCAACAGGGCTTTTCGTGATACTGCAGTAAATCAAAATTGAAATCCCCCATTATATATCTTTGACATATTTTGCACACGTATAGACCATGTCGCATGAATCATTTCATAGATTAACAAACTTTTGCTCTCTTGGAATAGATCGGATCACCTAATTTGTCAGCGTTGACAAATTCAAATCTTTTTTTTTTTTGCCTTTTCTTTGTCTTTTTTTATTCTTCGACGTTTATATTTCCCCAATTCACAAACTGTCATTCCTTTCAATTGTAAATATCAAGTAAGAATTTATCTCATATCAGCCATCTGGAAATCTACACCATACAAGCAATGCTTCTTTGTAGATTCCTCATATTTCGCATGTTAAATCATCTCAAATGCTGTACTTGACAACGTTATTCATCCATGCTTTTGTATTGTTATGTTTATGGTTTATATATTTGTTGAAATGAGAAATACGGAACAATAAAAAAAAAACCAACAACAGATGTACATGAAGAGTTTGTTCGCAAAAACCGATAAGTCCATTTTTGAAGATATTGAAGTACGGTCTCTGTCATAAAGTTCAAAATAATACCTTTTAAATGACATGACGCAAATCTCTCGTTTGAAGAGGCTACATCCCCGTAAATAATGCCAGTGTATATTTTAGCAATCAATGACTTAAAAACCAAAGATATAAAACACCTGTTTCTTGACCCTGGCCTAATCTAAGCATCAGTCATCGCCACAGCGCCAGGGGGGGGGGGGGGGGGGGGGCACCCGCGAGAGGAGGAGATTGTTTTGGTTTTGGCATGGGCTATGTAGCTCCATGGTGTGTGTGTGTGTGTCGACAAATGCTCTCCTTCTTATTCCTGTATTTTCGTTATTTATGGGTCAATTTTTTTCGTTCGAAATGTAAAATGGATGACCATAGAATTTCTCAATAGAATATAAAATTGAAAACTTTAGAAAGGATAGAGAAAATTGAGTTCACTTTGAATGGTCTGCCACAGGCAGATATGCTTATCATGCTCTTACGTAATACCTTAGCTGCTGGAGTCATTAAACCCTGGCTTGGCCTCCAGGTTTGTCACGCATGAGCAGAAAGTTAATTTGCAATGGACAAATACTTCGACTCCCAACTCCCAAACGAAAAATCTTTAGCGAGGTATAGCACCCCATCAGCTTCGTGGAAGTGAGGTCTCGCCTCAAACGAGGGATTGACGGCATGATATATTGGTCACCACATATAAAGGTACATTTTTGAAGTTATCGTCAAAAAAAAGCAAAAACTTTCTTATTATTCTCTGTATTTTTCTTGACCTTTAATCACAAATATCTCCATTTGGCAAATATGGACTTATCAGCTTTTGCGAACGAACTCTTCACATTTTCATAAGAGTCTTGTACACTATTCACCGGGAAAACAGGAATGAATAAAACGTAATTAGGCAATGATACGTGCAGTTACAAATAGAAAGAGAGCAGATATTGAGAGAAGAAACTCTAATCTCGCTATCAAAGCTTTTTTTCCCCTGGGCAGCATGACACAAATTTACGTGAATTTAGATCACGAATGCAGACAGTCTTTTCCACATATTGGGGAAACTGGGGAACTTGGTATACCAGGTTCCCGTATATCCGTTGACACTACGGGAACCTGGTATAGGCTCCTGTCAGGAATTGGCTTGTAAATAATAAACACGCCCAAACAAACTTTGACCCTTACCCATAGTACGTTCTAACAGTCAAGCAGCACTTTTTGGACTCTCTACAGTATTCCTACTTCTCTGTTAGTGGGACCATAACAGAAAAGGACATTAGATGAATCTAATTCACATGATCCGGAAGCATACATGTATTGATTTCTCTGAAATCTTTTTGATAAAGGAATTGCGAATATGTGCAGCTTCTAAGAGTAGACAGATAAGCAACGCATTTTTTTCACATTATCTATGTATGTTTCTTTTATTTGCAACTAATCCATTAACATTGATTATGGGGATTGTTGAAATGGATGGATTTGTCGTTGATGAAAAATGCAGAAAATCAGTCTTTTTTAGGAATTGCCTGTAATGTCGTTTCTCTTGGCACATGCAACAACGTCTTTAAGACATCTACATTGTAATCAAAGTTCGACTTTATGTTGATGCCAACGATTAAACGAGATATATTTTTGTGTCATCCCAAAATAACATAAAGCAAAGAGTCCAATTCATGCGCTTCTATATCTCTGGAAACGGGAATCGACCAAAAGACCACCCACAAGCTGAGCTTCCTCTTGTCTTTAGGACAGATTGACGGATAGCAGATGGGAGTTTGGATAGATGAACAAGGCCATGGCGCTTTTTCCCTCTTTCCACATATTTTTTGTTTTCTTCATCCGCTATTCGGTCTCTCGGCGGAGGCAAGTTTTTGCTCTCGGTCATCGCAATCTGCTGAATTCGACTTGTGTTGGTCGACTATTGGCAATTAACTTTACTTCCGACGAGCGTCCGATGAAAAAAAAAAACAAAAAACAAAAAACCAAAAACATTCTTTGTGGATGAGGCTTATGAAGCAGTGTATCCAAAAGAAAAGAGGGCACATTAATTTACATAACAAACAATGCATTATATGAGGACGTCATCTCCTTCATTCGAAAAAAAAAAATGTGCTGACCACAGACTTCAACCTTAAAATGAACCTTACAGTAAAATTCCTTCTGCCTCATACATCTTGCACTGTGGGTACGTGTATTACTTTGTCATTCTTCCAGCTCTTACTATCGCTATAAAATATACACACAAATATGATAATTATGCCATTGAGGAATAGAATATCAAAACATGTGGTCTACCTTGCGAATCTGCCTCGTCGTGTTTCAATACGCAGAAGTCATACGAGGGACTGCTGTGCCATATACGTTTGCAGCCTTATTTTTTCCTTGTTAGAATACTATAATAGCGCCGTGACGAATGTTCTCGATTAATGACGTGTCTGCTTTGTTCCATTCCTATATTGTATTTGCTTGTTTGAATATGTGCAGAACATGAAAAATTCTCAGCTAGGGGGGAAGATAAGAATGGACATTGATCACATTTACGTATTGTACAAACTATGCCTACCACGTACTCCAAAACAAATACGAGTGATAACACACTGGTGACATGATAACATTGGACTTTAGTCCTAGATGTTTGACTGCACGTATCTCGTGACTGATATCATACAATATGCAGTCATACTGACAGGGACACGTTTATGTCTCCATTTTGACAGGTATATCACAACAGGAATCTGAATGTTTCAGATGTTCTGTTAACACAAGTAGAAGAGATTTGCAGATGCTGATCCATTTTACTCGATATAGTCAGGAAGAACATAGGGATTTCGACAAGTGAAATGTCAAAATGCCTGGAATTTAATTTTCATCCAAAATAATAATGTTGAACAATGTTTTTTGATTCAACACACCATATTTGAACTATGATCTAGCATAAAGTGATAGGTTAGTTTTGTGGGGTGTGTAGTTTGTTATGTATGTGTACGGATCGTGTAGACAATTTCCAGAGTAGATGACACTGCATTTTTTTTTATTCTATCAAACTTGCTGTAATTAACATGTAAATAAACATGTCAATCGATTGCCCATACCACAATGCATTCTGAAAAAAAAATGACTCCCTTGTCCCTTTATTTTGTGTAGTTCAAAAGAAAAAAAAAAGTAATGATTTCCGTGGAATATCCAAGACAAACGCCAAGATAGCCGCCAATGACCCACATGTGACACTTTTTTTGTTTGATTTTTGGGGAAAAATGTTTACTGTATAGACTTACAAAAAGCAAGTTAGGAAAAGAATGAATCACTTGTCCTTGTATATCAATTCGATTCAATTCGTTTATTTCCATTTCAAATCACAAAATACTACGTAGAACATTTAGCGTTACACGATAAAATATACAACCAATGACAAATACAAAAAAAAAAACAGGAAAAAGTTAAAATGGATAATGTTGTTCACATAAAAAGAAATAAGGCGCGCATACACCGTTGCAAAAATTATTTATAATACATCAAAATTATAAATTGGAATTTAAGTTATTTTCAGAGATCATAAATCTGTTCTGTACAGAAGGGACAAAATAGTATAAACATGAACATACCAAAAAAAAAAATCAGAGATGATAAAAGATGGTTAATTACATGCTTTCAATAAAAAGACAAAAGACATTGTTTTTTTATACTGCATTCTTAAACGAATTATTATTTTGTCTATTGTAATTATATGGGTTTATTGCATTCCAAAATGATCGTGCTTAATGAAGAGTTTGCTTTCATTTCGTACTAGGACATTTATATGAGTGAATATTACTTGACTAACACCCACGAGTCATACAGCCCACGAGCCATACAGCTAACAAGTCAGGGAGCCCATGAGTTTACAGCTCACCCCATACAGCCCCATCAGTTCGACACTAAGCTAACAAGGCCCAAGAGACCGACACATTGAGCCCGTGTTGGTTCTGTCGAACTCATGGGCTGTTTTTACCTAGTGTCGAACTCATGGGCCCAAATTCACGAAAGTGGTACAAACTTGTCCATGGTTTAAACCATGGACAAAGACCATGGGGCGCCAAGTGCCGCAGAAAATATTTTGTTACGAAATCGTAGACGAAATGACCATTTGTGACCGTGCATCACAAAACAAACACAAAGTCGCATCCCTTGATTTTACGTGATGGCTCATAAAAGCTAAAATGGGTAAACCGAGTCAATCTTGAGTATTTCTCATAGTTTATGAAACAGCGAACCTTCAAATTTATGCTTTAATTTGAGATCGTAACATGAATGAGAAAGTGTGTTTTAAGCATTTTTTCTACAAATTTTCTTTTTTTTTTGGGGGGGGGGGGAGTAGAATGATCAGGCATGTTTTAGAGGCCCCCTTTCATTTTTTGAAAATCCCTTCCACACTCTTCAATTTCAAGTCTAATAACTTTTGAAAGGATAACGCTATTGCTTTTAAAGTTGGTATTGATTATGGACAGCATGCGTTAATAGATCATGCTCAATTTCAGCTTAATCTGATAATCCCTTGATTGTTGTTGCTCCGGTGGTTTACATTCTGTGTTTTGTCCCTTTCATCACGGCTTGGTAAAGATTAAGCGTTTGAATAGCCTCTGTAATTCAGAGCCTCTTTTCTCGGTTCACATTTTTCTAGAGTGTGTGCTTTCTTTTCAGTATATATAGGTATGGGGAGTCCATTCGAATTGAGTTATACATCATTTTAAAGCTTAGAATCTGCATTTTTAGAATGTACTATTAACTAAAAATCCATGTCTGGCGACTTTCTCTTGGTTTTGTGGTGCAGGGTCACATTTCGTTTCGAAATGTTGTCATTTTGTTAGTAAATAATCATTTCGTTACAAAATGACTGATTTTGTAACGAAATATTTCATGCGACACTTAGCGCTCTATGGACTTTGTCCATGGTTGAAACCATGGACAAGATCATGCCAGGGAGGTCACCTCCCTGATCGTACCACCTTCGTGAATATCGGCCATGGACTTTGTTTGCCTTGTGTCGAACTCATGGGCTGTATGACTCGTGAGCTCTATGACTCATGGACCTGCTTTCAATGTCGAACTTGTGGGTGTCGATCTATTCGGATGACCCCATTTCCATTGATGAACTTTATTGCAGCTCCATGTATTGTAGGTGTGTTAATATGAGTTTAATGTGAACATATTCATGATATAAAGAGAGAAAGTGTGTTTGTGTGAGCACGTTGAAGTAAGAAAGTCATTTGAAGTTTTATTTATATACTACAGTTAAAGTGCTTTAAATCGTTTAGATAACTGAGAGATGTGAGATAAGTGTGGAGATTTTGTAACAGGACGAATTGTCTTGAATTAGAAATGTTTCACCATAATAAAAATTGCAGTACAACAGATAGGTTAGGAAAGTCCGTTTGAATTGCGTTATAAATCATTTTAAAGCTCATAGTCTGTTCCTTCATAGTCTGCTCTGAACTAGAATTTCTGGCGACTTTTTGTTGGTTTTGTGATGCAGGGTGACTTTATTATGGGAATGTATTCTTCCTTTTTCTGGCGGCTATCTTGAATACCCTTAGAATCCTAAAGAATTCAAAAATTACATCATAACGATATGGGCTTTGCAGGGACGAGGTAGAACTTGATTGTCGTTTCCCTTTTTTTAATCATTTGTAGGGAAAAATAATATACATCTGTATAGCAATTTCAGATTTTGGCGGCCATTTATGCGCCCACTTCAAATACATTTCTAGCTCAAAATCCTCAAGGGTGCAAAATTTGCATTATCCAAATTCGGATTCAGCATTTTCGAATTAGGACAAAACAACAATATTTTCTAATAATTGCCCTTCTATCTTGTGTCATTTTGATTCCTTCACCCAATTTATACCTGTACTATCATTAATTTTGTTTGTCATGTTATCAATCTACAAACTTAAAATACCAATATTATAGAACTATGAAATGTGATAACTATACATTTACCTATCTAAACAATACGTCATATGTCTCATAATGTTTTTCTTCGTGTTGTTATGAATAGTGCCCCCATGTGGTGACCTTGAGAAATTTCAACCATAACAAATAATGGGATTCCACTTGCACATCATTTGTGGCATAATATATGAAAATGATGATCTATGATAAGAAATATCATACTTTGGGTAAAGAAATTATACCATTTCATACTATAATTCCTCTGAATTTCTATATATCTTGTTTATTTTGTCATTTATCACACAACTAGCACGACCTGGTAAGGACCAATCGCTTCGATGAACAATTTACTTCAGAGCCTCTTTTCTCAGTTTGCACTTTTCAGGAGTGTGTGCTTTCTTTCCATCATTTAGATAGGATAGCAGAGTTCATTTGAAATATGAAATACATCATTTCAAAGCTTAATGTTTGCTTCTTCAGAATCTTTTGTCAACTAAAAATCCATGCACGGCGACTTTCTGTTGGTTTCGTGATGAAGGGGAACAAATTGAATACAACAATAAGGAATTGGACTGAAACAGGCACGAAATGAATACACACCTGAAAACACACACACACAACACACACACTCATATATATATATATATATATATATATATATATATATATAATGTATTTATATGTTCATTTTCGATACAAAATACAATTTTTGTTGATGAGATGCCGTCTTTAATCCTTACACCTCCGTGTTTTAAATACTTTCTTGATCATGGAATTCAAGTTTGGGTTCATGGTTTCATGTACATTAAAATGGGGAATTTACAATCAATCTGAATCTCTCTCATTGTTATTATCGCTGGATGATTTTTTTTTTTTTTTTTTTGCGAATCTGCAACAACATTCAATGCACTTTATAGAATTGTGTGCATTTTGCTCTTGCGAATCTTTTCTCGCGAAATGTTCTGAAGTTTAGTGTTTGCAAAAATTCCGGGAGTATGAAATTCAGCAATTCTGAAATAAAAGAAAACATAAAGAAAAGTCGAGAGGGAACCTTTCATACCAATGACTACGTCTTGTGGAACCATCTCTGAAAATGAGGTGCTTGTTTTCATCCGCCCTGTAACGGTAATCTCATAATTCAACATTATATGATTTTACTTTAAATAGTTATGCATTGCTGGAAATAAACCAAGGTCATATTAAAAAGAAAAAAAGAAACATTTTTGAAAAAGTTCGTATAATCGTTTATCTTGGTGTGTGTGTGTGTGTGTGTGTGTGTGTGTGTTTGTGTGTGCGTGTGTCTGTGTGTGTATTTTTATTTTCAGCAGTTCACTTGACTGTAACGGACTTTCATTTCACTTTTGGTTTAACATTATTTGTTTACTTGTACGAATACACTATGGAAATGACAACATTGGAGACTTCTAACCTTACTCGTAATGTAGTGTAGACATATAGGTATACACTCAATGAGAAATATGTGTGGATGATCATTTATTTTCAGATACACGAAACAAATGATAAGGCACCGTGCTTGACAGGGATGATAGCCTCGGATAACATGCTGCATATTTTAAAGAAAACTCGAACTTTCAGTTGAAGCTGAAAAAGAAACGACCCCCTCTCCATCCCCCCCCCCCCAAAAAAAAAAAAAAACATTTCAACCTGATATTACATGATTGTGGAGTGGATGAAATATGTTTCGTTAAACATACAGACAGATTATGTACATCAAAACGAATACGAAGAACAACGAAGTGGATACCTGAAGTACAGAGAAGGGAGAAAAGAGACTTACAGTGCTTTCTAAACCAAACATGAGGCTAAAATGTATACGAGTTATCACGAACGCCTGCAAAGTTGATTTCAGGGGAAAATTATAATTTTTTTTCTTTTCTGGTGTGTGCAATGCATGTCTATAGAATTTAGTAGACGGTGATTAAGAAATACTCGTCATGGTGTGGGAGATACCGTTATTTCCCCTCTCAATTGCCGCTCATGTCTATTTTATATCAACAGAGTAACCATTTCTCTTAAGAATGATATATATGCTGTAAGAAAAACATACAAACATGTTATTAGGTATATTCCAAAAATTATAATGAAAAACAAACAAACAAAAGTACCTAAAGATATGTAGGAAAAGTTTTAATGCAAAATAGGCTGAGCGCCACTTTTAAGCATTTCAAAGTAAGTCTTCCAAAGCAAGATAAAGCCTTTCCAGTAATACTTCATTTGTAACATAACAAGGAATACTCTAGAAGTCATGGTTTAAAATATCCTGTATTTTCTTATTATTTTCTTTGTTTTTGAGCAGGTTTAATTTATTATAGATATCTGAACTTTACAATAATGGAATTAGCTCACTTTTAAATGAAACTCTTCATTTATATACCGGATGACAAAACTACAGAATATGTAGCAAGAAAACATTCCGCTAAAGACTTTACAAAGAGTGGGAGAGAGACGGAGGAAAAGATGTCTTGCAAGACTTATTGAATGAAATATTGGCTTTAAAATCATCTTGAAATCCTACAAGCGCTTCTTCCATGTGGGAACCGGGTACCCGCTCTAACACTTATATCTTTCCCGCACATTTCACCTTAATTAACTAAGTGTACAGCGGAATATGCACATGGGAATCACGTTTGAGCAATTCACATTATTCTAATTATTCATCTTTTTTATATGTTTTTTTTTTCTCACAAATTGTGTGTATGAGATCGTCAAATTTGATTCAATCAAACGGGAATGCATACCATAAGAAAATGAATTGCATTCGGTGAATAATGGAAGGGCATGAATGTATTCAAGCTCTCTGTACGTAAAGAGTGAAAATGCTTACATTTCCAGAACGTGCTGTAGTATTCGGATGTATCATAAGCATGTAAAAGAATGCTGTTTTCATATTTTGAAAAACACAGAAAGTATATACACCTTTTCATATTCTGAACAAGAAAAAAAAAATAAACACTCCGATAATCGAAGAAGTGCTCTGTTTTTGTCAGCCCTCTTCGGAAGATCAGCATCAACCGTTAGTGCACAGGAAGGCAGTGAAAATGCATCAAAATTATTCTACTTGGCAACGGCTAATTAGTTGCTCAGACCCAAGGAGTACATCCTTAAGATTAAAGTCATTTTTTAAAGTAAAGTCAAATGACAACAAACCCCTATTCACAAAAACACTAATTCAATTCTGCACTTTCGAAAATCTAAAAGCTATACTATAGTTACGATGGCTATGTTAATGACTGTAGTAGAAATTCATAGCAACAACGAAATATATCCGTTAATTACGCAATACTGTAGCTTCTGCTCATCAACATGTATAATAATATATATACCGGGTGTCCTAAAACAAAACAAAACGAAACGGTGAATTTTCAGTACCATGCCTTCTAAAAGTGATATATTTTTTGACATCATTAGAAAGAGCATTTCCCGCAGAAGCCAATGATACCAAAATCATTAAATTTGGTTCAATATTTTTTCTTATACTCCAATTTCTGTATTAATGCAGTCATTTTCAATTTTCGCTGGATTTTTGCGAAGTATGAGATAATAATTTGGGTGCGACACGCTTTCCATACGGCGAATTGTGCAAGCTCGTTGATCCGTGTCAACAAAAGATATAGGGCTCACACGGGTAAATAATTCTCCAGAGAGACGTGTGTTAAAATTCACATTTCAAAAAAATCTGTAATATAGCTGGGAGAAATGAGGTGTTCCATCTTCACTAACCTGAATAAGTGAGATATACCCTTTCATCCGTCAAATTTCCAGGGCATGTTTTTCGGCTCAAACTCTGTCCAAGGGTCCGCAAAGTCAGACTACGAGTTCTTTTCGCTCAAAAAATCACCTATTTTCTGTGCATGCAGCCAATGAAATATAGTCCCCTCAAATTCCATCAGAAAAGCTTTCATCTTCCAACCAAAATGCAGTTTGTAGAGGAAATCATACTCAATATCTACAGCTATTCAGTTTTTTTGCCAAACTGCATCACTGATTTTTAATCAGTTTTTTTCTTCATTTATTTTGGTATCTTTGGCACGAATTTGTGAAGAGGTCTAGGACATTGCATTTTATTTACAGGAGTAAGCCCTATAGTGGAGGTCATATTTCTTATTTGACTTTTTAACATCATAAATGTGTTTTTGATGATATTTGCCCCTACATCATATGGGAAATTGCACATCCAAGGCTTATAAAGCTTCTCAAAGAGACACTTTTGAAAATGATGCCCTTTGGAGTTTTTTTCAAAAATAAATCTTGCAGTTTTGATTAGTTTTTCATAAGATGAATACATAGATGCAGGCAGTTATCCTTGATTATGAAAGCGAGTGTCATCATCACCTTATTGCCTACAAAGTCCTATAAAACACTTTTATTTATCAAACAGATTAACTTGATGTATTTTGAGCTATTTCAGTGGTAGCCCAAAACAAAGAAATACATTAAAATGACACAATCATTCAAAATTGTGCGTTACTGATGACTAGTTTCTACCAAGATCTAGTACCACAAGAACATGATAAGAAAACAAATTGTATAGTTAAGCAGAGTTTGGGCGGGGGGTAGGGGGAGAGGAGGAGGGGTGGGGGTGCGGGAGGAGAAGTGGGGAGGAAGGGATCTGACACAATTGATCAACATAAACCAGCAGAGCTTGTGTTGGATGAATACAGTACTTCCCATAGACTTGTGTGCATTATGTACATTCTCTACAGGGCTCACACGGGTAAATATTCATTCCCCATAGAGACGTGTGTTAAAATTCACATTTCAAATAATTCTGTAAAATAGCAGGGAGAAATGAGATGTTTCATCTTCACTAACCTGAATAAGTGAGATATACCCTTTTATCCATCAAATTTCCAAGGCAGGTTCTTCGGTTCAAACTCTGTCCAAGGGTCCGCAAAGTCAGACTACGAGTTCTTTTCACTAAAAAACTTATGTATCTTCTGTGCATGCAGCCAATGAAATAATCATAGTCCCCTCAAATTCCATCAGAAAAGCTTTCATCTTCCAATCAAAATGCAGTTTGAAGGAGAATTCATACTCAATATCTACAGGTATTCAGTTTTTTGCCAAACTGCATCACTGATTTTTAATTAATTTTTTTCTTCATTTATTTTGGTATCTTTGGCACGAATTTGTGAAGGGGTCTGGGACATTACATTTTATTTACAGGTGTGAGCCCTATAGTGGAGGTCATATTTCTTATTTGACTTTTTAACATCATAAATGTGTTTTTGATTATATTTGACCCTACATCATATGGGAAATTGCACATCCAAGGCTTATAAAGCTTCTCAAAGAGACACTTTTGAAAATGATGCCCTTTGGAGTTTTTTCAAAAATAAATCTTGCAGTTTTGATTAGTTTTTCTTAAGATGAATACATAGTTGCAGGTAGTTATCCTTGATTAAGCTGGTGTCATCATCACCTTATTGCCTACAAAGTCCTATAAAACACTTTTATTTATCAAACAGATTAACTTGATGTATTTTGAGCTGTTTCAGTGGTAGCCCAAACAAAGAAATACATTAACATGACACAATCATTCAAAATTGCATGATACTGATGACTAGTTTCTACCAAGATCTAGTACCACAAGAACATAATAAGAAAACAAATTGTAGTTAGGCATAGTTGGGGGGGGGTAGAGGGGGGGGGGGGGGATGGGCGAGGAGAAGGGGGGAAGAGGAAGGGCTCTGACACAATTGATCAACATAAACCAGCTGAACTTGTGTTGGATGAATACTTCCCGTAGACTTGTGTGCATTACGTGCATTCTCTATAGGGCTCACACGGGTGAATAATTCCCCGTAGAGACGTTTGTTAAAATTTACATTTCAAACAATTCTGTCAAATAGCTGGGAGAAATGAGGTATTTCATTTTCACTAACCTGAATAAGTGAGATATACCCTTTCATCCATCAAATTTCCAAGGCAGGTTCTTCGGCACAAACTCTGTCCAAGGGTCCGCAAAGTCAGACTACGAGTTCTTTTCACTCAAAAAATCACCAATTTTCTGTACATGCAGCCAGTGAAATAATAGTCCCCTCAAATTCCATCAGAAAAGCTTTCATCTTCCAACCAAAATGCAGTTTGTAGAGGAATTCATACTCAATATCTACAGCTATTCAGTTTTTTGCCAAACTGCATCACTGATTTTTAATCATTTTTTCTTCATTTATTTTGGTATCTTTGGTACTAATTTGTGAAGGGGTCTGGGACATTCCATTTTATTTACAGGTGTGAGCCCTACAGCGTTCACATTGGGCGCGGGGCAGGAAAAACAGTGTATGTGTGTTTGTGTGTGTGTGTGTGTGTGTGTGTGTGTGTGTGTGTGAGCGCGCCCAATGCAAAAGCTGTACTGAGTATCTTTTGTTGACATGAACCAACAAGCTTACACACAATTTACGGTATGGAATGCGTGTTACACCCATACTATTATCTCAAACGTCGCAAAAATGCAGCGAAATTTGAAAATGACTGGATTTACAGAAATTGGCGTAGAATAAAAAGCATTTAACAAAATTTAACGATTGTGGTATCATTGTCTTCTGCGGAACGTGCTCTTTTTAATGATGTCAGAAAATATATCACTTGTAGAAAGCAAGGTACTGAAAATCCACCGTTCCTCTTTTTTGGGGACACCCGGTATATATATGCATATATATATATATATATATATATATATATATAAATATATATATATGAATTAGGACTACATATGTATATTTATTTTCAAAACACTAATCATTGTATTTTTTTTCTGTCTATCTCTTCATTCTTTAAAACAACAGCAACATTCGTTGCAAGTTTCAAATTTACTTCAATGCAATAAAACAAACAATCAAAACAATCACAATTCAGTACTCGTATGATAATTATTTCTGTACGTGGTTGTGTATGCGAATGATGTTCAATTTTTACGAACTTGTCTGGATGCTTGTTTGTTTTTCTTTTTCCCCTAAAAATCATTAATATGATCTTTCTTTACTGTGAGTCGAGTCAAACTTCAAGTTCTTGAGGGGATGAAAAGATAATGTTCATCAAAATATTGTACATCAAAATTTCCTTGTTTATATCGTCGCGCATACGAGCAATAAGTGTAATCCAGAAGTTGATATCCAGCGCATTCATATCATTGCCATCTGCTACTGAAGATGCCACTTTCTCGTACATATTCCTGTGAGGAGGTAATGGTGGTCCCTAATGTAATAATGACAAAAAAGAACATTGTGAATCGATATAAAAATGATGTAATGTATAGCATATCTAAAATCATTGTAATTGACATCGTATAAATACATGTGCTTTTGTTTGCTTCAGAAGCTTTTTTTTTTAATCGTTGTAATTATTCAAGTTCTATCCAAAAAACTTCTTTCAAATTCAACAAACTTTGAAAGCTGTTTTCCGTGTCAAATGACATATATATATATGCATATATAACAGCAATAATTAGTTTCTGCTCGGAGTCCTAAGAAAGTATAGATTCACAACAGGAGGTCAATATAAACTCCGTTAGAGACGTACAACGTCTCTATATTGACCTACTGCTGTGAATATATACATATGTGTGTATATATATATATATATATATATATATAGATATATATACAACAGTATATATGCGTGTATATATTATATGAAACTGCATCACAGAAATAAAACAGAACAAAACAAAACTTTAGACCACCCGAAATCACGTTTGCTCAAATTAGTTAACAATGGATCAACCTACTTTTATAATATAAATATATATATATATATATATATATATATATATATATATGAAGAGTTTGTTCGCAAAAACCTATAAGTCCATTTTTAAAGATTTTGAAGTACGGTCTCTGTCATAAAGTACGAAATAATACCGTTTATAATATTGTTCACTACATATAAAGGTACATTTTTGAAGTTATGGTCAAAAGAAGCAAAAAAAATCTTATTTTTCTCTGTATTTTTCTTGACCTTTAATCGCAAATATCTCCATATGGCAAATATGGACTTATCGGTTTTTGCGAACAAACTCTTCATATATATATATATATATATATATATATATATGTATATGTGCATTGGATGGGCAACTCTTATTCTTCGTGATTGTAAATCTTGACATCATAAGCTATTATGAATTCGTGTTTCTGTTGCATCATTTTTCCCCTCTCTAAACATTACTCATATGTTGCTGGTGTGCATGTTTATCTCTGTTATTTTGTTAACTCTTTATGTGCCATGGTGGAAACCCCCTGTGTGCCACGTTATTCTGGGACACGAAGGTAGTCATGCTTTGAGAAAGAATTCTGTTTTTTTTCCAATGTGTATAACTTCTACAAATTGCTGTTAAGCTGGACATAATATCGTGAGCAAAATTAAAGAGGAATGCTAAATTTTGCTTCCATATACAATGTATGACAATTCTATTTTCAATTTTTCTTTTAAATTACCAGTTGCTACATTTTTGTAAAGGCATGACTTTTGCACATAAAATAGTGACAGAAACTTAGAATGTACACGCAAATCTAGTTGGGAACACCGCTTGATAGTCAATCACCACATAGAATGCAAGCTGTATGTAAAAGGAACAAAAGCGCAAGAAACGCTTTGATTGCACCGCGAGATTAGCGATTTATCGATCGGTTTTGGCGGCTTTGTTTGTTTAGCAGAATATGCGAAGTTGGCACGCCGTCGACTGAGTCGGACGTGCGAACGTGGCACATAAAGAGTTAACCATTGTGTGTGTGTGTTTTTTTTTTTGCACATTTCAGTTTTATATATACTTATGATACACTTAATGTTCTCTGTATAATGATTTGTCTGAAGAAAAAATGGAAATGAAGAATAAATGAATTAAATTAAATGAATTGAATTGAATAGAATACAATTGAATTGAATTATTGAAGTGATGTTTGTAAAATAGTGTGATTATAGTTTTCTTAGGGATCTTTTCATTTCTTCAAATAAAAAAGAGAGTATTGCATTATGTTGGCAGGCCCATTCTTTCCACTAAAAACAGACTGGAGAGGTGAAGTAATTCCCCAGTAAGCACTTCTTCAGAATATTTACATTTCTCCTCACTACTTAGATCAGTCAGAAAGTATTGTATTGGGTTATGCATCATTTTATGACTTAGAATCTACTCTTTAAGATCGTGCCATTAAAAACATATCAAAAATCCCTGACTTTCATGTGGTTGTGTAATGCGATGCCATATTTATTATCTACACTGTATATATATATATATATATATATATATATATATATACATATATATATATATAATTATGTATACATGTTTATACGATATACACGTGGTTTCAAAATATTTTCAAAGAAGAGAACACGGCTGTATACTTGGTCGCCTCGAGGCGGATCCAAACTGCAAAAACTTTACCCACTGTGAGCTCTACAACTTAGGTGTCGCTGAATATCTATGTATGTACTTTTAAGGTTAAAAAGTACATATTAACACATTTAGGGTTCATACTTACCTGCTTTTTTTCATCATTTTGTGCAGTATCTTTTAGAAAGTTTAAGTAGGTCAGTATCCGGCTACATATCAATGGTGTGATGGATATCGTTTCTTCATTTTGTCGTCCTTTTACTTCAGCCCAAAGTAAGCGAGCAAAGAAGTATTCTAACACTACCGATCTGTAGCTGCCGGCCTTTGTGTGTTCTTCTTTTACCTGAATGATGCAGTAAAAGACAATAAAACTAGAAAAAAAAAATCAGGGTATACGCAAAATGCGCCTGATTCAAGTCATTTGATTGGAGATTTACGTACTGATGAAAATATTGAGAGAAAACTAATGGGAACGTTTTTTTTTTTTTTTGTTGTTGATACCTTTGCCAGTTGTGAGAAATAACTCACCGTGCATTCACAAAACCAACAAACAGTCGCATCCTCGGATATTAGGTGAGAACTCAAAATAGGTAAAATGAGTCAACGTATATAGATAATCGTTAGATTATTTCACTTTTTGAAAGAATAATACTCATTTTAAATTCTTGCACCATGAAATATACTATGGCAACTGATATTCCTGTCTTTTTCTAGAATAATCTGTTGTTGTTGCTGCTGCTGCTGCTGAATCATGTGATAAGGTATGTCTTTATAGAGGCCCCATTTTATTCCTTTAATGATTGTTTTCGTAACTTTCAGCAGTAATAACTTTTGAAAAGACAATTCGACTGCTTTAGCAGTCAGCAGTACTCATGACCACAATGACTGCATCTTTATATCGAATGCAAGATCTGATGTAATGGGGGGGGGGGGGACCTAAATCCTAACATTATATGATTTTTGTGAAAACGCATTACATAGATTGAGATGTCTTCACATCTAATGTCTTCACGTCGCTAATGATGTCCACTTATCTCTCATGACAGATACTACCATATTACAGTAAAATCTGAAATCACATTCTTACATTTAACGGTTTGTATTCCGGATGGTGCATTGTCTCACTCGTGGTAAGAAAGTCCATTTCCATATTATCTTCCGTCCTGTTTTTATAGTCAGGTATTCCAGCCACTGAAGCGGCGCAAAAAATAGCGAACAGCACGGCATTTTCATAGGAATTTTCCCTCATCTGGTCCGCAATGAATCGCTCTAGAATCTGTTGTATCTTGGTATTTAGACATAAATGCAGGGTAAAGCAGAAGAAATACAAGGAAAAGAATAAAAAAAGTACAAAGGCTGGAAACCACGGATTTTTTACAAATGCACAAAAGAACTGGGGTTAAATGTTTATCGTGACTTTCAGTTACTGTAGGACAGTGCACATGTCATTAGAGGATCAATATGTTTATCATTCAAATGCCTTTCAGTGTAAATTGCAATACACACACACACACACACACACACACATACGCACTAACAAACACAAACAAACAACTGAAACACAAGCAAACCAGCAATGACACAACCAGGGAGGTGATACAATTACATGTAATATGTATAGGAAAGTGCGCAGCTGATCTCACCCCATGGTAAAATGTAAAGCTGTCTTGAAATCAATAGTGACTGAACAATTAATCTCACCAAGGATCGCATATCCCTCTGAAAACAATTGAAGACCTGAATATAAGAACGACCCAAGTCCAATTTTACCCAAATTCAGTTTGACATGGGAAATTGTAGCTTATGCATGGACTCATCTTGTGTATAAACGATAAATCCTAATTACCCCCGGAAGTGCCTGAAATGAATGAATGAAATCTTATATGAATGTAAGAATGACCCAAGTCTAAGACTTGGCTCATTCTTACATTCATATTATAGCGCCCTCTCTCATCGCTTCTCTCATCTCATATAGCAGCCTATCATGTATATGATTCAAAGAACGACCCAAGTCCATCACACAAAATGGCCTCTCCACAATTAATGTAAAATACAATGTTAATTGCCATAACAGTATATATGTTCTAATTTGTATAAAGTATACAATGTTGCCTTCCCATCATAGTTAAATAGAATTTTATTTGACAAAAAAAAAGATATGAAGGTTTTTTAAGTTTACTCGAAATGGCCTTCCATAGACTTGGGTCGTTCTTATATTCAGATACTCATTTATGTAAACAAAATTTTAGCCATTTTCGAAAGATCTTGTCAGTGTTCATTTTTTCACTTTTGATTTGATTTTGTACACACATGCAAACACACACACACACACACACACACACACATAAAGAACACATAGCTACGAGGCACATTAGATAGAAAGCTCTAAAAGAAGGAGCATACTTTACGGATATCTCGTTTCGTGCTGATGCAGACAACATCGTTGTGCTTTCTTTCAGAGCAGTTCCGCAGGGTTTCGTTAACATGACGAAGAGCTCGCAATTTTTTGTTTGATATTTCCTTCGATGATTCGTCACCGACAAAACACCATCTTCGAATATGTTCTGATTGCAAGTCGTTTAACACCTCGTGAATCTGTATAAGACGAGAGGATGCTTGCAGACATGACGTGTGATCATTTGTTATTACAACAACAAACCGTTCGGCCTACTATTCCCTTCATTAATACATACGAAAACATAAATGTATCATGTGAATGCATGGGTATTTAGAGCTGCTGTAACCTTTAAGAAACACAGAAATTAGAATATATAAGCGCATAGTATTGATACGAAGTATTTGATATGCATGTATTACTTACAAGATATAAATGGTACGTGTCTACAGGTAGAATGTACTTTAAAAAAAATACTGCTCATAACAATAGTATTGTAAGTGCCGTATACCAAACGATGATGTTTTTTTTTTTCGTTGCTTATTCTTACACACCTTCTCTGCCCGTAGCCTTTTCTCTGAAACACACGAAAGAAATGAAAAGGAAAAACACAAATATTTGTTACTGAAACACAGGGGGTAGTCATCTAATTATCTTTTTCATGAAAAGGAACATCCAGTGTAACGAATCTGTTTAATGTGCGTTCTGATTTTTACACAGATACCATGGCATTTGAATATTTTAAGCACAACAGCCATGTATCTGAATAGAGAAAAAAACCAACAACAAACAAACAAACAAACCGAAACAACAACAACAACAAAACAAACTGAAACGAAACAATACTAATAATTACATTATTGCATATATTTTGAATTTCGCTTCTGCAATTCATCGAATATGTAACTAAAGTTTGAGATGTTCTTCTCTGATTATTGTAATTTTCTAAAATGAAACCCCCAAGTCAATTGCTAATTGTTTATAAACAATCGGTGAAATCTGATTATCAATATCAAGGTTTTTGTTAGTGTGTTTGTCTGTTGTTTTATAGAAATGTGCTGCTATTACCAGCGGTGCCCAGTACAATTTACCGTTTTATTTGTATCTGAGCCTTTTACAATATAGTGAGGTAACCATTGTATAGGCTTTTCACCGTCGGTTTTCTTGACTCAGACTATCTTGACTGTGATTGTGAATCACAAAGCCAGCAAAGAGTCGCATGCTCTGAATTTGCATGAAGACTCAAAATGAAATGGGGAACTTAGTCAACCTATATCATTTTTTTTTTGTACTTTCTAAACGGACAATTTTTGTTCGTGGGGTTTGAAAGTTTAATGTTATAAAACAAAGGGAAAGGTGTATATAACATAATTGTATTATTATTTAAGGGAACATTAATGCTCAGAATTTTGTGATCAGATAAGCAATACAGGCACCCTTTAATTTTATCAAACACCTCTTATAGGTCCTACAGACTACTTGTTCAGTTTCATATCTGACAACTTTGAAAGGATAATGCTTCTCCACTTTAATTTTGTATTAGTTATGGATAGAATGATATTAATGAATGTAGCAAATTGAAGCTTTGATAATTTGACAATATCTTTAATATGTAAATCACGTAGATTTCCATATTTTTCAAATTTCATTGCACGAAGTACAACTATGTTAGATAAAAATTGGAATAGACTCTAAACTTCAGAGAGTCGTTTCTCCGTAAATACTATTCCAGAGTGTGTACGTTCTATCCATCATTTAGACAGGCTGGATTATACGTCACTCTGTAGTCGAATGGGTATAACCACTTGCCTAAATTGTGTAAACAATATCAATGAGCTCCAGGCACGTACACACACTGTCACAGGTTCTAGCTATTAGTCGACTGTTATCCCCATGACCTTTGATACTCATATTAGCCAACACGTGAGTGCTGTTTGTTGTTTGAGAATGCCACCAGTGGGCGGCGACATCGTTGAATCATCCATGTTTCTTCAATATGTTCTGTATTTTTCAAAGTAATCACAATATTTCTAATCAGAAATCCGTAGTAAAGATTATCACAGGAAAGTAAAATTCTTTAACCTCACCTTGTTTTGGCAAAAGAGGCTCTTGAGCTTCTACCTTGTTGGGTAATTCTGTGGACTGCCTATGATATGTAGAATTGACATCGGGGATTTAAAAGTCATAACCAAATTACATAAACTGTAGGCCCTAATGATGAAACCAGGTCAATCCTACGGACGTGAGATGGCAAAACGACGTATGTCGAATATTCATGAAAATTCACTTGTTAACATATTTCAACTTTTTTTTTCGAAAAATCTAGCTCTCCACCATGCAAACCTTCAAATTAGAACCATTTCCGTTATTGATATATGGAGCAGTGGGAGCACTGGGAGATATCTCCAAGTGGCAATTGTTCAAACATTTTTTTCAAAACAACGTAAGCGGCGATACGCTTGCTCGCGTGCACGTCACGAGACCGACGCCCACGAGTCATTCATCTCACGACTAATACAGCCCATGAGTTATTCAGCCTACAAGTTATACAGCTCACGAGTCATACAGCCCATGAGTTGTACACGAAGCAAACAAAGCCCACAAGGCGGACACATCAAGCGCCGTGATGTATCTGCCGAATTCATGGGCAGTTGTAGCCTAGTGTCGAAGTCGTTAGCTTTATTTGCCTAGTGTCGAACTCATGGACTGTATGAATCGTGAGCTGTATGACTATAGGGGAAGAAAAGAAGTGTTCAACAAAAGCAGAGAAAGAAATGTCGATTTTAACCTCGCTTTTCTGGAAATAATGTCAGATGTAGATAAGCTGTTTTGACATCTGAACACTGTGAAATTCATAATTTGAAGGTTGAGATTCTAGGAAAATGCCGTTATCTCGGTTAAAACTTTAAAAAAGAAAGAAAACGTACATTAATACAAATGACCAAAACCGATACCACACCGATAACAACAACAACAGCAACAACAGAAGACGCACATGTGCAAACGAAGAAAACATGTATGTATTACGATTTCGTCCCGAAAATTTATCCAACGAATACGATATGCTCGTGTGTGTAGGGGGGGGGGGGGGAAGGGGTCGATGGAAGGGGAGGGTGCAGCGACCCTATAACCCCCATCCGGCAGACACACACTCCCGCACCCTAATGCACGCTTTTTCTGTCAATGCCTCGCACAGAAACACAGACAGATAGACAGACAGACACACACACACACACACACACACACACACAAATGACAGTCACTATACTCACCTCTGCGTCGCTCTCCTTGCCCTCACTGTTTGCCAAAAAGAAGACCAAAAAACAAATAATCCTTGTGAGGGAGCATTATCAAAAGACATAGTCGGATATAAGTTGAGGGACATATAAAGAAAACATTAAGAAATGTTCTTGTCGTTGCTGTTGTTGTCTATTTTTCATATATTGAGTCTATACATCACAGGCGATAGAGAGAGAGAGAGAGAGAGAGAGAGAGAGACTCAGAGGACTGCGTGTTTACACCTTCATGATATAATGTGTGTGTGTGTCTCTCTCTGTCTGCACAGCTTGGAAGTTTTTCAAAGGGTGTAGAATATCAAATTAACACATCAATGTCGTCTGCTTTGTTATGAAAAACGTCTCTAAATTTTCTAGAATGTATAAACACCTTGATTGCATAAAGAGTTCAAGCTTACATCTGACGACGAAAACGGCAATTATCGACGTAAGAAGTGCAGACACAATAATACCAACGAAGACCCACAATGCTCTCCTTGTACGTTCACTCCTTGGATCTGTTTTGAATGACAAAATAAAACCAAAAGTAGTTCACATCCGTGACCACACACAAAGAAGCTTATATTGTATATAATATATATACATATAAATATGAATATAAATATTATATATACATATATATATATATATATATATATATATATATATATATATGGGGGGGGTGTGAGTGTGAAGAGCTCCTTTCCGAATGTTGCCGAATTGACTTCTTTATGATAACAAGAAAAAAAATCGAATTAGTGTTCTTCTTTATGTCTCCATGGAATGACTGCATAGTCAAGTTCCTTTAAAGTACCCCGTAATAGCATAAAGGAAAACGTGACTCTGAAAATCTATGTGTTTTACATTCAGCAGCCTATTGCAAGCACGCCTGAAATTGATTGGCGTATGATTCCGCTGGAGGACCCAAAGGTAAATGTTGTTGTAGAGGCTGTTTTATACTTTGCAGCAAAGTCATAGCACAAACTATTATTTAGAGCCTCTATTCTCAGTACACAATTTTCCGGGTGTTGGTTTTCTTTCTAACATTTACATTCGGTTAGGAGAGTTCATTTAAATTGTAACATGCATCGTTTGTAAAGCTTATTTGTTTTTTTGGTTAAGAATCTACTCTAAAATAAAACAAAACTAGAAATGTCGCTAAGGCGACTGGTATGCCTCCGCCATAATGCATGATTCTCCTAATAGGTCTGTAGTACATATTGTGGACAATGTGTGATTACATTTTCACAAAATTGGCAAAAGATTAAAATGACAAGTTTGTCACGAATGTGTTGAATGTTACCTTTCTTGACCTAGGTTTAATTGGATGAATAGGAGAGCATGTATTTTGGGATTTAAGGACTTTAACTTGACTCTGACACATTCATAAGTTTATGCATTGAGTAATTTTTAAGGTATGGAGAAAAAGTGCAATTTCTGCATTGAAAAGTACATTGTTACCATCTTCATCTGCCATTTGACCCTAAGATTCGTAGGATAATCACTGTAAGGCAGAACATGCATAAACCTGTAGTAAGTTTCAAGATAACTTGAGCCACTTCTGAGATATGGAGAAAAAAAGTTAGTTCAGCACTTTCCCTTGATCTTTGACCTTTTGATCTTTGAGGCAAACAAAAAATGAAAAAAAAAAGAAGAAAGTTTCCAGAGAATCTCTATTAGGTTATACACATGCATACACCAAGTGTAAAAAAAAAAGTAATCCTGCTGGCATTGCATAAATATAAGGGAAAAAGTAAAATTTTGAAGTGTTGCCCTTGACCTTTGACCTCTGACCTTGACCCCATGAACCCTAAATTCTCTACATAATCACTGCCAGCCACTACATGTATATATACTATGTTCCATGAAGATACCTTGAACAATTTCCAAGGTACGGAGAAAAAAGTGAAGTTTTAATATTTTACTTGACCTTTTGACCTTTGACCTTTGACTTCATGACCCCAAACTTTCACCAGAGAATCTTATTTTGATAATACATGTATACACTATGTTTCAAGAAAATATCTTCAGGCATTGCGTAGATATGGTGGAAATAGTGAAATTTTACGTATTTGACCTTGACCTTTTGACCTTTGACCTTGAGCATGTGCACCCAGAAGTTGGTAGGCACAACTTCACCCCCTAATACATATACATGCCAAGTTTCATTAGGATACCTCAAAAGGTTTATTAGTTACGCCGTCCACAAAATTCATTACGGACGGACGGAAGGACGGACGGACAACCCGAAAACATAATGCCTCCGGCACCACTTCGTGGCGGAGGCATAGAAAATCCTGCTTGGCGACATTTTGTTGGATTTGAGATGCACGGTATGACATCATACATAAATTAGAGATTAAAGAATAAATGGGAATGTGTGTTTTTCAGCGTTTTTTGCACACTCTTCATTTTTCAACTCCATAACCTAATTCGTAAATGATAAGCCTGCTGCTTTGAAAGTAATACATATCTTGTATACAATGTGAAGTAGAACATGGTTAATTCCAGCTTAATTTGATAGTCCTTTCAATGTTTGTTGCTCTGGACAGGTGGATTTAAATCATTTTGTTTTTGTTACATTCATCAGAAAGCTAGCACGAGTTGTTAAATATTAAGCACATGGATAGAGTGTATGCTTTTTTTTCTAGTATTTAGAATTGGAATTGGGTTAAACATTATTCAAAAGCTTAGAGTCTGCTCTTTCGAAAGTTGTACTCTGTCTGGATTTTTTTGTTAGTTTTGAGATGCAGAGTCACATAACATACATTGTATTCCAGTATTTTTGTTTCATTCACAATGCCGTGTTTAACAGATTGATGATAAGATCTAAACTTATACTGGTAGTCAATTATGAGTTCAGATAATCATACAGTTTATATACCTGCTATAACAATCGAGATTCCCTAAACACTTTGAGTCAATGAATCTTTAATCGATCAGATAATTCAATCAACATGGCAATTTGTGAGTTGATCCTGACAGTTTTACCTTCTGTGAATTCATCATCACTGCTCTTTGTGATATCGCTTTCGTTATGCCGCTTTGCTTCACTCTCATCATCCCGAACGACGATAACTAGAGTTGGAATGTCAAAATGTTCCCCAGTGTCTCGGTAGAAGTGACCACACTCATAACAGCCGCTGTCAAGGGTGGATGCATTTTGAATCATCAAATTAAATGTTGCTGTAGCAGCAACTCGACTTTCGACACGGAGATCTATGCCGTCATTATAGACCATAACACCTGTGCCAGGATACAACGTCACCAAAGCGGAAAGTGTTTCATTAACGCACGTTGATATTTGTCGGTCTATACTGGCGGAGTACTTCCAGAATCGTAGATCAGGTTTTTGTTCATACCTTAAATTGCACGTGATGATAACTGTCTGTCCAATTATGACTGGCTTCACACGTTCCAAAACCGCCGTCACTTATGAAAAGAAACAAAAGTACATTATAATAATGATGATAATGATGATTGTAATAATATACTGCTTCTACTATAACTACTACTAATAATAGTAATAACAATAATAATAATATACTGCTACTACTACAACTACTACTAATAATAGTAATAACAATAATTACATTAATGATAGTAATGCTTATAGTAATAATAATGATAATAACCATCACCACCAGCATCATCATCATCATTAGAATTATAATACCAATAATAATGATAAAGTAGTACCAATGTAGCAACTCAAACTACACAATGTGTACTTAATCGGCAATTATGTGAGAACGTAGTTTCTGAGCACAATACAAAATCTTGATTAGAACCATAAATTTTGACTTGCAAAAACGTTTAATTGGTTTTGTCAAAGCTGTGTTGTCATGATACTGATGTCTGATGCTCTTATCCGAACTTAGTGATTCGACAGTGACGCACGTAACTCCTCCCCTCTTTTTTTGTTGTTGTCCGTTTGATTGATTTTATGTAGTATGCTTACTTTCTTTGACTGTCATTATAGGTATAGGTTTTACCACCTTCATTTCGTTGCAGTTGCATGACATCTAACGTCAATATTTATTATTTTTGTTTTTAAAGCAAATTTGAATGATCATTAGGCCCTACAATAAGCTAAAGCTTTTGAGTTTATGAAAACGAATTTTATCAGAATTTCATAAACGCCGCCCCTCCCCTCCTATTTGGTGATATATGCATCAAATATGAGCACTAGATAGGGTGATACAATAAATTCTTACTGTCGAAATCTACATCAACTTCCTTCGAATATGCGCATGAAAAGAGCTCAAGTCCGTACTATAGCACCGTCTTTAATTAACCTTTGGAATATCCAATTCACGCATATTATAGGTTTTCCGATCAATTTCATACTTTTGTCACTCAAATTCATTAATGTGCATTCAAATTCACACAGCGCACGCACGCGAAAATGTTCGGGCATTCAAATTCAGAATTCAAGCGATCAATTTCATTTATGGGCGTTCTATTTCGTTTTCGTGAAATTTACTTCACGATTGGGCACTCAATTTCAAAATGCGAGCACCGACTTTCCTACTCGTGCATTCAAATTCATGCAATCTATGTGATAGTCCTAATGAGCTTGTTTGAGCGTTCAAAGTCTTTCTTAGGCAATCAAGTTCCTACTTCGTGCAATCAATTTAACGAGGAAAATGGAGTAGACTTTCAAGAAAGGAAAAAGGGCCAACACAACCAATGAAGGCTTGCATATAGTGTAATTATGATTGTTTACAGGTTCTGCATTGTTCACTGTTCATGTATTCCATGTTTTTCATCTCAATAAATTTCAAATTGTAATGTCCAATCAGCAGTGCATCTAAACAACACAACGACAATTTGATATTTTTTTTTATGATACTGCATGCTGACAACGCCCCAACACCAACCACATAATGAGAAATCATCAATTTAAAGACAAACTGACACACAATGATCTCACATAGTCCCGCAAAAGTAAATCAATAAGACAGCAATACACATAAAACAAGACGTATAAAATGTTCATGTATCAGTTTCTATATAGTCGATTTTTTTTTCTCGAAGGTGTCAACCAACCCTCCGTATAATATGCTCGTCCGTTGGCCTATACATTGCCTTTTTGTTTGTTTGTTTGTTTGTTTGTTTGTTTGTTTGTTTGTTTAATTTTCCATCAAAGAAGATGGCTGGATAACCCATCATATTCAGCTGCAATAGCTGGTCTTCCACATGCGGTCCAGTTGGATGTTCTGCTCTTTGCGATGAATAAATGAAGTGGGATCTTTTACGAGCATGAGTTGTGACTCTCTCACACATGGGACCTCTATTTTATGTCCAATCCGATGCACATGTGCCTGTATATTCTTTTTTGCTAAGCGCGAGTTCAAAATCATCAATACACTGGTGGACCTCTACTGAAAAAAAAAAAAAAAACGATTATCATCATAAATCGCAATATATTCAAAGCCAAATGGAAACACAGGCATACACGGCCCCAAACTAAATAAATTCAGGACTTGTTTTAAATTGAATGCAGTTAATTGGAACATGCTTGCCTATTCACGAATTTGAATGACCGACGAGATTCCGTCGCCAGCTTGACATGAATTTGAATGCTCATTGATGAAATGCGTGCTCCTCTCTTAAATTTGAATGCTTCGATAGTGAATTTGAATGCTCTGACAGTAAATTTGAATGCTCAGATAGTGAATTGGAATGACCGGATTTTGACTTTGATTGCTGATTTTATAGTGCTGCGAGCGTGGAATGCGTGAAATTGAATGCTCGGAATAGGAACTTGAAAGGTATGAAATTGACCGGGAAAACGTATGATATATGTTCACATGTTTTCATAATAGTCAGGACTTTTTGTAAGTGTTTTGTTGTGCATCTTTTTTGTCGCTTCGTGAGTTATGGACACGTATCGAAACTTAGAAAAAGGTCATCTTCCTTGATAAATCGACATTGCCATTCCTCTTGAAAACTGTCAGGAAAGCAACAGCTGCTTGTTTAAAGCAAATTTCACACACACCCTCACACACATACACACACACACACACACACACACACACACACACACACACACACACACACAAACAAACAAACAAACAAAACACGAGTCTACGCCTAGTTTTATTCCGGCAACATATAACATAGATAGGGAAGGGGTCGCAAGCTACCAAGGGTAGAGGTCAAAATTTTAAAATGTGCCATTCTGAAAGTGTTGCATTATGTTTAATCAGTACTGTTTGTGAATGAAAAAAAAAATGTAACAAAACGAATCAACACTAATTTCAATACACAAAATATAACCGGATTGAATTATGTGGTGAAATTCAGAAAAGCAGAATTGATATGACTTTCTTTTTCTTTACGAAAGTCAGTAAAGATAAATTGTTGGAAGTAACATATTTTTTTGTAAGAATCTGATCATATTTATTGCACTTGAAAAATACAGCACAGAAGAATATGCCTTTAAATTAAAATACAATCTGTATTTGAGAGAAAATCAAACATCTGCCTATCTAGCTGAAATTCAGGTGGAAATTGGCGTGTTAACTTAGATTTCAACTTTCAACTTTCAACTTTATTTTTCATTGAATAACAAAAAAAAAAATATATATATACAATGCATTAACAGAACATATTTGTAACAATTTCAACGAAAACGTACATGTGATCACGAGTACCATAAATTCATTTTCTAAGATATATACAAATGCAGAATACAAGGATTGGAATGGAAATGGAGGGTCCGACTATTAAAAAAGCAAAGCTTGTAGGGTATGGGACCCTCGGAAAATACATACACAAAATCAAAGAAAGATAACAGTTATCTCTTACTTTAATGAAATAGACAAAGAAATATAAAAAAGAAAAACAATGCTCAATAAATGGACTATTTCAGGCATTGCACGAATCTTCCAAATTTCATTGGTCATTCTACTTAATTGCCATTTGTGTATTGCATATTTTGTGGTATACATCTTACATTCACATGTCATTCATGTGTTACGCTTCTTTTTTTTTTTTGGGGGGGGGGGGGTTGGGCACTTTTAATTGCATCGAAGTGTATAAACAAAAATAAACAGATACGGCTGAAATGAATATATATATATATATATATATATACATAAATGTATATCAAACCATATGTGTGTGTGTGAAGCAGAATTGAAGTTCATGCTGCCGTATACCAACAATTAATTTTGGCACACAAATTTTCCGGTGATCGCAATTTTTCAAGTGCTTCTCAAGTGTTCGTGAATTAAGAACCCTTGAGAAAGGGCGAATCGATCGAAAATTTCTGTGTCAAAAAAAACAAAACTTATTAAGTAAAATCAGGCGTGCTTTTCTGTTTGTTTGTTTTTTTTTTTCTCGTAGGTTTTTCGTGGATACACTGTCATGGCGTTTCGGGTTTCAACATCTGCACCATGCTCTACGTCGATATTTTTGGATCGAGCGAAGCGAGCAAGCGCTTGAGAAATTATGCAGACAAATCCTCACAGACAGAATGCTGTTAAACTCTATTCAGCTCTCATTATGCCGGACTGCGATCTAAGGTTAAGTACTTGTAGTATGCGGAAATTATAATACAATCAGAATACTTTTTCTTCATTTATTTCAAACTTGGGGGGGGGGGGTGAATTTACAGGCCATCCCCCTTCTCCAAGAGCGTGTGTGTTTGTGAGTGTGCGTGTCGGGGGGGGGGGGGGAGGGAGGGTGCCATACATAAGTATGTGATCGACTGAGATGTGATCGACTAACATACGCCGATTGGGTTGACCAACTAAATGTTTTAAAGGGTTATGGTTAGGGTTGGTCGAGGTGAGGATTTAGCTTTTAACGTTTTGCGAGATATTCAGAAACCACTCTATGAGATGTCAACGAGCATGCAATTCTAAGGGGCAACGAAAGTTTATTTGATGAAAATCGGTTTTAAAATGGGTGTGATATCCAAAAACAAGGTGAAACAAAGAGATCCTAATGAAAGGCGTGGCCTGTAGTCTTTTCTTATTATCATTTTTTTTTGATATCTCAGCAATTTGAAAACCAAGTTTAATCAAATAAAAATTGAATCCTTCTTGAAATTACATGCTCTTTCATATTTTATAATGAATCCCCACCTCAACCAGTACAGTACAGCCCCTTTAGATTTGAGAGAGAAACTTTGAAAACACAATCGATATTTATAATGGAAGTAGTGTTTCTAGACCATTTTTCTTTATCTTTTTTTTTCGGACAGGCTCTGATTAATCTGTGAAATTGAACATGTTCTTGCTGTTACTTTTGCAAAGCATAACTGAATGATCAAATTCTCTTCTTTGACAATACACCTCCTTCCCTCGTTTACTTAAGTCACTGCTGGTTAACATGGTTAAGTTACAAGTTGTCATGTGTCATTTTTTAAATCTTTTTTTTTTTCCAAACTGTGTAGGAAAACGTTAATCCTTTTTGCTAATCTTTTGTGGATTTAGAGCTAGGCGGTCATATGTGTATATTTATTCTGAATTATATTGATGAAATATGTTAATACAGGTGTATGTGGCTTTTTTTTTAAACAGGAAAAGTAAGGACACCACTACGATCAAAGTATTAATGTTTCAAATGTAAGCAATCAATTAAGCAAAAATCATAGCCAACGAAAACTTACCAATAGGATTCAATGTTAGTATCAAAAAGAGAAACAACAGTTCCATGGCTAGTAGCAAACCGAGGCTGGAACACAGAAGAAAGAAATATAATATTTGTGTTAAGTACTACACAAGCACACACACGCGCACACACACACACACACACACACACACACATATTTCCTTGTATTTACACATATTTACCTGTCTATGTATACTTATATACATAAATATGTATATATATATATATGTATATATATATTTATATAATATATATATATATGAATATATATATATATATATATATACATATATATATGTATATATAAAGAGTTAGTTCGCAAAAAGCGATAAGTCCACATTTATTCAAATGGAGATATTTGCGATTAAAGGTCAAGAAAAATACAGAAAATAATAAGATTTTTTTTTGCATCTTTTGACCGTAACTTCAAAAATGTACCTTTATATGTAGTGACCAATATATCATTTAAAAGGTATTATTCTGTACTATATGACAGAGACCGTACTTCAAAATCTTCGAAAATGAACTTATCGGTTTTTGCATGCCAACTCTTCACATATATATTCATGTATTATATATATATATATATATATATACATATATATATATATATATATATATATATACATTAATGAAGAATACATCATGTAATTAGAATGTAGAGATAATTGAACCGAATTACTTTTATCGCACCCGTTGAGCCGTTTCTCTTAACGTGCCATGGTCGCCGAACGGCGACCTTAGTCCTGACGTGCCATGGTCGCCGATCGGCGACTAAGAACAGCGAGAAAAGCATTGATCATTTAAGTTCTTGTGGTACCGTAATGTGTTACACCAAGCAACTGCCAATGATATGTACTGGTAGCTGATTATCATAGCTATCGTTTCCACTAAAAATATGAGCATGCTTACATTGGAAAATTTTGAATAAATACACGATTTTTCAGCTAGATGTATTTTTTTCACATCGGGAAAATCCGCAGCAGACGCACCCTCTGCGAGATGTGTATGGATCAAAAGTCTCATAGGTAAACCACACATGTGTATGCTATTGACTCTGCGGGTATTGTCTATGCGGTTCCACTCGCATCGTTCTGCTTGGACGCTGTCCTGCGGGAAGCTGCTTTGACTTTGTCCCTCAAAGAGGGTCAGCTTTCGTTCGTTGGTCAAGTCTTTTATCCTTTTGTTTTGGTGAACGTCACTAATCGTCCCCACGCTAGCATAGGAATTGCGCGTGGACAAAGGCCTGCCGATTTCAATAGGATACGCCCGCCCGTGGTCTGCGTAGACAAAAGGAGGATTAGCAGGTCCTTCCTTCTCAGGTGGACAAAAGACACTACTCCAGGGCCCGGGACAATTACTTTAGTTTCAAATACAGGATCTGGGACTAAAGGACTCAGATTTGGGAATGAATTACTGAGGCAGAGAGAGAAATTGCTAAGACAAAATAAACTGCTAGTATCTTTGGAATCATACAATTCTAGAAGGCAATTTTGATATCATTTGAAAGAGGAAATGTTGCTCTAAAACTTTCTCACAGAGTCAAGGGAGCGTTCCATTGAAGAAAAAACAAGACCGACTCTTTTTTTCCATACTACACAAAAATCTCTAATAATTTTTTTGATGTATCAAATATTTCTGCAATATATCAGATTCAGGGAGATATTGTGGCAAACTGACTGCATGACACGAAAGAGCAAACATTTCTTGATATATGTTGTGTAGAACTCAATTCAAAACAGTCAATAGTTTCAGAGATATGGCGGTTTTAAATTTCATTGTCAGTCCAGTTTCGAAACGTTCTGGCGTTAGGTAAAAACCTCTGGCACGTTAGGGGTTTTGGGCCTGGCACATTAAGAGTTAATGACACACACACAAACACACACACACACAAAATAAAAAATTCACATCATCATCCTTTCCAAAATTATTAGAGTTGAAATTGGAGCGGTTGTAAAACATGTCTATGAAATCAAAAAGGGTCTCTGGGAAATACACTTTTACCCTACTTTACAAAAGGGTGCATTGACCCCCCCCCCAAAAAAAAAAAAAGAAAAAAGGAAAGAATCATTAGATTCAAAGATTATCAGATTTAATTGAAATTGAGCATGCTTTATTAACGTATTCTGCTCATGATTACTGACAACTTTTAAAGCGATTGCATTAGTTATTGGATTTAAAAGTAAAGAGTGTGTCTAGGGCTTTTGATAAATGAAAGTGGACCCTATAAGACACACCTTATCACTATCTTGTAAAAGAAATGTTCGAGAAAATCTGCAAAAATCACAATTCCCTGTACGCATTGTAATATCAAACTTCAGGATATTGTAGAAAAAGAATTGCTAAAAAAAAATAAAATTTCTAAAAAAAATCAAGATTGACCAGGTTGATCATTTTACCTATTTCCGTTCTCACCTTAAAATCAGTGCGTGTGACTTTTTGTTGATTTTGAGATGGAGGGATACAGATAGGCCTACACAAATATTGTTTTTGTGGCCCTTTTTGGAAACTACGATTCAAAATAGATTGTTGTTTTTGGTTTCATTTCAGGCAGCCAAAATTCCAGATTTAAAGATATTAGTGCCCGAGTGGACCCCCAGTCAAAATAAAGGGGAAAAAACCCAAAGTGGTTGGTCTCGAATTGTATATACAATGTGCTGTATAAACCACCACAACTGTACTAAGAAAGTACACAAATACTTATCACTTTATGTAGTGCCATTTTTTTGGAAGTTTCTAACAGTACATTCTTATTTTTCACAGACAGAAACCAAAATAGCAGTAATATCACTGGTTACTCGCATATTTCTATTAGCGGATTTCATTCCATTATGCATGATGATTATGTTACTGCAATGCATGATTTGTGTGTGTGTGTGTGTGTGTGTGTGTGTGTGTGTGTGTCTTTGAAAATTCTAAAAAACGCAACCTACCTGCTCTGGAAGGACTAGCCGTCGTTGATTGAAGAAGAAATACTGCTGGCGATTCTCCTTTTGTTATGTACAGTCTCTACTTACAAGAATGTCGTTAATTGATAAGTTGGTTATGATTCACGTTTGCATATAAACACAATGTTCGACGTTCCAAAGACAGCGCCTGGCGCATTATTCCTTTATCATGTGATTTGTGTGCCTGATATTGTCATCCATGTATATGCCAGTTTAAAGCAAATATGGACATTGCTCGCAGTGTTTTTTTTTTTTCGCCGTGTGTGTGTCTGTGTATGTGTGTTTGTGTGCGCACTACCTTTAAAGCATGCATAATCAAACGTGGTAATGCTCAGTCGTAGCTGTTCCGTTGACACGTCGAGGGATTTTCGTCTATTATCTCATGACTCTACAAGAATGTGTCGTCTTGATCACAATATTTTCCTAAACATTATTTTCCTGGACTGGCAAAGGCCAAGTAACGGTATACTTTATTGACGGTCGACATATTCAAGGCGCGTACACATACTTCAACAATGATTCTAGCAATGAGATGTTCACAAAACAGACACAATTTGCAAAGGGATGTAACTTTTAATCCTTTCAAAGACTGTGCCTTGGTCTCTCCAATTGCTCGTATCATGTGTTGTGCACGCCTGCGGATCATGCATGTAAATGTGAGGTAAAACAAACAAGGACATTGCTCAGTGTATCTTAATTTTTGAGGTGTGCACACTACCTATAAAGTATACATAAACGAACATACTATACTCAGTTGTACCTGTTCCAATGATAAGTTGGAGCCATTTTGTCTGTATTCCACGACTCTTCCAGAATGTCTCGTCTTGATCACATTTCATACCCACAAATTGCTCAGTTTTGGACAACTGAAAAAGGCTAAGACAGTTAGGATATGTTTAAGTGGTAGTCAACATATTCCAAGACGCTTACAATGACTAAAGCAGTCCTCTAAGAAAATCATGCACGCAGATTAAGATCTATGGCGCATGTAAGAAACAGTAATGGAATTGCAAAACAGCTTACAGTGTCGTTTGTGTGCCGAATCGACATTTTTATATCATCGCACACCGCGACTGCCTTATCTTGTGTAGACCAAATGGGTTTTACTACATTGGAGTTTATTTTTAGACGATATGGGAGTTCGACCAACTGGTATAAACCGCTTATTACCATACGTTTCTGTAAGAAAGAAAAAACAAAACGTGTTTTCGTTTTAAAATCTATATGCTCAAGGATTACTTGTTGATACAGTCTGAACATTTCCATATCTTAATTTATATTTTTTTCCTTTGGTGAAGAGCATAATATGCCGTAATGTCAAAAATTTATCAATTATTGTCTATTGTAGATGGCCTGGTTTTACACTATTTCGGTCTGATCAATGATGCGTCATGTATAAAGCAGCTTTCTGAACTAACATTTTTGTCTACAGTGCGTATCCCAAAAAAAAAGGAAAAAAAAAGAAGAGAAGAATGCACCTTTGGGGAGTTACTATTTCATGATTGCCAGCTATGAAGAGAAAAAAAATTCCTCCTCTTTATATTGGTACCAAATCATGTTGAGGAATGTTATTCATATGCTAATAGCTTACACATGCTTGTACACACAAACTGAGAGCTCTGACTGGTCAATTGAGGCAATTAAGCAGAAGCTTGTAGAAATTGCACGCGTATATTCTAAGTTGACGTATGCCAAATGCATACGCGTGTTTGTGGCAAACGTTACAAAACTCTTCAAAAGCATAATATGCTTAACTAAGGGCTATGATTGGTCAATTAGTTGGCGTTTGCCAAAAAAAAAAAAAAAAATTCACGTATGTTTTCTGGAGCATACCTCAAGTAGTTCCAGTTAATGGCAGCGACGGTCTTCTGTACCTTCGTGACTGAGCACATAAGGTTCACCTTTAGTTTATCTTACATCCTTTATGATAAATTACGTTTAACATGATCACCTGTCTGACGACTTGGTCCCTTCCATGAAGGCTAACTAGTCTGGTAGGAATGGGGGGTCCCCATGCACCCTCTGAACACATTTTTTTAACTTACTTTTTTGTAACCCTTAGGGCGTCTAGTTAATGAAATTTTTTGTTCCCAAGAAAAAAATCGTGTCCCATGGGGGTCGCTGGCGGCCAGCTTGGCAGCCATCTTGGATTTTCAGGGAAAATCATGAATTTCCATAATTTTTGAACTACAAAGCATACAATTACAAATAAAGCATTTCTTTAGGGTAAATGTGACATGAGGAATCGATTGAAACGATTATTTACATGATTAAAGAAAAATTGAAACAAGAAAAGCCAAAAAATATGACAAAATATGAATACCCAATTTGCACATCTAATCAGCTGCAAGCTCTAGAAAAGAGTTGCTAACTCATTTGTAGCAGATTTTCTTTGTTGTTGTTGTTTTTGTTGAAACAAATTTCATGTGTTGAAATTCCCTGGTGTGCACAGGAATTGTCAGTAACTGTATTCCATTACAAATCAGTCGTGATTTCTGTCGAGCAATACTACTACTACTACTACTACTACTACTAAAAATAATGATGATGATAATGATAATAATAATAATAATAATAATAATGATAATAATGGCAATAACAATAATTATGATAATAGTAAAGTATTGTGTGCATAACTTCGATTTTGAGATGATGATTATTTCGTGTGCATTTCGTTGAACTCCATGCTGAGACTCATGAGGAGTTCTTTCACTTTGCCGCCACTGCTTCAGTCCAATCAGTATAATAAAGCTGTTCTTCCATTTCCTCAACCTAATCCAGGACGGTGCCTTCACCTATTATTATTTGAAAACGGCAATGGCCAGCCATTCTTCTCCCTGAGCGGGAAGGGACACGTGGCTGCAAGTGTTAGATTCCTTGTAGTTTGGCAACACTCGGAGAATCACTCTGCCATCGTCATAGCCAATAGCGTAGAGTGTTTCATGTGATACGGCAAAATCTGTCATACTCGCCTGCGAGAATACACTTTCCAGCTTTCGAACCTTTATTCGGTTGAAGCCAGAAGGTGTCAGATTGGAGAATGCAGTGTACAAGAACAAATCCCACATAGTGTTGAAGAGTAGATGATGTCCTGCAAATTGATTAAAGAGAGGTCAGGCTACTCAAGACTTGTTATATTCCATGAATAGTTTCTTTCAATATTCAGTCATTCACAGGAAGAATAATTAAGATATCAAAGTGTCATTTTCAAACGAGTTGGATATCCATCATAGAGTAAAACAGAAGCTATCCAATGATACCTTATTTTTTTTTATTTAATGACAAGGAACATTCTGAATGTTATAATTAAAAACAGCATTTGTGACCCTGCACCTCAAGATTTCCTCAATGCCAAGATTTCCTCAATGTGATGTTATCCGAGTCCTTTTCACCTCTTATAAAGAAGCCCACTCGAATTTCAGATGTCACAGCAACTCTAATTGCCAACATCTTTGTTAATAGTTCTCTTTCCAATATCACGTTTGGTGTAATAGTGTCTGATGTATCCGATCATTTTCCGATTTTCGCTGTTCTGCCCAATGTTAACATAAGTAATGCCTCTTTCTATTCGCCCAATTCTGGTTTTCGAGAAATGTCAGAAACTAATCTTAATAGACTTAAGGAGAGACTAGGATCCGTTAATTGGTCAATTGTTAATAACCAAAGCGATGCAAACTTAGCTTTTGAACACTTTTCACAATTATTATCATCCGCATTCAATTCCATTATACCCGTTAAGCCATTTACTCGTTCAAACCGTAAAAAGGTTCCAAAAAAACCATGGATTACGAAATCTCTCCTGAGGTCTATCAACCGTAAAAATGTTCTTTTCTACAAATACCGAAGTGATCCTAACAGTCGAACTCGGTCTCGGTATGTGCATTATCGCAACGTTCTTACATCATCCATACGTTTAGCCAAACGAATATATTTTTCAAAGCAATTTATCAAGCATAAAAATGACATCAAGAGTACGTGGAAGGTGATGAATGAAGCGCTGAACACTAAAAATAACATCGAACCACCTAGGCATATTATTAATAATGATAAGTATATTGTAGATGAAGCTGATGTGGTAGATGTATTCAATGAATACTTTGTAAGCATAGGACCTAATCTTGCCAGCAGTATTCCGCATTCAAATACTGATTTTTATTACTTTCTAAAAGACCAGAATCAGCAGTCTCTTTTTTTTAACCTGTCATTGAAGAAGAAATCACAGATATCGTGCAAAATTTGAACACTAAGAAAAGCTCTGGATGTGATGGAATCAACAAATTTCTCCTTAAAAAATCATTAATGAAATAGTTATACCATTAACACACATTTTTAATTTATCGTTATCTACTGGCATAGTTCCACAAAAAATGAAAATAGCTAAAGTAGTACCAATTTTTAAAAAAGGACAAAAAGAATCTGTGACAAATTATCGCCCTATATCTTTGTTAACTTCATTTTCAAAACTTCTTGAAAGGTTGGTATATACGCGCACACACAAATTTCTCGAAAAGTGTGAAGTTTTTTGTAACTCCCAGTTTGGTTTTAGGAAAAACCACAGTACGACCCATGCCTTACTCATTTTTATCCATAAAGTTGCTCATGTTATAGATGATGTCTCCCACACTATTGGAGTTTTCCTTGATTTTTCGAAGGCCTTCGACACAATTGACCACGATATTTTGATTTACAAGCTACGACATTATGGTATACATGGGAAGGCTTTGGACTGGTTTCGAGATTATTTATCAAACAGAAAACAATTTGTGATTATAAATGGCCGTGATTCTCAGTTAAAGTTAATTTCATGTGGTGTTCCACAGGGCTCCTTACTAGGCCCACTATTGTTCATTTTGTACATTAACGATCTTCCTAGTTCCTCGCCAATTCTTTCCTTTATATGTTTTGCTGACGACTCCAATCTGTTTTTTACACACAGAGATCCTTATACTCTTGTTAACACAGTGAATAAAGAACTTAAATCTGTGCAATCTTGGATATACGCCAACAAATTGTCACCTAATATTGATAAAACTCATTGTATGCTTTTTAGCAATAGTCTTAAAACCCTTCCTTTTCATATTAAGTTTAATGAAACTGAATTAAATCAAGTTAGTAGTATACAATTTTTAGGGTTTTTTATTGATAGTGATTTATCTTGGAAATCCCACGTTAGTTATTTAAGTAATATTCTTTCTAAAAATACGGGTGTTCTTAATAAACTTAAGAGTGTTTTTCCAAGTCAAATTCTGCTTAATCTTTATTCTACTTTGATTACTCCGTACCTTAATTATGGTAATACCTATTCTTGTGTGGGGGAATCTTCTTCTCGAGTCACTACACAAGTCCTGTCCAGTGCAGAGCGCAGGATCTGGCTTTCGTGTTGAAAGTCTCCAGGTCATTGACAGTGCATGGCTCTGGTAGGAGGGGGCAGACCAAAAGATGTTGCATTGTCTGATCCTGCCCGCAGTCGCAAGCAGTTTCTCCATCCCTGTTGTAGCCCCATTTCTGCATGAGGAATTTGCATCGTCCTGTTCCTGTCCGTAGGCGATTCAGGCATGACCAGGTGGGCCATGCCTCACTTGAACCCGGAGGGAGTGATTCACTTGGTTCATAGGAGAGCTGATGCGTCACAGACTGGAGGTGGTTGGACCATAGGGTAATCCTTCGACCGTGGGCGGTGCCATCAAGGGATTCGGTTGAATGGAGAAAACTGCGTCTGGATTTGAGTCTCTTTTTAGCAGGTTCACGATTGTAGAGTGGGTGGCGAGGGTTAACTTCTTGCTTGGTTTTCTCCATCTGTGCTGAGACCTCTCGCCTGATGTGTGGTGGGGCAATACCACACAGTAAGTAAAGGTCATCTACTCTTGTTGGTCGCAGACATCCAGAGATAGCTCTGCAAGCTGCATTCAGGACTGGGTCGATCTTTGCAGCATGGGATGACCTACACCAGACAGGGGCTGCATACTCGGCAGTGGAGAAGCATAGAGCAAGAGCTGTGGTGCGGATAGTTTTGGCATCTGTTCCCCATCTTGTATTAGCAAGCTTCTTCAATATGCTGTTCCTTGCTCCAGCTTTCGCCTTTGTCTTGGCACTGTGCTCCTCGTAAGTAAGGGAACGATCCAGTGTGACACCTAGATAGATCGGCTTATTGGTGTGTTTAAGCCATTTTCCATACCATCTGACCCTCAGTTGTCGGTTAGCATCTCTGTTCTTAAGGTGGAAGACGCTAAGTTGAGTCTTCTCCGGGTTTGCACGTAGGTGATTTGCGGCATAGTAAGGAGTTAGACCTGCCAGAGCATCACTGAGTGCTTTTTCCACCTCTTCAAAGGATTGCTTCTGTGAGGCAATGCAGAGATCATCAGCATACAGGTAGCTCCTTGTACTTGGATGGATTGGTTGGTCATTCGGGTAGATGTTGAAAAGAAGCGGGGCAAGGACGCTTCCTTGCGGGAGACCGTTTTTCTGTCTCCGCCATCTGCTGCGGGTACCATTCAGATTCACATAGAACCGCCGGTTTGAAAGCAGGTTCTGGATCAATTGTGTCAGCTTGACATCCTTGGTCATCTCAAAGACTTTCCTTGTAAGAATCCTATGGTTCACTGTATCGTAGGCCGCAGAGAGGTCAACAAAAGCTGCTCCAGTTATCAGCCCTTCCTCAAACCCATCTTCGATGTACTGTGTGAGATTCAACAGTTGGCCAGTACAGGACTTTCCTGGCCTGAAGCCTGCCTGCTCGGGAATGAGGAGCTCATCTACAAAGGGGGCGATACGGTTGAGTAGGAGCCTTTCAAAGAGCTTGTACGTGTGGCAGAGCAGGGAGATAGGTCTGTAACTCTTTGAGCTGGCTGGGTCTTTGCCTGGTTTGAGTAAGGCGACTACTCTGGACTTCCTCCATAGCTTTGGCAAGGTGTTGTCACTCAGACATTTGTTCAGCATGTCAAGCAGCCACTGGAGTGCAACAGGTCCAAGATGTTTGATCTGCTCACAGAGGATATCATCTAATCCAGCTGCCTTATTACTCTTCATTGCTTTGGTAGCACCACACAGATCATTCATGGTGAAAGGTCTTGTGAAGTCAGATGGCCCTTGGGAAGCTGTCTCAGCATTTTGGGGGAGCTTGGCTCTTCTTGGGTGGTGGTTAGGGTTACCCTGGCTGTTCACAAGGAGTTGGTGGGCGACTTGGTCAGCAGTAACTTGAGGCCTTGGTTGGGATTTCGTAAAGTCGTTCCCAAGGATGCGAATCGTTTTCCAAGCTTTCCTGCTGCTGTGGGTCATATCTGTTGATTCAATGAATTCCTGCCACTTCCTCCGTCTGCTATCCATAATGGCCGTGGTCAAGTTTTCCCCACATTCAAGTGTGTCAGCACTGAAGGGGTCATTCTCAAAGTGCCTGACGTATTCGTTGTACAGCACCTTGGAGTCATCTGTCAAGCCTGGTGTATAGCTTGTACGGCATCCTCGTGGGATATTTTTCCTTGATGATTTCTTGATCAACTCTACAAAGGTATCGTAGTGGGTAGGAAGGGCAGGCAGGTCCTGAAGATATGAATCCAGGTCTACGGCAAACTGTTCCCAGTTTGCTTTCCTCAGGTTGAAACGTCTGCGAAGGGGAACTGTGCGGGGAGTGATAGCTGCATTCACCTTCAGCCCGATTGGTCGATGTTGGGTATGTGGGATAGGATCAAGCACAACCTTCTCACACTGTTGAGCGATGTTGTTTGATACAAACACCAGATCAGGGTTGTAGCCACGTCTCCATCTACAGCTGTTGAAGGAGGAGGGAAGTTTTGCATCATGAATAAGTGACAACTGTGTGGGGGAATGCAACTAGAAATCTTCTTGATATACTGTTCCGTATTCAAAAACGTGCCATCAGAAATATCAACCATGTCGGATATTGTCCCACACGAATGATTTATTTTTGAAAAATAAAATACTGAAAATATAAGATCTGTTCAGTTACAACGTCGGCATATTCATGTACAAATTTTCTGCCAACGAGTTACCGGATGTTTTTACTCGCATGTTCAGAAAAAAACTATTTGATTCATAATTATCCTACCCGCCAAAGTGACGCATTTCATCTTCCACGTACTCGAACAATTTTCGCTAAAAAAACGATAATGTATACGGGCCCTAGATACTGGAATGACCTCTCCCCCGAAATAAGAAGCTGCTCGTCTTTATATTCCTTTAAACGTAAATTAAAAGAGTTTTTATCGAGTGCATATTTTGGAGACACTGAATAGTCGTAATGTCTTATGTAATACTGTGGTATGTTATTGTCCAATCAAACATTTTGTCAACACGTTGCAGATTCCATTTGGGGTCTTGCCATCAGGCTCTCTGAATTCATCATTAGCAATTCCACATTCTACTTCGTTTCCCTCTCTTCCTCTTTCCCTCTACCCCTCTCTAACTTTCTATGCAGAGCTTGACGGCAGGCACCAAATGGCTTAATAGCTGTACATGTTACTTTTTGTGTCTTACTGATCATATCCTGATGATAGTTTTAATGCAACAATAGTTTATAGTATATATGTGACCGTGCACCTCAAAACGAACAAAAAGTCGCACACACTGATTTTGCGTGAGGACTGAAAATAAGTGAAATGGGTCAACCTAGCCGATCTTGACTTTTTTATATATTCTGAAAGAGCAAGTCTTCTTTTACATTATGCTGAAATTTGGGATCATAAAACGGGCGGGAAAGTGTGTTTTTTTAGCAGTTTATCTTCAACATTTTCGGTAGAATAGTGTCATTAGGTGTGTCTTTAAAGTCCCTTTTTCATTTCTGAAAAACCTTGTACATACTCTTCACTTTCAACTCTAATAACTTTTGAAAGGATAAGGCTACTGCCTTGAAAGTTGGCATTAATTATGGACACAATGTGGTAATGAGGCATGCTTAATTTCATTTAATCTGACAATCCCTTCATTGTTGTTACTCAGGTAGTTTACTTCCTGCTTTTTATCCCATTCATCGCACAGCCAGCACAGCTTGGTAAAGATTAAGCGCTTGAATGCACACTGTACTTCAAAGCCTCTTTTCTCATTTCACACTTTTCCAGAGTGTGCGCTTTCTTTCCAGTATTTAGATAGGTTAGGAGAGTCCATTTGAATTGAGTAATACATCATTTTAAAGCTTAGAGTCTGTTCTTTCAGAATCTGCCCTTAACTAAAAATCCCTGTCGAGCGACTTTTTGTTTGTTTTGAGGTGCAGGGTCACATATACCAAAGTAGGCTTTATAATGATGATGGCTCGGTCACAGTAAGTTCATATTAATGTGTAGTTTGTTTGTTTTTCTTCTTCTTTTTCTTCTTCTTTTTTATTACATAAAATTTGGCAACCTCACGTCATCATTCTGGTCTTATCTTCTATCCGTTCTCCGTTTCTTTTCACAAACTCTGATTACTCGGGGCTTACAGCCAAACAAGCAAGCTTTCATGTAGGTCCCGTCATACTTCTCTTTGATCAACCCCATTTCGATTTCGATTTTGACCAGTTATCATTACATGTAATTACTGTGTTATCACCATGTATATTGTTTGTTTTCTGCACATTGTTCACAAGGTAAAAGAACTTGTCTGGTTTCTGTTGTAATGTTCATAAATGAGAAGTATGAAAATAAAATGAAAACAAACAAACAAACAAACAAACAAAAAAGTCGCCAGACATGAATTTTTAGTTAAGACCAGATTCTGAAAGAGCAGACTTTAAGCTTTAAAATGATGTATAACTCAAATCAAATGGACTCTCCTAACCTATCTAAATATTGGAAAGAAAGCACAAACTCAGGAAAAGTGTGAACTGAGAAAAGAGGCTCTGAAGTACAGTGTCTATTCAAGCGCTTAATCTTTACCAAACCGTGCTGGCTGTGCGATGAATGGGACAAAAAACAGGAAGTAAACCACCAGAGTAACAACAATGAAGGGATTATCAGATTGAAATGAAATTAAGCATGCCTCATTAACACATTCTGTCCATAATTAATGCCAACTTTCAAATCAGTAGCACTATCCTTTCAAAAGTTATTAGAGTTGAAAGTTAAGAATGTGGACAAGGTTTTTCAGAAATGAAAAAGGGATTCTAAAGACACACCTAATCACACTATTCTACCAAAAATGTTCGAGATAAAGTGCTAAAAAACACACCTTCCTGCCCGTTTTATGGTACCAAATTTTAGCATAATGTAAAAGAAGACCCGCTCTTTCAGAAAATATGGAAAAGTCAAGTTCGGCTAGGTTGACCCATTTCACTTATTTTCAGTCCTCACGCAAAATCAGTGTGTGCGATTTTATGTTAGTTTTGAGGTGCACGGTCACATTTATTTCTTTTTGTCTTATTTTATTTCCACACTTTTAATCCCTAATTTCTTTACTTTAATAACACCCATATTTTATAGGTCAATTTAGACAAACAACGTGACAAATGGGGAAAAAGAAAGTTAAAAAAATACTTCGAAAAAAAAGTCGTTTCTTTATTAAAGAAGAAGAGCTAAAAAATAATCTCTCTCAAGAGGTACACGTTTATCAAATGTCAACATAGTCTATTACATAATAATACATTCGTCCATGATTGTGTTAAAAGTCACAGAGACGTAAATACTTTTGTATTTTCTTTCGCAGTCCCTTATCTTCTAGACTCGTGTACAGTGGTGATTTGCTTATACTGAAGAGAAACGATAATTCTTGGGTTCTGATAACGACTTTGATGTTATGTCATCATTGAGATGACGATGCCGCTGAGTCCTAAGAGGCAAAGATGAAACAGAAAAATATATCATTAAAACTCTACCTCCATTTCCGATTTGAAGTCCGAAAATAACCTGGTGCACGTCGGGATGTGCATAGATCATTTCTGAGCTACTTTGGCCTATGATACTTTTGCGTAGGAGTTGTCTTCCCTCTGACCAGTAAAGGTACCTGCATTCATAGAAGAATATCAAAATCGCGTGTCTGTCTGATCAGAAATTGAAACATCAAAGGGGTTGTTATTCCAAAGGTTTCTGAGTCCAAAGGTTTCTGAATTAGAAAATGTGAAATAAAGTTTGTTAGTCCGAAAAAGAACCCAACGTACAAATATAACCTCGCAATAGAATATTAGAATAACGAATATTCTTCTGCTTCGACTTCTCCTTCTTCTTCTACTTCATTCTTATCTTTTCTTATTCAATGATTTATTCATTTGAATATTTTTATTAACGACATTAATGTTGTGTTAAGTGTTGTGAGTGGATGTAAGCAACGATAAGTTGAACATTCCAACTAAGATAAGCGCGTTCCTTTATTACATTAAACGCTATCAACATAGTAAACAGCGCAATTTCTGTTACGCCATAAGATTATCTTTCCAATTGAATATCAATAAATTACCATCTAAGTGAATAACAAAACCGATTTACCCATCTCTATCATTTGCTTCCATGCACAACACGTCAGATCCCACAGTGGCAAACTCTTCCAATTTTGTCATGGTGACAACATCTATTGTGGTGATACCCATTGTGACGTCAGAGAAGCTAAACATGATTCGATTCTTCTCAGACAAGGCAATGAAACGACTTCGCTCACCTGCCAGTGAAAACGGAAAATGCATTGACAGATGATAACACAAGTAAATGAATAGACTGACGTTGCTATGTACATTGAGATTTATGCATGTTTTCTTCACCACACATGCCCTTGACAACTACAAAGCTTGCTGGACCCTCCGTAGCAAACCAACCAAGTGAATATCTGATTATGAAATTTTATAGAAGGGAACAGATTATTGTATTTTTTCTCTTTTTTGTAAGTAAAAAAAAAACAAAAAAAAAACACTGACACATTTATAATACATTTCAGAAACAGTGTACTGATCGATAAGAATAGAAAAATAAAGAAGAAGGAAAATTGAGAGATATCTTTACAAAAGTATCCAACATATTAAGCTTGTTTTAGCCTTACAGCGTATTACACACATATAACACAGGAACACAAACATGTATATAAGACAATGCCAATAGAAAACATTACCACGTGACACGTGACAACTTACCTTAATTTTGTCAGGACGGCTTATTAATCTGCCCTGAATAGCCTTTAAAATCAACATATCTTTTCTGCAATATATTATGCAAGTAATTTCACTTACGTGTGTTTTCTTAATGTTTTCGCCAAACGACTGTTTCGAGTTTGTGATATAACAATATGGAAAACCGAATAGTTCTTAATTTCTATCTGAAATCTTAAAAAAACAAAACTGACAAAAGAGTTGCAAAGAAGGCAGAAATGTATAACAGTAAATAACCAGTTTAAGGTAAGGAGTTATAATGGATATCTGAGGAAAAGCAACACAACACGACGTTAAATAATAGCAATGATAACAATAATAATTATGATAGTAATAATAACAATAATGATAATAATAATAATTATAATAACAATAATAATAATAACAATAATAATAATACTGATAATAATAATAATAACAATGGTTAGAGGGGGAAAAAAAAGAAAGCTTACCATAAATTGCATTGGGTGGTAGAAGGCTTGACGGTGCACTACGTATTCTTTATTACGTAATATAAATATGTATGCACCAAAATATATCTCGTGGTTTGTTGGAACAAAGATAATTAGATAAAGCATGGGACTGACTCTTGACATAATAACATGCATTAGAATTGGTAACATAATCCATGTGTCCTGAACGAAGCAACTACATTAGTATTGTTGTTGATGATTATTGTTTTTCTGTTATTTTTGTTGTTGTTGTTTTCGTTTCGTACAAGCAATATTCCTAACAAAATAGCCTCCGCCTTACGGTAAACAGTTTTGAAGACATCATTGAAAATTCCAGCTCGAACAATTTCGAAATTCTGATTCGTCCAGTACAGCATGCGCTTTGTCTTGTCAACCACGATATCCCACACACGGGACCCGTAGTGGAAGAACCGTCTGACGACGTATCCGTTTGTCGTACTCACAAGAAAGCTAGACTCACCGGCCACGATCAAAAGAGTATTGATCTCAGAATCTGTTACATATGAAAAGTAAGATTTTTTAAAAAACTATTATCATATTTCATATCGAGAACATTGATTAATATTTTCGCTTTTGTATTACTTTTGTAAGATTTCATTTTCTTCTACCATGATTTGCTGTTGAAAGACCCTCTCACCAGGGATGCATCATATTCACAATAACAGTTTTTTTTCTCTCTCTCTCTCATATATTGCACAACACTCAACTTGGTGAGATTGAAAATAGACCCAAATCTTCAAAGACTTTCTTTTCTCAGTAAACACCTTGTCCGAGGGTGTAGATATATATATATATATATATATATATATATATATATATATATACATTTTTTTTTCATTATTTAGTCGGGTTAGGAAGAACCAGCTGTATTGAGCAATAGATATTATTAAAGCTTCGCATCTACCCTTAACGAAAAATCCATTTCTGGCGAATATTCCTTGCTCTTTAAGATGCACAAAAAAAATATTAAAAAGGTTGTTACTAACCACTGCTTTGTATTTCCTTCAGCACTTTATCAAGGAACTTGACAAATCCTAAAAGCCTCTCAGGAACATCATTTTACCATGCACAAACACTTTAAAAAGGTTCCTTACGGGAATGAGGCAGTAATAAAGAATGACATGATAGAAATGGAGGGGGAGGGTAACGAGTTCATTTAAGGCATGAGCGAAATCAAAAATGGTGACATTCAGGTCATTTACGATCTTCTCTATTTCCAATCCATGAACTGCAACGATAACAAAAACAGCAGCAGCAACAACAATAACAATAACAACAACAAGACAATGCTACATTGGGTAAATTCATTATCAGAAAACACGAGAGAGCTGTAATTACCAGGTAAATTCCGGAAATATTTTTGTTCGCAGTACACCAGGGAGCTACTGATGAAGCTAGGCATTTGATTCTCAGCGAGCTCGAAGCTTCCATCGTCAGCGCAAAGTACTGCCTGACATGATCGTGTACTCTTACTCAGATTAATCACGTCACCTGCCCTGGAATGTTCTACACGAGTTGTAACGGGATAAAACAAAGGCTTAGCGGGAGGCATTCCTGAAATTTTCATTGTACTGTTAATGAAGAAGAGTAAAACATATTAACCTTTTACCAGTTTATACGCATTTAAATTGAAAACTGTCTCCGTAGGCGATTTTTGAAAAAAAAATAATTCCTGCAAGCGGTCGTATAAGAGCCTGCAAAAAGATGCTACGTCATTGATGCCCTACTCACCAAGTTGACAGTACTCAAATATCAAATGACTTTGACTTCTACCCGGCAGGGTAAAAACAGCGGGCCGCAGGAATAATGATTTCGCTCCACTTTGCCGTGCATGTCCAGTCGGCACTGGCAGCAGCTAGCTCAGTGGCACCGTTGCTGTGCTGCAGTCCAACCCCGGCTGCACCCCCACCGCGTACCGTAAGTTATTAAACATAGGTAGCCACTTTCCTTGCCTCTCTACGTTTCCTTTCCTCGGTTCTCTTCGAAGTCGATGCTCGAGGTGTTTCTGTTTTATAACTCATATGAGAAAATATATGGTTGGGATTGCATCTGGCTTCAGGAGTTTTCTCGGTATATAACCGAGGGCCACAGCCTGCCTGCCCACGTCAAAACATGCTTCTCAAATGGTCCTCGCATAGCCAATATGAAAGCCCTACAAAACGACATTGAGAATGCTTCAGTTTATGTTCGGCTTTGTTGTACAGAGATTTCTCAGCCATGCAGCGCACCTTTCACGATCCACAAGTGTGTCTGGGATGAAAAAAAAAAAACACGAATCTCCTGGGCAATTTTCTCTACGATTCGAGTAAAATACTGCTTGACACATTGGTATGACGAAACATAGCCCGACCAGACGATGCCGAATGCGGTCGCCGCTCTAGTGTAAAATATGTGTAGAACCGTTTCTACGTACAGTATAAAAAGCTAACGGCATTGCGCTGCGATAGGGCTGCAGCTGCGCTGTGATAGACCGGAAACGCGCGAAGGGCAAACCGGGGTATCTAAACACGTGTACTGTGCGAATATACAATACACAACACACACACACACACACACACACACACACACACACACACACACACACACAAACACACACACACACAGAAGCACAACAATGTCAAATACTGTAAGTAGCCATCGCCTTCTTCAGCATCCGGGTAATTAGGGAGCGTACGGATAACGAGCAGAACACGACTGGGAAGAGTTGTGCCTGACGTCTAACTCTCCGCCAAGACTTGCTCATTAGCATATTCACCATGCAGACTCATATTTTTTCAACCGAAATTTGCGAGCTTATTTGGCGAATTGAAAGTTTGTTTCTGGTAAAAGTAGTTTATTGGGGGTACCAACAACAACATTTTTTTTTTATTCGTGAGGACTGCCTCACTTCAAGATCTTAACGACAATGCCATCTCGCAGCTAATGAATAACCCTGACCATACATTATGCCTAGGCCTATACGTCTATCCAAGTCAAGATATAAATCTTCATTATAACAGACTGACAGATAAAACGAAATCTTATTCCTACCTTAGCAACTGTGACCAAAGTTAAGGAGATAGTTAAAGAAAATAATATTATGATTTATAACGTTTCGAATGTTTTATCCCCAACAATAATTTATCCCAACTCTAGAGAGGAAGGTCTTGAATGAAATTAATTCACAGTAGCAAAATTTAAATGATCAGAACATTTTAACTTCCATGTATACAATAATTCCTCGTGATTATTTCACTTGAGAGGTATTTACAAGTAACAAGGAAGAATATGACAAAACCGCTGCCACTATAACGGTGTTGAGGCGACAGAACAAGTAAAGGGCATAAAATAGTTTTTGGTAAAACATTACTGAAAATTGAAGTCATTTATATACGTATAAATAATGATCCTGCACCACAAAGCCAACAAAAGTCGTCAAATGCTAAAATCTCATTGTATCTTTTTTTGGACTTACCATATATTATATATGTATATATATATATATATATATATATATATATAGAGAGAGAGAGAGAGAGAGAGAGAGAGAGAACATGCTGTTGCTCATGCAGATCTCATGACTGGCCGACACACAAAAGCTCATTAAATTTACACGATGCAACGCCGTCCCGTCCCCTTACATGTACACGTAGCATGGATAATAAAAAGTGTACCTGTTGCGAGTGCGATGATTACAAGATTCACTATCGTCAACGTCATCATTCTGCTTAATAGTGGTGCCCTCTTTCGCTGAAGTTCACTGGAATAAACTTGGAAGAACACGAAAGGAAAAGAAACGACTAAGCAATTGAGATTTTTCGAGTTTTCAATATACGTTTGCATAAAAAGTTTAGATTATGTATTCCATAAAATGTACGTTTTCCTTGTCAATTTCATCATTTTGCCATCCAGGTTCATATTCAGAGCAATCAATTTCACGCATTTGACGCAGTACTGAATTAGCCAGCACATTAAAAATTTGATCATTCAAATTTACTGTCGAAGTAATCAATGAAATTGTTCATTTGCGGCATTCAAATCTTATAAGAGAGCATACATTCCAGCAATGTGCATCCACATACAATTCAAGCTGGAGACGAAGTCTCGTCGGTTTTGCAAAATTTAATTCGTTCAAAGGTAAAAATTATCGACATAGGTGCATTCAAAGTAAAAGAAATCTTGAATGTATCTAGTTAACCTTAGAAAGTGTGGACATAACAACAATAATAGTAGTAATGATAATGATAATAATAATAATGATACCACTACTAATATAATTATGATAAATATGATAATGAAAATGTTAATGCTAATAATAATAAGAATGATACTAATAAGATAGTAATAATAGTCTTACAATTATCAATTTGCGGATAGGCCGTGATAGGCTCACCTACGAATAAGTCGTCCCAGAGTTCAATATTTCAGATCATTTCTATCATATGAGCAATAGCTGAAAAGTGTACAATTTTGTTGGAGGTAATTTGGAAATGAAAGCATAATTCAGTGTCGTTAAAGTCAAGATTTATTTGTAAATAGTGTTTCAGATTTCAGTATGTATAATTGTGACCGTGCACCTCAAAACGAACATAAAGTCGCACACACTGATTTTGCGTGAGGACTGAAAATAAGTGAAATGGGTCAACCTAGCCGAACTTGACTTTTTCATATTTTCTGAAAGAGCAGGTCTTCTTTTACAATTTTTTAATGCTAAAATTTGGTATCATAAAACGGGCAGGAAAGTGTGTTTTTTTAACAGTTTATCTCGAACATTTTTGGTAGAATAGTGTGATTAGGTGTGTCTTTAGAATCCCTTTTTCATTTCTGAAAAACCTTGTCCATACTCTTCACTTTCAAGTCTTTTTGAATAAGGCTGATTCATGTCTCATATTCAAATCACATTCAGCTAAATTGTACACTGTCCTTTTGAAAGGATAGTGCTACTGCTTTGAAAGTTGGCATTAATTATGGACAGAATGTGTTAATGAGGCATGCTAATTTAATACTCTGGTGGTTTACTTCTTGTTTTTTGTCCCATTCATCTCACAGTCAGCATGGTTTGGTAAAGATTAAGCGCTTGAATAGACACTGTACTTCAGAGCCTCTTTTCTCAGTTCACACTTTTCCTGAATTTGTGTTTTCTTTCCAATATTTAGATAGGTTAGGAGAGTCCATTTGATTTGATTTATACATCATTTTAAAGCTTAAAGTCTGCTCTTTCAGAATATGGTCTTAACTAAAAACTCATGTCATGAGACTTTTTGTTTGTTTTGAGGTGCATGTTAAGATATGATTCAAAGAACCGTTTTACGACCCAAGTCCATCAAACAAAATTTTCCCTTCACATGTGAAGTAAATGTAAGTTGTGATAATGATATAGGTAATAACTTTGATTTACAATGCTGCATTGCTATGAAAGTTGAATGGATTATTATTTGACAAATAATAATAATAATAATAATAATAATAATGATAATAATAATAAAGCCTTACTTTACTCGAAATGACCCCCCACGGACTTGGGTCGTTTCTGTTTTCAGATACTCAACGATATCTAATCGTACTTACCAAATGTAACGGCCGAAGCTTGAACTGTAAATCGTGACAAGCAGGCCGATGCCATATACATAGCTTGGAATAGAGTAAAGTAGGCCTACTTCTGTCAATTTGCGCCCAAGAGTACATGTCGTTGTCATGTGAACGGCAATCAATAAATTTTCAATCAATAATTTTCTATCTCTGGAAGGTTAAAATTTCTGTCGGTTTCTGTTTGCCCCTTTTTTGTGTGAAAGACAATGCCTTTATATTCTGTTGAGGTAACGGTATTGTTTCCCTGTATCAATTAAAAACAAACCACAAGAATTACGACTTCATTCTATTTTGTTTGATATCGCATTCAGTACTCTCTTTTTTCCCTTTTTTAATAATTTTCAATCCCAAATGTAGTTGAGGCTTGGTTCTTACTTATTTTTCTTTGAATACCAAATCGCTTTGTTTCACTATAGGGTGGCCGCAATTGCACAGGTTTGAGTGTGTATGTATTCTTATATATTGAGTAGGTTGTCCATGTGTTGGCATGATAATAAGATTACAAAATAAACTGGAACAAAGTTCATTCTGTATTCACTAACAGTTTATGTCTGCAGACACATTTTCAAGCGACTCGCTCTTTATCAAGCGTTTATCATTTGTGACACCTCAAAACAAACAAAAAGTCGCCAGACATGATCTTTTAGTTAAGACTATATTCTGAAAGAGCAGACCTTAAGCTTTAAAATGATGTATAACTTAAATCAAATGGACTCTCCTAACCTATCTAAATATTGGAAAGAAAGCATAAACTCAGGAAAAGCGTGAACTGAGAAAAGAGGCTCTGAAGTATAGTGTCTATTCAAGCGCTTTTAATCTTTACAAAACCGTGCTGGCTGTGTGATGAATGGGACAAAAAACAGGAAGTAAACCACCAGAGTAACAACAATGAAGGGATTATCAGATTGAACTGAAATTAAATATACCTCATTGACAGATTATGTCCATAATCAATGCCAACTTTCAAAGCAGTAGCACTATCCTTTCAAAAGTTATTGGAGTTGAAAGTGAAGAGTGTGGACAAGGTTTTTTTTTTCAGAAATGAAAAAGGGATTCTAAAAACGCACCTAATCACACTATTCTACCAAAAATGTTCGAGATAAACTGCTAAAAAACACACTTTCCTGCCCGTTTTATGGTACCGAATTTTAGCATAATGTCAAAGAAGACCTGCTCTTTCAGAAAATATGAAAAAGTCAGGTTCGGCTAGGTTGACCCATTTCACTTATTTTCAGTCCTCATGCAAAATCAGTGTGTGCGACTTTATGTTCGTTTTGAGGTGCACGGTCACATTTGTATTTTATGACAGAGACCGTAAGGCAAAATCTTCAAAAATGGACTTATCGCTTTTTGCGAACAAACTCTCCATATGCAAAGTTACAATCTTTACAGTTTTGGTGTTGGAGACTACTAGAATTCATGACGTCACGTGTTGGCAATAACATAACAAAATATAAAGGGAATTCAACAAAAATTATTGTTTTCATGAAAATTACATACTCCATCAACTTGACATTTGTGAAGGGTAGCAGATTTTCCCCCTGCTCTCTGAAAGCGGTAATAGTTGAGTGCTCTTTTACTACGCAAGAAAAGTGAAATAATATACATTCTATTATATTTCTTTATAATTGATGTCAACAGATGTTATTTCATAAACTCAAGTACTCTCCTCCACCAGCGGTTCCAACACAAGAACTTTAAAAAGAATCAGCACGTTTTGCTCTGATTTTCGGATTATTCTTGAACTTTCTCTTATGTGTTCTACTAATGTTGCTACTTTCACTCAACTCACATTTATCTGTTGGTTTTGGCGTCCTTTAATATGAAGGGGCCGTATTTTGTGCAGGACATAATAATTGATATGGTGAGCTAGAAAAAGGGTGCTTGACCGTTTAGCTTCAGTTCCGTCCCGTGTCAAGTTGGATCAATATGTTCACGACTAAATCAGTCTGTTTTCATCTTTGGGCTTTTAATTTTTTGCGAGATACAAAAAAAAAAACAAAACACACACTTATGATATAGTAGAGAGCATACCATTTTAAGCGGTATTCAAAGTTTAATTGATGAAAATCGGGTTTGAAATGACTGAAACATCCAAAACAAAGTAAAACAAAGCGATCGTAATAATATGTGGGTCCCACACTTTATTAGAATCACTCTTTTTTTTAGATATCTCAGCCATTTCAAAAACAATTTTCATCGAATAAACATTGAATTCCTCATAGAATTACAGGCTCTTTCATATTTCATAAGAGGTTTCTCATTATTTCACCAACAAATGTTAGAAACCTGAAATTAGGTCTAGCGCAACACTGTACAATCCCTTTAATGTATACAAAGCGGGTATTATAATTCCTTCTGCCAAATTACCTTTTTGTTGATTGCCATAGCCGATTGCCAGTATAAATCTGGATAAACAATTACCTTAACTTACCAGTTGCATGGGCCAAGGTTGAAATCTGCTCTAATGAGAACAAAGTAGCCTTCGCTTTGTATATATACTTGAAATGGGTAAATTACTACGGTCAAATTGCTCACAGGTGAACATGCCGTTGCCATGCTAACGACAATCAATAAAGATAGACACGAATTAATATTTTATTATCATTTTTCAAGATTACTCAGGAAATTTGAAGGAGGATAGAACGTTTATTTTGTTCAATTTGAGGTTTCCCCAGAGAGAGAGAGAGAGAGAGAGAGAGAGCGAGAAAGGCGTCAAGCAACAGTCTCCATAAAGTGGAAAATATGGCACATGGTAGTACTTACGTACTTACTGTATTAAAAGAAAATATTATTAAAAAAAAGAAAATGTCTCGATCTTTTAGGTTTGATTTTGGATGTGACGCCTTTAATATCCTAGAATGTTAAAGCAACTACTTGTACAACATACATAAATACCAGTGTTTTGACATACACAAGGTAATTGTGTATATGTCAAATGTGTTGCAATTGTACGTTATCAAAAGGCAAATGAGAACAGTTCTGCAAAGATTGAACTTGATCAACCAAAACACGATGTAGAAGGTCAATGGAGGGTCAAATTTTACTGCTCTGTGATTGGTCAATTCGCTATGATCGCATTACAATGGAATTGATACTTTTGGAACTAACCCAAATGGATGTTTTACCTTTTGGAAACGAATTGATTTTCTAATGCATTTTTTTAATAATAAATATGGTCGAATTGAAATTTCACCATTTTGCTAGTAGTAGTGAAAGAAGCTACTGAAAACGAGTACAGTCTTGCCAAATAAAAAAAAAAAGAGGAAAAGGTTTAGTACCTTTTTTAACCGAGCTCTTCGTATATGCTATATTGTTTCTAGCGCTATTGGTGCCTTTGATGACCGCTTGATATTTTTGCATGGAACATATAGATTATCATGTGAAATCTACATCACGCAATGTTCATTGATAAGAAATGGAGATTTCACAAAATGTCGTCATGGTTCACTGATCCTTGAAAATCAAGATGATTTTATCATTAAGGCTTGCGGGACAAGTGACTTACGTTTCATAAAATTTGCAATTGATTTTTTTTTTATAGAAAACTTCAACACAAGATTTTTGGGCGTACAGAAAGAAAGAGATATAAAAAACAATGAATTCGTAGGTAACCCAAAGTGATCCGTAGTAAAGATTCCATAAAAAACTATAAATATATACAACTGTATATTACGTACTTGTGTATGTGTGTGCATGTATATAATGCATGCAGGGTGCAAGGCCTCACAGAACACCACACACACTCACACACTCACACACACACACACACACACACACACACACTCACACACACACACACACACACACACACACACACTCACACACACACACACACACTCACACACACAAACACACACACACACATACACTCACACACACACGGAGTCAGACTCTTGATAATGCAGCAATGATTTCTACCACAACAAAAACACTAACTAAATATACTGATGAAATATTATAAAATGGTAGCAATATTTTTGAATAGTACTCTGCTTGAAATCGCACAATCATTGAAAAAGGTGGAATGAATTAAGAGTCTTGTACATCTCGATTATCGTTTTTTTTTTCTTTTTTCTTTTATTTCGTGTACTAGGTGTTACGAAAAAAAAAAGAATCCCACTTTCGATCCCTAATAGTTCGAAAAATGTAAATCAAATAACACTACCATTGAGTAAAACGTGAACAGTGTACAATTTAGCTCAATGTGATTTAAATATGAGACATGAATCAGCCTAATTTAATTCCAGGACTAATTTCTAAGTTAGCTTCAATATTTTGAAAAAAGATTGAAATCTCAGTACGAATTAAACTGTACACAGGAACTAATAATGTGTATGTGAATGTGTGCTTACAATGACTCTGAACAATAAAGTCGAGTTCCAAGAAAGCCACCTTTTCTAAGCTCTGCTAACAACGCTTCTGGTCTCTTCCTCCGAAGCACATGAATGCTTTATTAATAATTCATGATAGACAGCCCTTTGCAATGCTTGTCTGAGTTCATGGTAAAGGGTAGAGAGCATACACATGAAGAGCAAGCACGTATTTCGAAGTGCTTGCGTACACTATATTCCATTATGCATAAAGGCAAGTGATAACGGAAATTTTCATGAATATGTAATAACGAATTCAAAACCTTGCCATTGTTCAGGACCATTTTCTGGGTGTTAACCACACACTACCATACACACCAATTGACCCCTGTGCAAAGTTAAGGTTCTATACAGAGGGTTGAAAATGTTGTTATCATAAAGTGATTTAAACAAGTCAACCAAAAAACTAGTAATGAAAATAATAGGGATGAATATTAAGACAAAAAAGGCACACTATCTCATGCCAAATTAAAGGGATGCTTTTTCTTTCAAATCAAAATATCAGTTTTCTTATAAAGCCTGGGGGTTTACTTTTGTGTTTCTGTTATTGGTATTTTTACTTCACAGGAGAAAAGGCTAATTGAATTGAGTAATAAACGTTCCTACCGGAGAAACCATGCAGTTTACTTATGAAAAAAAGAAAGAAATGTAGTTAATTTATCCGTGTCCATGTTTATTGAGTGTCGCTGACATGGCAACAAGGTGCGTGCAAACTGACCTGCAGGTTGCTATACCCAATTACAAAATACTATGGCAAAGGCTACTTGTCCTTTTTAAAACAGATATGAAGGTATCGACCTGTGCAGTTTAAAGTAAAAGTGATTATATTCCTGACCAATGTCTACTACTACAGCAGCAGTATACAGTAACTGTGATTAGAGAAAAGTGATTTTGAAATGTACAAGAACAGAAATGGATTTTCTGATTACAAGGGTTAAAGGTGTACAGAGTGACATTCGAAAGCCTAAATTCCAATGCACTAGCTATGTTGTTACTGGTCATTTGAAAGAAAAAAAAAATAGAGACTTGTCATACAATTTACAACAAAGCAAAGCTTGAAATTTTCTCCGCAAATTTTCTCACTAGATAGCCAGTTTAACGTAAATCTATAAAAATAAGTTACATATAATATGTGAAAAACAGAATATTTGCTCAAAGCATGACTACGTTGGTGTCTCAAAATAATGTGACAGACAGGTGGTTTCCACACTGGAACATAAAGAGTTCATTTCTTGTTCCCAATGTTAAACAATACCTATATTTCAAATAAATTTTTCTTACCTATCTTACCTTTGGAAAAGAAACCACACACTCTGTAAGAGTGTGTATTAAGAAAAGACTGGGGGGGGGGGGTGGGATTTCAAAGCATTTTGTCCGACAAAGTTGCCCCACAAATTTGCTCTCAGCCAGTCAGATGCAAGGATTTAAGTAGCTTGAAACAGATTGTCAGAAAAAAAAACCATTCGACCAAAACGCTTCATAAAATGCCCTCCCCCCCCCCAGTATAAAGTCTGTTTGAGAGATTACTCTTACGAAGCCGTACCCAGTTAAATGAATGACGCACACACATACACACAAAAATGTAAAACGTCAACATATAGCAACAACAATGAAGGGATAACATGTATTAGATCAAGTTTGAGAACGTTTCATAAGCCCATTCAATACACGATTGAAACGAACTTTCAAAACAGAAGCGTCATCCTTTCAAAGGTTATTTGAATTGAAAGTGAATATTACGTAAAGACTTATACCAGGTGTATCAGGTTCCTAAAATGTACACAGGACTTGCTGCATTTGTTGCCGAAATTCGTGTTTACAACATTTTTGTTATGCTTCTCAAAATTAGAATTTCTTCTTTCAATATCAGTTTTCTGTTTGTATGAAAACTGCGTTAATAACAGTATTAATTGTCTTTTTTTTTCTTACCAATGAAGTGTGCGATTACTTTGCTGTAAAAGGCTTCTTGTCCTTTTTAAACAGATATGAAGCTCTCGACCGGTGAATTTTAAAGTTAAACTGATAAAATTCTCTGGCCAATGTATACTACTACAGCCACGTCGATAAGAGTTCTTGCTTTGCTCTCAGTACGCCCATGGAGTTCTCGCATGCGTCCGAGAAAAATGTCCATGACGCAGTGCTGCGTCAAGGACATTATGCTTGGATGCAGCGAGAAATCCGTGGACGTAGCGCGATGAAAGAGGGTATTACAAGACGTTAACTGAAAGTGTCTGTGGCTACAAGAAAAAAAAAAACCCAAAAAAGAGTATACAAATCCATGACTTTGCTGTGATCATTATTTCACTGTGTGTGTGTGTATGTGTGTGTGTGTGTGTGTGTGTGTGTGTCCATTGCGATGGACTCCAAACCATGCTGTCAGCATGTTCAGTCCTGCTCGTCACAATTAGTTTCGTCACAATTACAAGTTTAATTGATATGTTATAGTGGTCAGTTCGGCCTTTTTGTGAAATAATTAGAAAACGCCTATGAAATACTAATGAGTGTACGGTTCTAGGAGGAATTCGAGATTGTTTGTTGTTTTTTAATAAAAATGGGGTTTGAAATGGCTGGGATATCAATAAGAAAGTAAAAAAAAACGATAAAACGTGGGTTCCATATTGAACTATGGACGCTTCTCAGCAATTCGATTATTCAATTTTCATAAAATTAACTTGCCCTTGCTCTATACTCTTTCATGATTGTTAAAAAGTAGTTAAGTTTTTCACAAGAAGTTGTAAAGGTGAAGCTTCTTATCAGCCCAAACTATACCATTCCTTTTGACTACTTCCCTATCTTTTTATGATGGGATTCGCGATGGAGTACGTCTTTGACTACGGCAATGGCCTGCCACTCGTCTTCGTCCTGAAGCGTAACACGGTAGGTGGTATTACGCTCTGCGTAGTTAGTCATAATGCATAGCATCCCTTTCCCTTCCAAGATACCAACTGCGTAGAGTATTTCACGATTAACGAAAATGTCCCTTATCCCATCCATTTGGCAAAAATCTTTTAGTCTTTGTATCTTTGCTCGGTTGAAACCAGATGTCGTCAAACTGGAGAGAGCCGTGTACACATATATTTCCGAGACCGTGCTGAAGAGAAAGTGATTTCCTGTATAAAGTGATTGAAGAAGAGGTTACTAGATTTAGCGTGATATTATTATGACATATTATTTTCTTGAATATCCATTAAATTTTCATTCACAGCAAATGTGCCTATCAACACGTTTTAGTTCTTTAGTTTTCCTAGTCAATACAAACTATATAAATATATATATATATATATATATGTATATTAGATATGTATATTATATATATATATATATATATATATATATATTATATATATATATAGATATATATATATTATATATATATATATATATATATATTTACAATTTATGTAAATATATATATATATATATATATATATATATATATATAAATATAAATATAAATTCTGACTGTGCATCACAAAACGAACAAAAAATAGCACACACTAATTTTGTGTCAGGACGGAAAATAGGTAAATGGGTCAACCTAGCTGATCTTGACTTTTTCATATTTTCTGAAACAGCAAGTCTTCTTTTCTATATTATGCTAAAGTTTGGAATCATAAAACAGGCAGGAAAGGGTGTTTTTTTTTCTTTAGCAGTTTACCTTGAACATTTGTTGGTAGAATAGTGTGATAAGGTGTGTCTTTAGAGTCCCCTTTTCATTTCTTAAAAACCTTGTACACCCTCTTCACTTTCAACTGTAATACCTTCTGAAAGAATGACGCTACTGCTTAGAAAGTTGGTATTAATTATGGACAGAATATGCTTATACGGCGTGCTCAATTTCACTTTAATCTGATAATCCCTTCATTGTTGTTCCTTAGGTGGTTTACATCCTGGTTTTTGTTACGTTCATCGCACAGCAAGCCCGGCTTGGTAAAGATTAAGCGCTTAAATAGACCCTGTAATTCAGAGCCTCTTTTCTCAGTTCACACTTTTCCTGAGTGTGTGCTTTCTTTCCAATATTTAGATAGGTTAGGAGAGTCCATTTGATTCGAGTTATACATCATTTTAAAGCTTAAAGTCTGCTCTTGCAGAATATGGTCTTAACTTAAATTTCATGTTTGGCGACTTTCTGTTTGTTTCGTGAGGCAGGGTCACATATATTAGATCTTCTCTCTTTTTTTAAAGAAAAGTTATCTCGATATTGAAAAATTGAAAAACAAAAACAATATCTTGACAGGCATGCAAATAATTTAAGTGATCGACAAATCCTATTGCAAATACATTCTTTAATTATCGATGTAAAGCCGCGTTGACCTGACATTATTCTTTGATGGCATTTATGTTTGTTCTTTTTTTTCTTTTTTTTTTGGGGGGGGGGGGTATGTTAATTATTGTTTCCATTCATTTCATTGGTAGTTTTTAAAGAAGATAAACTGTAAGCTTTTGACAAAGATCCGATTACACTAATTGCATTTTATTGTAACATGAAAGTATGGAATGAACCAAAACTCTTGCTGGGCAAGTCCTCAGATAGCAAGATTTAGAAAATACGCATTTCTTTTTAAGTCTATACCTGCACTGCTGATTTGAAGTCCGCTGATATAAATGGAACTTAAGGGACGTGTGGAGATCATTTCTGAGTTGTAATCGCCTTTGATTTTTCTGCGATACAGTTCCTTTCCCTCTGACCAATACAGGTACCTGCATGTGTGTGGAAATTTTACAAGAGCAAATTCATGTTTTTCATTATTTCTTTTTCATGATTAGTTCATTGTAAGATCTCCATACTTTTAAACACACATTCAATATTATTCAATTTAAAGATGATTTCCTTTTTTGACAAAACATTTATCTTACTTCTTTGAATAACACAGAATAAGGTTAAAAGAACATTGTCTCATGAAAAAGACTACAATAATTGAGGAACCTTATAGTCATTGTAGTAAAAGAGATACAGAAGTGGTCGAAAGGAAGTATATTTGAAGAGTTTGTTCGCAAAAACCGATAAGTCCATTTTTGAAGATTTTGAAGTAAGGTCTCTGTCATAAAGTACAATATAATACCTTTTAAATGATTTTGCTCACTACATATAAAGGTAAAATTTTGAAGTTATGGTCAAAAGACGCAAAAAATTTCTTATCATTCTCTTTATTTTTCTTGACCTTTAATCGCAAATATCTCCATTTGGCAAATATGGACTTATCGGTTTTTGCAAACAAACTCTTCATTTATAGCCTTGCGTAAAGTGCGAAAAATGGAGGGAGGCACTGAAAAGCAGAGATTGAAGAATGTGGGCCCCTCTGGAAGACAAAATCAAAGAAAAGATAAATTGAAGCTACGTAAAAAAAAAGAACAAAAAAAGAAATGGAGGAAGTCTTGAAGTCCACTGAGAAAAAAACAACAACAACAGATAATTACACTTACATAGACGCGAACAAACATGAAACGAGACAAGACAACAATAAAACTAGTAAAGGAAAGCCCGTACGAGACAAAACAGAATTCACAAGAATAAAAAAAGAGATAAGAAAAAAGAGCAAACAAAAATGCACAACGGAGACAGCGATCGTCGGCAAAAGCGTGTCGAGAGAAACAGATAATAGTTGTGAGAAAAAGTAATATTGTGACGCCTGAAAAAAGACAAAGGAATAGAGGGACATATGAACAGGAATGAAACACAGAAATTCAACTCCTATTCCTGTTAAACTACTAAGATGCTTTGGGCAATAGTATTGATGACAACAAACATTAAAAAAATGCAATTCATTCTTCGAAGGGGAGACAAAGTGAGTAAGTATGTAGGTAGGTAAATAACCAAATGGCTAGTTTAGTACGGTAGAATCATGCGATTGCAATAAAAGAACTTCACTCTCCTCTTTAAGGTATATATGGATGGGGCACTCTATATGTGACCCTGCACCACAAAACCAACAAAAAAGTCGCCAGAAATGGATTTTTAGGTAGGGGCAGATTCTAAAAGAGCAGACTCTAAGCTTTAAAATGATGTATAACTCAATTCAAATGGACTCCCCTAACCTATCTAAATACTAGAAAGAAAGCACACACTCTGGAAAAGTGTGAACTGAGAAAAGAGGCTCTGAAGTACATGGTCTATTCAAGCGTTTATAATCTTTCACCAAGCTGCGCTAGCTGCACAATGAAAAGGACAAAAAACAGGATGTCAACCACCTGAGCAACAACAATGTTGGATTATCAGATTAAGCTGAAATTAAGCATGTTCTATTAACACATTCTGTCCATGATTAATGCTAACTTACAATACAGTAGCATTATCATTTCAAAAGTTATTAGACTTGAAAGTGAAGAGTTTACAAACGATTTCAAGAAATGAAAAGGGGCCTCTAATACATACTTGATCATTCTTATACTCTCCCCCAAAAAAGGGGTTGTAAAAAAACTGCTGAAAACACACTTTCCCATTCTAGTCATGACCCCAAACTAAAGAATATTGTAAAAGAAAGATAGCTCTTTCAGAAAAAATGAAAAACTCAAGATTGATTTGGTTGACCCATTTCAGCTGTTTTGAGTCCTTACGTAAAATCAAGGGGTGCGACTTTTTGTTTGTTTTGTGGTGCACTGTCACATATCATGATTCAAAGAATTCCATTAATTTGGGCATACAAAAAGGAGTGGGTTTTAGCACAGACCGCTTGTAAGAGAGGTAAAATAAATTTATTGGAAAGCATGATGCATGGGATATTAATGAACTGAATGAATTTTGAGGAGCATGCTATAACAAAACAGACGGAAACAAATTGTTATACATGTTCATATATTGCCCTAAGTAAAACAAAGACAAATCTATACATTTTAACTCTTTATGTGCCACGTTCGCACGTCCGACTCAGTCGACGGCGTGCCAACTTCGTATATTCTACTCAACAAACAAAGCCGCCGAAACCGATCGATAAATCGCTAATCACTGCTAATCCCGTGGCACAATGAAAACGCTTCTCGTGCTTTTGTTCCTCTCATTATACGGCCTGCATTCTATGTGGTGACTGACTATGAAGCGGTGTTCCTAACTAGATTTGCTCATACATTCTAAGTTTCTGTCACGGTTTTATGTGCAAAAGTCATGCCTTTATAGTAATGTAGCAACTTGTCATTCAAAAGAAAAATTTAAATGGATTCGTCATGCAATTTATATCCAAACAAAGCTTGGCATTTCCCTTTACCCATGCCTACTATTATGCCCATCTTAACATAAATTTGTAGAAGTTATACAAATTGGGAAACCAGAATTCTTTCTCAAAGTATGACAACCTTAGTGTCTCAGAATAACGTGGCACACGGGGGGTTTCCCCCATGGCACATAAAGAGTTGTGAGCTTGTTCGAAGCAAACAACATAATGTATGAGAACGTACATGGGAATGAGAGATAACGCGGAGAGCTTTCTTCTTTTTTTTTCAAGGGGACGATCTTTGTAGTACATTCTGATGCGCGTTGCCCCAAACTAAAACTCCTCAATAAAGAGGAGACAATACAAACGATGAATAAAACATAAGAAATGATTTTATTTTTTGTGGAATATAAAATTTCAATCTATTTATAACGGCTATATTAAACGAGATTATGTTACAAACATTATCAATACGTGATTCCGATAAAAACTTGTCATCTACAGTGACACCCGAGAATTTGATATGTGATACTTTTTGTATAGAGATGAGAATCACCTAAAACTTTACCTGTGCTTAAACTATCATCAGTATTACTAAAAAATCATATATTTCGGTTTTTGGACCCATCGTCGATAGTTTTGATATTAGCTCTGACCTAGTTTGTTATTTTTTCACACCCTGTCGTATTCATGAAAATGAGGAGGCCTGGGGTGAAGGTTTGACGAAAATAATGTTTCTTCCAAAGTGTTTGGCATATTTTCGAACCAAAAGCATTCCAGAAACCCACAATTTTATCGCAGTCATGTTCATCAGTGGAGAATGTCGGGGTCTTATTTGGTTAAAGGGATCGTATAGGTTTGGTTGAGACATAATTTCAGGTATCTTTTTTTTTTCTTTGGCGAGATAATGAGAAACCTCTTATGAAATATAAAACAGCATGTAATTCCATGAGGAATTCAACATTTATATGATGAAAATTGGTTTTGAAATGGCTGAGATATCAAAAACGGAACGATCGCTTCTATTTTACTCTGTTTTTGGATGTCTTAGTCATTCCAAACCCAATTTTCATAAAATAAACTTTGTATTCCTCTTAAAATGACATGTTCTGAACTACCTCATAAATGTTTCCTTGGTTTCTCGCAAAAAAAAAGAAGAAGTTAAAACCCAATTCTCATCTCGGCCAATACTGTACCATCCCTTTAATAAACAATTTCAAAAAGAGAATTTACCCGTCTGTGTCGTCTGCTACCATGCATATCAATTGAGTTTTCACCAACGCAAACTCTCCCAATTTTTTCATCGTACCCAAAGATACTCTGGAGATAATCATCCTGTCGTATAAGAAGACGAAGATGATTCTATTCTCATCAGACAAGGCAAGATACCTGGCATATCCAAAGTCACCTGGCATTTAAAGAGAACAATATCAACGAGAATAGAGTTTCCGTTCAGACTTATCCAACACATCAAACTTAACCAGTTTCATACTGAATTCCTAAAAGCCCATAGACTTAAGACGCAGACCACCAGGTTCCGGTACGGAACGGGTTGATAATTATGTACTACTCGTGAAATAATTCATATCACATGTGTCTATCTATACCGTATGCAATATGATAATACTCAGTACGGTGCAAAGACAGGTTCCTAACTCTTAGAAAGACTGGACGTGTAAACACAGCGTTTCACAAATCGAACTTTGATCAGGGTGTAAGGGAAAGTAAAGGAATTTACGTATAAACACAGCGTTTCACAAATCGAACTTTAATCAAGGTGTAAGGGAAAGTAAAGGAATTTACGTATACTCTAATAGAGCTATATGAAATACATTTATGATTACTACATGAAGAGAACAGCCGTAGATTATATATATATTTCAAACTGCCGTAAAAGTTCTTCCCGGACACACGGGTAGATTCCACAGGCGTGGGAAGAAGCAGCAGTAAAGAATTAAACTCCTATATGATAAGTGTCTTGGGTTATGAGTTGGATATTTGCAAGATCGAATTTCTCGATGGTCTTTCGCACCACGTAGGATGATATTAGTTTCTGAAATTAAGTTGGACCATAACTATTCTGGAGATATTTGCACGCGACTAGAATATTGTTGTGATTATAGTTGTGCCACAGTCAGATAAGATAATCATTTTTATTCATTCTTGAAAATGTTCACCATTATATTAGGAACTTATTATAGAGGGCTACATTTTTGGAGGTCAATTTGGATATCTCAAACACTCTCCGGGATGCAGAAACAGCCTCATCCAGATTCAGTTTCGGTACACTCGAAATAGGTTAAAATCATGCAAGTATTCTGAGTGTTTTATCATCTTTGCACTTTGTGGGAGCTGGGCGCCTTGAGTGTTTATACAGATAAATGTCGCTAAATAAATGCTTTTTCATCATCATCATCATCATCATCATCTTTATAGACGTGCATATTGGAATTTCAATTGCTGGCCTTTAAGTGTATCTCATGATTCTCAAAGAAGCACAAGTTACATCATCCAGATTTTACTCCCTGGAAGTATAATACAATGTTAGTATAATTATGCTTCTTGTTTTTGCCATTCAAAGAAAAACATGTATAAAAAAAATCATATGTTGCCAGCTATTTTGTCGGCAATATTGAAAATCAAACCCTCAACGATACAAAAGGTGTATGATTTTGAGGTTGTATTCAACACAACCAGAATAGGATAAATCCATCTTGAAAAAAAAAAATGGGTGGAAAACACTGTTTAACATTTGGCACCCAGACTACAGGGGCTATGATGATTATTGACTGCATTCTTTCTGGTCGTCTCATGCCTTTTGACATTGTCTCGGGGCATATAGCACTGTTGAAAAATTTCCTCTGGGTAAACTGATTTAACCATCCGTTTTGAGCTGTCGATATTATTTGTTTTGTTTTCCCGGGGTCTGTAATTTGCATCTTTTTATTTCTATATTTTGAGGAGTTCCACTTGGATCCGTTGCCGGTCCCCTTCTTTTTCTCCTCTATACACGTCCGATCACCAGAAACATCAGTTGTCATCATGGAGTCAACTACGCTATGTACGCTGAGGACACTCGAATTTACATAACTATGTCACCTAGTGGTAGGATTGCTGCTGTTAACTCACTGACAGAATGTCTCAAAGACATCAGTTCCGCTGCCAACAGACTCCGTCTGAACGGAGACCAGTCTTAACTCACAGATCCACTATCAGATCTAACTATTCAGGATGGGGTTACAAAAGTGTCTGAATATGTTAGAGACCTTGGCTTTACTTTGGACAAACACTTAACTCTTAATCACCGAATTGCAAACATCTGTAAATCTGCATTTTGGGGTATTTTCAAAATAGGGAAGATCAGGCGATTAATCATCAGCTGAGCGGCTGGTCCAAACAATCATGCCATCGTCTCCTCATATCTGGACTACTGGAACTCCCTCCATTCCGGCTTTCCTCTTTCTCACATATCCCCTCTCCAACGTATCCAAAGTTCAGCCGCTAGATTAGTCTCCCTCAGTAGGAGACATGACAATAAATCTGCTGTTCGCCGCTCACTCCATTGGCTACCGGTCCATTCTCGCATTACTTTCAAGATCCTACCTCTGACGCAAAAAAATCACACCCACATATTTTCAAAACCTAGTCTCTCTTTGCTCCTCCTCTTGTGTCAGACTCTTCAGTTTATCTTCCTCTCTCAAATTGCTTTATGGCTCATGTACAAAAAAAAAACCGTTATGGTGACCAGCCTTTTCTTCCATTGCCCCCACCCTTTGGAATGACTCCCTCTTTATATTCAAAATGTCTCATCTATTGGATCATTTAACATTCTTCTCAAAACTCATCTGTTTTACCAGATGTATTATCTTTTTTTAATTATAAATCAGTTATTGATTATTGTATCACTGTATCACATGTATTGATTTTCCTTCTTCTTTTGTTACTGCTATTTTAGTTTTGCATTGTCCTAATGCTATTATGTTTTCTAGTCTTCTTGTGTGAACAGCACCAGTGCGCTTAGAAACACCAGTATGAAGCGCCATATAAATGCAATTATTATTATCAATATTATTATTATCATTATTATTATTATACTACAGCGGCTCCTGACTCACTGAGAATAATCTCGGAGAATTCACCGAATATGCCAAATCGAATCATCCAGCCTTTCTCATTTGTGTAGTACAAGTTGCGCTCTTTCTGGTCAATTACTATGTCCAGCACACGCTTATTCAAGGATGGAATTCTCCTGACTACGAATCCGTCTGGCCTGGTCATGAGAAATCCCGACGAACCGCCAAGCATCATTAGGTCATCAATTTCAGGATCTGGCACAGAGAAAAATGAACGGTCTTCAGTATATGCCAAGTCGAGTTAATTAGTAGTACTTTTTTATTTAAAGAAAATGAAGAAAATGACGTCGTTTTATTCATGATATGAACAAATACCAAAGGGCCAGCTCAGCAGATAAACTTCTTGTTCGTCCAAAACATGTGTCATTTCAAGAGAATGTCTGTAGTTTATCAACCCTTGAAGTCGTGTTAGATACGTATTACATTCTTTATAATTGTATATCTTGTTATCGGATAAAGGCAAACATTATTATCGACTAGGCTATATCAATTCCTTATCAAGCTGTCAATAAAAAGTAAGATAAAAATGATGGCGCATGTGGTTACAGTCAAACAGTTAAAGATGTAGTGATGACTGCTTACAAAGTTTTAAGACAGAAATTGAGGAAGATTTACATGCTACACAATCCATCCCTTCTCCAAAAAATACAGATTCTCAAAAGATCTTAATTTTGCTCCCATGCAGAATCAGATTATGTATCCATGTCTAGAGTATTCGTGTACGATACATGGTCGACCATTGCATTAGCACAGACTTCTACATACAGTAGGACCTTCATGAATAATATTGGGTCTCTCACAGCAACGCCGAACACAAGCAACGAACTTCGGACTTGTCGGACCTCGGACTTATCGCCCGTGTCAGTGTTGAAATAATTCTAGCACAAGCACTAACGCCGAACTCGAAATCACCCAAATAGTGAGACAGATATGTGAAAAAGATGCTCACATCCGGCGGAAAGTATGAAATTTTGCCTATAGGTGTATTTTGAAGGGCTGATTTCAAAAATTGCCGGATCCAAGAGATCTGGCCACAGGGTCGGCCGCCATTTTGAATTCCAATATGACCGCTGTCAAAGATCCCTATCTTCAATTCTGAATGGCATTAGCCATTGGAATTTGATACATAAAAGCATGGTGATATGATGACTTCAATAACATACTTATGTGATATGTCTGACAAGCTGCACGGCAGCCAATTTGAATTCTTATACATAGTTGCCATGTTGGAGTGTTGAAAATCTCTATCTCGGGTTTGTAAATTAGGCTACCTGATTGAGCGCGCGTTTGTAACTGATAGAGTGCGTGCTGCTGTATCTACATTGTGACGTCAGTGATAGGTGCATTATGTTTCCTTTTTGGTGCATTATGTTTCCTTTTTTTCTGCACTTTTTGACATGCCCGTGAATGTTAGTCGTGATGTTTGTCTTCATAGCCACATTGGAATTCAAAATAGCAGGCATTGCGTTTGTCAGACACATCACATCAGTTAATATTTTAACTCAGTATGTTAAAATACTTATTTACACCTAATTTCAGCGTCACTCACCACTTTAAAAATAGAAATCGAGATAGGGGTTTTGAATATTTCGTCGAGGCGGCCATATTGGAATTCAAAATGGTGGCCACTCGATGTTTGTCAGACACTCCAAATCAATCTGTCATCAATGTGTCAAAACGCTCATGTGTACCAAATTTTGGTGCCACAGGTTATTCAGAACTGAAGATAAAGATCTTTGAATTTGTCTTGTGATGGCGGCCATATTGGAATTCAAAATGGCAGCCGAACCCTTGGCCAGATGTCTTGGATCGGGCAATATTTGAAATCAGCGCCCCAAAATACCCCTATTTGCAAAATTTCTTTCCACCGGATGTGAGCATTTCGACCAATTTTTGCTACATATCTGCCCTACTAAAAGTATTATTCGTAACATGTATGCTGCTGACGGGATTGAGACGTTTATTTAGAAAGTACACTCTAGTGATTGCGGTAGCTAGAAAAATAGTTGAATAATTAGCTTGATAAAGGGGTTATGATTTGGGTATTATAAACGTAGGAGGGGGAAATGGAAAGTCCATGTAGGCTAAAATATCCTATTGTGCGTCCCCACCACCTAGGACGAATCTATGATGATTTTCAATAAAACACAAAGAATCATGAAAATACCTGCACGATTCTGGGATTCATTTTGTTCACAGTACACGAGTGAGCGATGGCTAAAGCCATACATCTGTTTCTCAGCTGGTTCGAGTTCTCCGATGATATTACAGAGCAATGTCAGGCATGATCGTTCACCTGCCCGGGATTGTTCTACACAACAGGTAATAAGATGGAACCAAAAAAAAAATTAAAATGTCTCCTTGTGTCTTTATTCCTGAAGATTTCGATGTCTTCGGGGCACAAATGATGATGATAAGTTACACACCTTGTGAACGTCTAGTATAAACCCAAAACCTTATGGTGACCATCAAACACCTAACAAAAAAAAGAAAGAAAAAAAAAACGCCTGTCACATAATGATTATCCAATGTACGAAGCAGAATAATACATATCTGTGGATAGGCATAACAAAATGATAATAAATAAGAAGTAAAGTCATATCAAATCATTCCAACAAAACAACAAAACAGCAAAAGAAGAGGAGAAACAATTTTCTTTTCTTACTTCAAAAAGCAATGCTGTGATTAATATTCATAAAATGCTTAACAGAAATATGATTTACAAAATTCTAAAGAATACGACAAGAATTCTTACGTAAGTAATTGCGTGTACTGGAAATGCGTATTGAAGCAAAATCCACAACCACGGGCAAAACTCATGAGATATTGCGTTGACCAATATGAGCTTACAATATTTCATATATAGGCATATATATGTTCATTATCACTAAGTATTACGTATCATGTAGAAGTAGCGACAATTAGTAAACAACTACCTGTTATGAGTGCGATGATTACAAGTATCGCCATTACCGCCGCCATCCTGGGAATGTTGATTAGCTCTTTTGCCGAGAAACACCAAAACTGTATAGAAAGAAAAAAAATATATAAATATATATACAATGTATATATATATGTGAAATATGAGAAAGGAATGAGAAATCGGTGCGTAGCTTTGACATCATTATTCTTCTTACTGTTCCTCTTTTTTTTTTTTTTTGGAAAAGCGCAAGAGTTGAAAAATTGGTCTCCGCCGGGGATCGAACCCGGGTCTTTGGCATGGAACGCCAACGCCTTAACCGCTCGGCCACGGAGACGTCATAGCGATTAAGGCAGACCCAAGCTCGAATACCCGACGGACCAACCTTTCAACTCTTTATGCGCACGTTCCTTTTTGGGGCAGAGAGTTATGAATAACAACCAGCCGCGTGCCTCAGCTGGATCTGCAATGAGATTCACGTACAATGTATATATATATATATATATATATATATATATATATATATATATATACATACACTATATTACAGTGTCTATTCAAGCGCTTAATCTTTACCAAACCGTGCTGGCTGTGCGATGAATGGGACAAAAGACAGGAAGTAAACCACCAGAGTAACAACAATGAAGGGATTATCAGATTAAACTGAAATTAAGCATGCCTCATTAACATATTCTGTCCATAGTTAATGCCAACTTTCAAAGCAGTAGCACTATCCTTTCAAAAGATATTAGAATTGAAAGTGAAGAGTGTGGACAAGGTTTTTCAGAAATGAAAAAGGGATTCTAAAGACACACCTAATCACATTATTCTACCAAAAATGTTCGAGGTAAACTGCTTAAAAAAACACACTTTCCTGCCCGTTTTATGATTCCAAATTTTAGCATAATGTAAAAGAAGACCTGCTCTTTCAGAAAATATGAAAAAGTCAAGTTCAGCTAGGTTAACCCATTTCACTTATTTTCAGTCCTCACGCAAAATCAGTGTGTGCGACTTTATGTTCGTTTTGAGGTGCACGGTCACATATTATATATATATATATATATATATATATATATATATATATATATATATATATGCACACATCATAACGGAGTAGAATGACGTTGAATAGGTAAGAAAACACCATACTCCAATGAACGAAACTCAAATTCAAAGAGCAACAAAAAACACAAACACTCACACTCACATACACGCACACGCACACTCGCATAGTCTTAGATGGACTATAATTGTTCTCTCCTTTTTTTCCGTAATCAAGCTTCCCGCCTGTCATGGAATTCACCAGGATCTATACCAAAAGAAAATATAATGACAAGTCAGAATTGTTCAGACGATAACATGTGACATGTTGTCAAAGGTTCCACATAGATATATTTCCAAATATTTGCAAATAAAGCTGGCAAAAATACAAAGAACAATGAAGAAATTGGATATAATTATGACATGGAAGATATCTCTTCTTTTGACCTCAAGTGTAGTGCCACTGAAACGTTTTCAATCCGCTCCATAAAATGTTGGTCTTTCTTCGAATAACATTGGTACAATTGCGCTTCGATCATTTTGGTGATGCAACCCTTCTTAAAAATATAATGAACGTGCTACATAGAGGGACGATTGAGCCTATATGATATTTTATCAATACAGTGTTCTCGCGGAGAAATTATTTTGAATATTTTTGTCTTAAAGAAAATCAAGCAACAGAATAGCTACTGGGTGCCAATTGAAATATCTGCAACGCGAACGACAAAGGCTGGGAACGTCAGGTCTTGACGATTGCATTATCAATATCTAAGCAGTATGCTGGCCAGATGAAAACCCTCAGAGGGAATATTTCACTTCAAACCAAACCCTTACCCTGGTATTCGCTTTAGAAAAGAATGAATGCCATTTCTTAAAATAAATGCTTGATATTATACGAAACACTAAAAGAAAGCTTAGATATGACAAACTAAACAAATAAGTACATGTTAGCAATGGTAAAGGAAGCTTATATTCAAGAAATGAGACCGAATTGCAACTTTGACAGAAAGAAATGGCTTATCATATAAAAGAAAAAAACGACACAAGAGTCATCAAGCGACACCAAGCGGCGTATAGTCCTTCCGTAAAATCAATGGGTGCGACTTGTCGTTGGTTTTGTAATGAAATTACATATAGCCTGTCGAATTCGGTGATGTGCTCTTAGAAGGTATTCCTCTACTCAGTGCATTAATCTCATTTGTTTTTCCAAATGAATTGCCTCCGAATGATTTTTGATTTAGAGACATGTAGCAGCTTCGATTATTATCAAGTTTAAAAATCAGCTCTATCTCTAAACGTTCGTGAAAGTGTACCTAGGTTTACTTACCACTTGCATCTGTCGAAACTGGAACCCTGTTCTAATACAATACAATACAATCAGATCATTTATATAGCGCCCTTACACGGTCAATGACTGGTTTCACAGCATTTTACAACATTCAGTTACAGATTGGCATCAAAAAGGAAAGTCTTAAAGGGATGGTACAGTATTGGTGGAGATGAGAATTGGGCTTTCTACTTTTTGCGAGATACCAAGAAAACACTTATGACATAGTATAGACCATACCATTTTAAGAGGAATTCAAAGTTTATTTGACCAAAATCGGGTTTGGAATGACTGAAACATCCAAAAACAAAGTAAAAAAAGCGATCATGATAAAGTGTGGCTCCCACACTGTATCAGAATCACTCTTTTCTGGATATCTCAGCCATTTCATAACCAATTTTCATCAAATAAACGTTGAATTCCTCATAGAAACACATGCTCTTTCATATTTCATAAGAGGCTTCTCATTATCCCACCAAAAAATGTTAGAAACCTGAAATTAGGTCTCAACCAAAACTGCGCGATCCCTTTAAGATTCTTCTTGAAGACATCAAGGGATGGGGAAATGCGGACGAACCGAGGTAAATCATTTCACTGTACAATCGCGGTGCTGCCATCACAAAAGCATTGTCCCCCGCTCTACTGATTGTTTTGGGTACATGGAGTAAGGTGCTACCTGCACTTAAACGTAGTCTAGGGCGAGCAGAATAGTATGGAATGATCAGAGATCTAAGATAAGATAAGATAAGATAAGATCTAAGATAAGATAAGATCAACGCCAAGACAGCGAATCTCATGATACCTTAGGAAAGTGTTAACTACTTTTGTGTGACTTTGCGTAAAAATGTGTTCGTGCCGCTGATATGTAACCATCACATAATATAGGTTGATACAAAATCACTTCTTCTTTTTTCCGTAAGAAATATCGGGTTAACTACCCTTGTGTGACTTTGCGTAAAAATGTGGTCGTACCGTTGCCATGTAAACATCACATGATATAGGTTGATACAAATCACTTTTTTTTTTTTTCTGTAAGAAAAATCAGAAATGGGTTAACTACCCTTGTGTGACTTTGCGTAAAAATGTGTTCGTACCGTTGCCACGTAAACATCACATAATATAGGTTGATACAAAATCACTTCGCTTTTTCTGTAAGAAAAATAAGAAATGGGTTAACTACCCTTGTGTGACTTTGCGTAAAAATGTGTTCGTGCCGTTGCCATGTAAACATCACATAATATAGGTTGATACAAAATCACTTCGTTTTTTCGGTAAGAAAAATAAGAAATGGGTTAACTACCCTTGTGTGACTTTGCGTAAAAATGTGTTCGTACCGCTGCCATGTAAACATCACATAATATAGGTTGATACAAAATCATTTCTTTTTTATCCCTCTTTAATCAGGCTTCTTGGTAGCTCCGGTCGATAGGAGCGTTATAACGGTCCATTTTACTTCCCGCTGAGGAAAAAAAAAGAAGAATCTAAGTTATAAATAAAAATAGTTAAAGACTGTTTGGTCTTCGGTAGATGGCAACATCGTAATTATAATTAGTTTTACAGGACGCTATATTTGATTCAGAAATTATGAAATCGATATTTTTTTTCCTGTTTGAATTTGGATTGACAGCTTTCTTCTTCTTCTCCTTCTTCTTCTCCTCCTTTTTAACAGATAATTTAAGGTATACAAAGCGTATAAAAAAGAGTAATCTATAGCATCTTAATAACCATTATATATCTTTTTTCGAAATTGTCAGCTATAGAGAGCCATTGGTTTTGTATAACGTGGAACTCTGCTTCTTTCCATTGACACTATACTGTGCTGATAAAGGTCATGAATGACTGACCACATGAACTTTGAAAGACAATGATGGCAAGCTATACTTATTTCCAAGATTGGGCGTTGCCGTGAAGGAAAAATTGGATACCTTACTGATTGGATGAGATCTGTTAATGAGAGTGGCCAAATAAACAGGCCAGCATGCACTACAGCATGTTTGTGGTTAGGTTTTTATTCTTATCTTTTATGGTCCAAAACCTTCAACGTGGCTACGTTGTCGATTACACAAAGGCTAACCCATAAACATTTGTTCTCTTCATATTCAAGACATGATTTGTAGCAATGTATTGAACATAGACAGAGAAATATGGACTGTGTGGGTTGGCCTTCTGGCTTTTGTGGGAGTGACCACATTACCAGATAGGATCGTGGCCATGTTAAAGGGTATAGACTATCAAATCTTGGAATGAAAAGCTAAACATAAGTCCCTAGCACAAACTATCATTATCTGTTTGTACAGGCTGGCCTATTCTCGCAAAGTGTTCTTGATATGTACTACAAATCATAACAAAGACATTATCCTGAATATAGAAATGGATATTTTGGTATGATTGCCATTGCCTCCTTTACCGTTAGTGTATCTGATGTGAACGTGAATAGTTGTGCCTGACGTGAACACAATATCAGTCGCAAATTAAATTAAATCAAATTATATATATATATATATATATATATATATATATATATATGTGTATGTGTGTGTGTGTGTGTGTGTGTGTGTGTGTGTAACACAATAGCTTTAATATGCGCCTGACTGACAGAGGTTACATGAAGGAGGCCAACTACTAAGTAGTTCCTCTTTTGAAAGGGCCTACCAGAGGACGACCCATGACAGCATGGGTTTCTCATTGTATCAACAACAAAAAATCATGGAGAAAAAGAAAAATATTGGAAACGTGAAGCCCCATCTTAAACGAAAATATACCGTCCTTTTAAGCCCTATCATTTGACACAAACCAATGAAAGCATGGTAACGATATAAAGTCTATCATCGACTCATTGTATCGCTGCATGATCGGTTGTGGATTTCGTTGAAAACATGTGGAGCCAAATTCATTTCCCACCTATTTTCTCACTAATGGAAAAGTAAATAATTATAGTCATCATTGATTTTAGCAAAAGCTATACATTTTGTATTCTATGTTAACTAAAAACAATTTGTGTGCCCTTGAGAGGTCAACGATCGAAAATCAGTGGAAATATTCATAATCTTTGAAAAAAAAAAAGGAATGTGCTCATCAGGGCCATTCTCCCCAAAAATGTGCAAAATTGCGATTTTCGTGTTTATATGTTTATACTGCTCTGTGATTGGTCAATTCCCTATACATGATCGCATTGTAATGGAATGACTACTTCTTGGAACCAACTCAGATGGATGTAGTACCTTTTGAAGATGAACTGATTTTTAAAAGCTATCTTCTGATATATTCAAATTAAAAATTAAGCATTTTATTAGCATTGGTAAAAGAAGGTAATGAAAATAAGTAGAGTACTGCCAAAAAATGAATACCTTTTCGACACGAGCTCTTCGTATATGCTACATTTCTTACTTAATTGGGGCTTTGAAAAAAACTTCGACGGTCGTACACACGCGAACGATGGCTGCATATTTTTGCATCCAAAATATAGATCATCACATGAAATCTGTATCACCCAATGTTCATTGATAGATAACTTTAGAAGTGGAGATTTCATAAAATGACGTCATCGTTGACTGCTCCTTGAGAATCAAGATGGTTTATCATTGAGGCTTGAGGGACAATCCCGAAATTTCATATGCATTTGAACTTTTGTGAGAAAACTTGGCCACAATATTTCTTGGCCTACAGAACGGGCCTACAATACATAACCAAAAGCGATCCGTGGTACAGATTACATAACAAATTATATATCTGTGTATATTACGTGCGTATGTATTTGTGTACATGTATAGAATGCATGCAGGGTGCAAAGACTCACAGTACAACACACACACACAAACACACACGACACGATGCTATCTGCAAAGACTCTTGATGATGCAACATAGATATATACCATATAAACAAAAAAGTAACTACTGATGAAATATCATAAAATAGCACCATTCTTGAATAGTACTCTTCATGAAATTGCACAATCATTGACAAAGAGGAAAAGAGTCTTGTACATCTCGATTGTAGTTGCTTTTCTTTTTGTTTCGTTTATTCCGTCTACTAGATGTTTAAAACAAAAAATCACATTCGATCCCTAGTAGGTCAAAAACTATATATCAATATAACACCCTCATTGATGTGAGTAAGAGGTGCACAGTGTACAATTCAGCTGAAGGTGATTTGAATAATACCATAATGAAAGCATGAATCTGGATTTCATTTAATCTATGATTAATTCCTAAATCAGGTTTAAGAGTTTTGAAAAGATTGAATCCTCTGTAAAAAATTGTACTTTACACAGGAAACGGTGATGTGTATGTGAGTTTGTGCTTAAAATGATTATGAACAACAAACGAAAATACCACGAATACCACCTTTTCAATGCTCTGCTGACTATGCTTCTGATAATTTCATAATTACGTTCAACAAAATTACGCACTATTCAGCTATTGTTCGTATTGATGCCAGTTTCATTTGATATTATATTTTTTTAACGATTAAGGATAAAAAGTGGGATTTTTTTGTGATATCTAGTAATTTGTTATCATAAAATGATTACAAAACGTCAACAGAGCTAGAAATGAAAATTAAAGTGATGAAAATAAAGACAGAAAAAGGCACACTTATGTCAAATGAAAGGGATTGTTTTTTAATTTTCAAATCAAAATATTAGTTTTCTTTAATTACTTCGTGATTAATATTGTTGTTGCTGTAAAGCCTTACGATTTACTTTTGTTTTTAGGTTGTTTGTGTTTTTATTCCGCAGGAAAGAAAAAATGCCAAGTGATTAAGCACTAAACGTTCCTAAGGGAGATACAAGATAACTTATTAAAGAAAAATGTAATATTATATATATATATATATATATATATATATATATATATATCAATCTTCCGTGTCTATTTTTATTGAGTATCGTTGACATGCAGCAAAGTATACCCTTGTGCGCAAACTGACCTGGTTGATATACCCAATTTCAAAATAATATGGCAAAGACCAACCTTTTTTCGAACAGATTTTGAATTTGTCGATCGGTGCAGCTTAAATTTCATGTAATGATATTCTCAGACCAATGTATTCTACAGCAGCAGTATACAGTAAGTGTGGTTAGAGAAAGGCGATTTTGAAGTGCACAAGAACAGAAACAGACAATTTGCAAGGCCATGCTATAGGTATGCAAAATACCTCGCATGCGAGGGGTACAGGGATATTACGGGACGATCACCGACAGCGTCTGTCGCTATAAGAAAAAAAAAGTGTAAGAATCAACTTCTTTAAAGTGATCAGTTTTACCTTGTGTGTGTTGGGGGGGGGGGGGGGGTTGCATTGCGATGGAATGCAAACCATGGGGTCAACATGTACAGTCCTGCTTTTCACTATGTGGACAACGGTTTAGCTTCCTCACAATGAAAAGTTTCTTGGTATATTATAGTGTTTGTTATTAAACAGAGGGCTATTCAGTCCTACCTTTTTGAGACATAATTAAAAAAAGCCTGTGAAATACTAATGAGTATAAGATTCTAGGAGGAATTTTTTTTTTTTGAAAATGAGGGTTTGAAATGGATAGGATATCAACACTAAAAAAGTAAAACGAAGCGATAGAATGTGGGTTCCATCTTTAACTCCCAACGCTTTGTCGTGGATATCTCAGCAATTCGATTATTCAATTCTCATCAAATCATCGTACAATTCCTAGTGGAATTGCATGCTCTTTAAAGATTTTTAAAAGTTTGTTCAATATTTCACAAGAAGTTGAAGAGGTGAAGCCTCTTATCAGCCCAAATTATACCATTCCTTTTGACTAATTTTCCATCTTTTCATGATAGGATTGGTGAAGGAGCACATCTTTGGCTACGGCAATGGCCCGCCACTCTTCTTCGCCCGGAAGTGGAACACGGTAGGTGGTGTTATTTCCCGCGTAGTTTGGCATCTTTCGGACAATCACCTTGCCATCTACGGAGCCAACTGCGTAGAGTGTTTCACGAGATACGGCTAGGTCGCCAATCCTGTCCATTTGGAACATATCTTCCAGCCGTTGTATGTTTGCCTGGTTGAAACCAGATGTCGTCAAACTGGAGAGAGCCGTGTATAAGTATATTTCCGAGACAGCGCTGAAGAGGAAGTGATTTCCTGTATAAAATGTTTGAAAAGGAGGTTACCCTTGATTTGCCGTGCTAACATTTTGAAAGCCTTTCTTGAATATCCATATCCTTTAAAGCAAGTATACCTTACAACACTTTCTTTTAGTTTCTCGATTCAATTCCTATCCAAAACAACATTATGTGACCCTGCTTCACACAAACCAACAACAAGTTGCCAGATATGGATTTTTAGTCAAGGGCATATTCTGCAAGAGTAGACTCTAAGCTTTAAAATGATGTATAATTCAATTCAGATGGACTCCTAAAACTACTAGAAAGAAAGCACACACTCAGGAAAAGTGTGAACTGAGAAAAGAGGCTCTGAAGGACCAGGGTCTATCCAAGCGCTTAATCTTTACCAAGCCGTGTTTGCTGTGCGATGAAAAGGACAAAACACATTATGTAAACCATCGAGCAACAACAATGAAGGGATTATTAGATTAAGCTGATATTGAGCATATTATTCTATTTACACATTTCGTCCATGATGAATGTCAACTTTCAAAGCAGTAGGTTTATTGTTTCAAAACTTATCGGGCTTAAAGTGAAACGTGTGCAAATGATTTCGAGAAATGAAAAGGGGCCTCTAAGATATACCTGATCATTCTACAACCCCCCCCCCCCTCCAAAAAAAAAAAAAAAGGTCGAAGAAAAACTGCTGAAAACACACTTTCCCATTCATGCTATCATCCCAAACTAAAGAATGATGTATATAGAAGAAGAATAGCTCTGTCAGAAAATGTGAAAAAAGAAAATCAAGATCGGGTGACCCCTTTCACCTTTTTTTTGCGATTTATTTTTCGTTTTGTGATGCACGGTCACATATATGAGGTTTTTTTTTCGATAAAAGGGTATCTTGAGAAGAAAAAATGTAAATAACTTAATAGGCATGCAAATACTTTAAGTGATCAACAAATCCTATAGCAAATACATTCTTTTTTATCATCAACGCAAAGCCACATCGGTCTGTCATTAGGTGATACGCTATCAGCGTATCACCTATTGTGATTGTCAAAATCTCTCTTTATTTCTTTTTATTAGGTGATACGCTATCAGCGTATCACCTATTGTGATTGTCAAAATCTCTCTTTATTAGGTGATACGCTATCAGCGTATCACCTATTGTGATTGTCAAAATCTCTCTTTATTTCTTTTTATTAGGTGATACGCTTTTAGCGTATCACCTATTGTGTTTGTCAAAATCTTCCTTTCTTTCTTTTTATTCTTCTTTCTTTCTGGCACATTTTGTGTCGTGAATATCTCAACATTGACATGACGGAATAACATGACATTTTCAGTCAACATGTCTCATGACAATATCTAGCCACAATAAGGTTTTCATGACAGTAACATATCTATGACGTCATCTAGGCGCCATTTTGTGATTTTCGGACCATGTTACATGATCGATCATAACTTCATAACTAAAGGTCATTTCTGTATCATTTTCGTTGGACATAAAGTTCAGGTCACGCTCTATCTTACTTTTTAATGCTAATTACCTAGGACATTATTACGCGCGCATTAGCGCGCGTCAAAATTTTTAAATGCTTAAAACGACTTCCCAATGGGAAATCTCGAAGTTTCAGACAATTTTAAGCGTTCCGCGCGTTCGCGTCCGTCCGCGCATTTCCGCGCGCAGTGCGCGTTAGCAACATGAAAATGCACATTTTTTGACAGATTTGGATTCCTGAAACATTAAGTAACAATATTCATTGATTTCCGATCAATTTCGACCTATAACAAAGGAATGCGCTGGCGTCAAAGTTGAAATTTCGTGTGCGCGTCTATGTGGAAATATAGCGAAAAACATGTCTTTGTTTATTTCGCCATAGCTCTTTAAAACGTCAGGTGACCCTATGTTTTTACTGCATATTACAAAAGCATATGAATTGAAAATAACGTTTCAAGTTTCAAAATTTCCCTAAATACATTATGACGTCATCATATCATCATCTGAAATCAACAAAGTGGAATTAATTTTTTTGAGGTACTGTTTCTGACATTCATTTGCTCGTATCTCTGTTGTTTAAGCTCAATATTATCCCAAATTCAGATATGTTGTACTTTAAACATTTGCCTTTTAAGTCCATGTCATGGTTTTGAAATTTAATGACGTCATCATACCTTAAATTGTGATTAAAGGTAAAGATGCAAAATCGGACAAGTTTACGTGTTATGTCTATGGGAGGTGATTTTTTTTTAAACCATGCATTGACTTGACAACGTTTAAGCACCTTTATCTCAGCTGATTTTGCTTCATTTCCTCTGAAACTTAAGTATGTTGTAGCTGAGACAATAAGCTGCAGTAATCTTGCATTTTATTTTTTGAAATCTCATCATCAGGTTGACAATTTTGCAGTTTAAAACTGAAAATGAGAATGGAATGTGGACAAAACGATTCCCGATTCATCTTTCACATACATAAGTTTACGTTCCTCATATTTTCTCGCCGAGACGTATGGCCGAGTGGTTAAAGGCGATGTCTCAGAGACGTGAGGTTGCGGGTTCGAACCCCACAAGATCACGAAACAAAATACTTAGCTATTTTACTTTTTTTCTTCAATTTTGTATTACAAATTCGTCCATGTAGAAATCACGTTCGTATATAAACGCACCTATACACACACACAGACACACAGACACACACCATATCCCTCTTTTTTGTGTTGGAGACCACATTGCTTCGACTGCTGCAAAATTTTGCAGGCTGACTTTGTCAAACCGATCATAGTATGTAATGACGACGACGGAGGTGTTGTACTTTGAACAATTGTCTTTCAAGACCATGTCATTGTTTTGTACTTTGATGACGTCATCACACTGAAAATTGTGATTAAAGGCAAGGTATCAAAACCATCCGATTATAGGCTTTATGTCTACGGCGCGTATTTTTCCCAAGTTTCAGAAATGGCGTAGCGATATCAGTCGTTACAAGGCCGCATTTCCGTCTAGCAATGCAATACATGTTCTTGCGGCCACGATTGTTGAGTGGGCATTGACTTTTTCCCCCTGCAATATCTATACATTTCTTTTTTGCCTTACCATTTCCGGGGATGTCCCGTGGCCGAGTGGTTAGAGAAACGGTTTTGCATGCACGCTCAATATAACTTCAAGGTGCCTATATCACATTCTTTTCTTTGTCGATCACAGATGACCGACACCTGATGACCCCAAGCGTATCACCTAACTCGTCAGCGTGACGAGTTTCATATCTCGTTATTCTTCTTTCTTTCTGGCACATTTTGTGTCGTGAATATCTCAACATTGACATGACGGAATAACATGACATTTTCAGTCAACATGTCTCATGACAATATCTAGCCACAATAAGGTTTTCATGACAGTAACATATCTATGACGTCATCTAGGCGCCATTTTGTGATTTTCGGACCATGTTACATGATCGATCATAACTTCATAACTAAAGGTCGTTTCTGTATCATTTTCATAGGACATAAAGTTCAGGTCACGCTCTATCTTATTTTTTATGCTAATTACCTAGGACATCATTACGCGCGCATTAGCGCGCGTCAAATTTTTTAAATGCTTAAAACGACTTCCCAATGAGAAATCTCGAAGTTTCAGACAATTTTAAGCGTTCCGCGCGTTCGCGTCCGTCCGCGCATTTCCGCGCGCAGTGCGCGTAAGCAACATGAAAATGCACATTTTTTGACAGATTTGGATTCCTGATACATTAAGTAACAATATCCATTGATTTCCGATCAATTTTGACCTATAACAAAGGAATGCGCTGGCGTCAAAGTTGAAATTTCGTGTGCGCGTCTATGTGGAAATATAGCGAAAAACATGTCTGTTTATTTCGCCATAGCTCTTTAAAACGTCAGGTGACCCTATGTTTTTATTGCATATTACAAAAGCATATGAATTGACAATAACGTTTCAAGTATCAATATTTCCCTAAATACATTATGACGTCATCATATCATCATCTGAAATAAAAAAAGTGAAATTAATTTTTTTGAGGTACTGTTTCTGACATTCATTTGCTCGTATCTCTGTTGTTTAAGCTCAATATTATCCCAAATTCAGATATGTTGTACTTTGAACATTTGCCTTTTAAGTCCAAGTCATGGTTTTGAAATTTGATGACGTCATCATACCTTGAATTGTGATTAAAGGTAAAGATGCAAAATCGGACAAGTTTACGTGTTATGTCTATGGGCGGTGATTTTTTTTAAACCATGCATTGACTTGACAACGTTTAAGCACCTTTATCTCAGCTGATTTTGTTTCATTTCCTCTGAAACTTAAGTATATTGTAGCTGAGACAATAAGCTTCAGTAATCATGCATTTTATTTTTTGAAATCTCATCATCAGGTTGACAATTTTGCAGTTTAAAACTGAAAATGAGAATGGAATGTGGACAAAACGATTCCCGATTCAGCTTTCACATACATAAGTTTACGTTCCTCATATTTTCTCGCCGAGACGTATGGCCGAGTGGTTAAAGGCGACGTCTCAGAGACGTGAGGTTGCGGGTTCGAACCCCACAAGATCACGAAACAAAATACTTAGCTATTTTACTTTTTTTCTTCAATTTTGTATTACATATTCGTCCATGTAGAAATGACGTTCGTATTTATATAAACGCACCTATACACACACACAGACACACACACACGCCATATCCCTCTTTTTTGTGTGTTGGAGACCACATTGCTTCGACTGCAGCAAAATTTTGCAGGTTGACTTTGTCAAACCGATCATAGTATGTAATGACGACGACTGAGGTGTTGTACTTTGAACAATTGTCTTTCAAGACGATGTCATTGTTTTTTAATTTGATGACGTCATTACACTGAAAATTGTGATTAAAGGCAAGGTATCAAAACCAGCCGATTATAGGTTTTATGTCTGCGGGACGTATTTTTCCCAAGTTGCCAGAAATGGCATAGCGACCTCAGTCGTTACAAGGCCGCTTTCCCGTCTAGCAATGCAATAGATGTTCACACGGCCACGTTAGTTGAGTGGGCATTGACTTTCCCCCTGTTATATCTATACATTGTTGTTGTTTTTTTGTCTTACCATTTCCGTGGATGACCCGTGGCCGAGTGGTTACAGAAACGGTTTTGCATGCACGCTCAATATAACTTCAAGGTGCCTATATCACATTCTTTTCTTTGTCGATCACAGATGACCGACATCTGATGACCCCAAGCGTATCACCTAACTCGTCAGCGTGACGAGTTTCATATCTCGTTCTTCTTTCTTTCTGGACAATTTTGTGTCATCAATATCTCAAGAATGACATTACGGAATAACATGACATTTTCAGGGAACATGTCTCATGACAATATCTAGCCACAATAAGGTTTTCATGACAGTAACATATCTATGACGTCGTCTAGGCGCCATTTTGTGATTTTTGGACCATGTTACATGATCGATCATAACTTCATAACTAAAGGTCATTTCTGTATCATTTTTTGTGGACATAAAGTTCAGGTCACGTTCTATCTTACTTCTTTTGATGCTAATTACCTAGGACATCATTAAGTGCGCGTAAGCGCGCGTCAAAATTTTAAAAGGCTCAAAACAACTTTCCAATGGGAAATCTCGAAGTTTCAGACAATTTTATGCGTTTCAAACAATTTTGCGCGTGCGCGTCCGTCCGCGCATTTTCGCGCGCACAGCGCGTCAGCAACATGAAAGTACACTTTTTTTGACAGATTTGGATTCCTGATACTTTGAGCAACAATATCCATTGATTTCTAATCGATTCCTACAAATAACAAAGCAATGCACTTGCGTCATAGTTCAAATTTCGCGTGCGCGTCTATGTGCAAATATAGTGAGAAAACATGTCTTTGTTTATTTCGCCATAGCTCTTTAAAACGTCAGGTGACCCTATGTTTTTATTGCATATTACAAAAGCATATAAATTGGACATGACGTTTCAAGTATCATTATTTCCATAATTACATTATGACGTCATCATATCGTCATCTGAAATCAAAAAAGTGGAATTAATTTTTTTGAGGTACTGTTTCTGACATTCATTTGCTCGTATCTCTGTTGTTTAAGCTCAATATTATCCCAAATTCAGATATGTTGTACTTTGAACATTTGCCTTTCAAGTCCATGTCATGGTTTTGAAATTTGATGACGTCATCATGCTTTAAATTGTGTTTAAAGGTAAAGACGCAAAATCGGACAAGTTTACGTGTTATGTCTATGGGAGGTGATTTTTTTAGAAACCATGCATTGACTTGACAACGTTTAAGCACCTTTATCTCAGCTGATTTTGCTTCATTTCCTCTGAAACTTATTTATGTTGTAGCTGTGACAATAAGCTGCAGTAATCATGCATTTTATTCTTTGAAATCTCCTCATGAGGTTGACAATTTTGCAATTTAAAACTGAAAATGAGAATGGAATGCGGACCAAACGATTCCTGATTCATCTTTCACGTACATAAGCTTACGTTCCTCTAATTTTCTCGTCGAGACGTATGGTCGAGTGGTTAGAGGCGTCGTCTTAGAAACGTGAGGTTGCACACGTACGGGTTCGATCCTCACAAGAGCACGAAAGAAAATAATATATTTTTTTTACTTTTTTTCTTCAATAGAGTACTACACCTTCGTCCATGTAGAAATCACGTTTGCATGTAAACACACCTATACGCACACACTCACACAGTATACCTTTGTTTTGCGTTGGAGACTGCATTACTTCGACTGCTGCAAAATTATAGTTTTGCAGGTTGGGCTTTTCAAACTGATATAGTATACTGTCACAACATGAAATTTGTTCATATTAATTCAGTAACACAATGTAGTCGTGGTTACTTTGTGCTGATTTATACATGTAACAAGCTATACATTGTAAAAAAGGTATTCAGTCTTCTGTATTGATGATTATTTGTCAATTAGTGGTTTTTGTGGAGTTTCAGATAGTGATAAAAAGTATGGATGATAAGTGCAGCGATAATTCCTATAGTTAGTTCAAAGCTGTGTTACAGATGTTTGATACATACATTTAGCATTGTGTGTGTGTATATACGTGTGTATACAGGTTGGCCATATGACACATGCTAGACAATTACTCTTAATTGATTAGCAAACGTGATCAGCTATGGAACTGAATATGGTACTAATGTATGATGTTAATGATTCTGATTAAACTGTGACGAGTTTAAAGGGATAGCGTAACTGTGTGTAAAAATAAGGCAATTATAAGGATATTTTAGGGCAATTTGATAACCATGCCTATAATAATTTCATACAGGTACTAATGCCTGCCTCATATTCAAATGATAGATCGTCATGTCAATAGCAAACTGACAACGTACGATGAATGTGTTATATATTGAACAACTGTCTTTCAAGTCCATAACGTTCCCCATATTTTCCCGTCGAGACGTGTCGCCGAGTGGTTAAAGGCGACGTCTCAGAGACGTGAGGTTGCGGGTTCGAACCCCACAAGATCACGAAACAAAATAATTAGCTACTTTACTGTTTTTTTTTCTTCAATTTTGTATTACATATTCGTCCATGTAGAAATCACGTTCGTATATAAACGCACCTATACACACACACAGACACACACACACGCCATATCCCTCTTTTTTGTGTGTTGGAGACCACATTGCTTCGACTGCAGCAACATTTTGCAGGTTGACTTTGTCAAACCGATCATAGTATGTAATGACGACGACTGAGGTGTTGTACTTTGAACAATTTTCTTTCAAGACCATGTCATTGTTTTGTAATTTGATGACGTCATTACACTGAAAATTGTGATTAAAGGCAAGGTATCAAAACCAGCCGATTATAGGTTTTATGTCTGCGGGACGTATTTTTCCCAAGTTGCCAGAAATGGCATAGCGACCTCAGTCGTTACAAGGCCGCTTTTCCGTCTAGCAATGCAATAGATGTTCACACGGCCACGTTAGTTGAGTGGGCATTGACTTTCCCCCCGTTATATCTATACATTGTTGTTGTTTTTTTGTCTTACCATTTCCGTGGATGACCCGTGGTCGAGTGGTTACAGATACGGTTTCGCATGCACGCTCAATATAACTTCAAGGTGCCTATATCACATTCTTTTCTTTGTCGATCACAGATGACTGTCATCTCATGACCACAAGCGTATCACCTAACTCGTCCTCAATGTGACGAGTTTTCATGTCTCGTTCTTCTTTCTTTCTGGACAATTTTGTGTCATCAATATCTCAAGAATGACATTACGGAATAACATGACATTTTCAGGGAACATGTCTCATGACAATATCTAGCCACAATAAGGTTTTCATGACAGTAACATATCTATGACGTCGTCTAGGCGCCATTTTGTGATTTTTGGACCATGTTACATGATCGATCATAACTTCATAACTAAAGGTCATTTCTGTATCATTTTTTGTGGACATAAAGTTCAGGTCACGTTCTATCTTACTTCTTTTGATGCTAATTACCTAGGACATCATTAAGTGCGCGTAAGCGCGCGTCAAAATTTTAAAAGGCTCAAAACAACTTTCCAATGGGAAATCTCGAAGTTTCAGACAATTTTATGCGTTTCAAACAATTTTGCGCGTGCGCGTCCGTCCGCGCATTTTCGCGCGCACAGCGCGTCAGCAACATGAAAGTACACTTTTTTTGACAGATTTGGATTCCTGATACTTTGAGCAACAATATCCATTGATTTCTAATCGATTCCTACAAATAACAAAGCAATGCACTTGCGTCAAAGTTCAAATTTCGCGTGCGCGTCTATGTGCAAATATAGTGAGAAAACATGTCTTTGTTTATTTCGCCATAGCTCTTTAAAACGTCAGGTGACCCTATGTTTTTATTGCATATTACAAAAGCATATAAATTGGACATGACGTTTCAAGTATCATTATTTCCATAATTACATTATGACGTCATCATATCGTCATCTGAAATCAAAAAAGTGGAATTAATTTTTTTGAGGTACTGTTTCTGACATTCATTTGCTCGTATCTCTGTTGTTTAAGCTCAATATTATCCCAAATTCAGATATGTTGTACTTTGAACATTTGCCTTTCAAGTCCATGTCATGGTTTTGAAATTTGATGACGTCATCATGCTTTAAATTGTGTTTAAAGGTAAAGACGCAAAATCGGACAAGTTTACGTGTTATGTCTATGGGAGGTGATTTTTTTAGAAACCATGCATTGACTTGACAACGTTTAAGCACCTTTATCTCAGCTGATTTTGCTTCATTTCCTCTGAAACTTATTTATGTTGTAGCTGTGACAATAAGCTGCAGTAATCATGCATTTTATTCTTTGAAATCTCCTCATGAGGTTGACAATTTTGCAATTTAAAACTGAAAATGAGAATGGAATGCGGACCAAACGATTCCTGATTCATCTTTCACGTACATAAGCTTACGTTCCTCTAATTTTCTCGTCGAGACGTATGGTCGAGTGGTTAGAGGCGTCGTCTTAGAAACGTGAGGTTGCACACGTACGGGTTCGATCCTCACAAGAGCACGAAAGAAAATAATATATTTTTTTTACTTTTTTTCTTCAATAGAGTACTACACCTTCGTCCATGTAGAAATCACGTTTGCATGTAAACACACCTATACGCACACACTCACACAGTATACCTTTGTTTTGCGTTGGAGACTGCATTACTTCGACTGCTGCAAAATTATAGTTTTGCAGGTTGGGCTTTTCAAACTGATATAGTATACTGTCACAACATGAAATTTGTTCATATTAATTCAGTAACACAATGTAGTCGTGGTTACTTTGTGCTGATTTATACATGTAACAAGCTATACATTGTAAAAAAGGTATTCAGTCTTCTGTATTGATGATTATTTGTCAATTAGTGGTTTTTGTGGAGTTTCAGATAGTGATAAAAAGTATGGATGATAAGTGCAGCGATAATTCCTATAGTTAGTTCAAAGCTGTGTTACAGATGTTTGATACATACATTTAGCATTGTGTGTGTGTATATACGTGTGTATACAGGTTGGCCATATGACACATGCTAGACAATTACTCTTAATTGATTAGCAAACGTGATCAGCTATGGAACTGAATATGGTACTAATGTATGATGTTAATGATTCTGATTAAACTGTGACGAGTTTAAAGGGATAGCGTAACTGTGTGTAAAAATAAGGCAATTATAAGGATATTTTAGGGCAATTTGATAACCATGCCTATAATAATTTCATACAGGTACTAATGCCTGCCTCATATTCAAATGATAGATCGTCATGTCAATAGCAAACTGACAACGTACGATGAATGTGTTATATATTGAACAACTGTCTTTCAAGTCCATAACGTTCCCCATATTTTCCCGTCGAGACGTGTCGCCGAGTGGTTAAAGGCGACGTCTCAGAGACGTGAGGTTGCGGGTTCGAACCCCACAAGATCACGAAACAAAATAATTAGCTACTTTACTGTTTTTTTTTCTTCAATTTTGTATTACATATTCGTCCATGTAGAAATCACGTTCGTATATAAACGCACCTATACACACACACAGACACACACACACGCCATATCCCTCTTTTTTGTGTGTTGGAGACCACATTGCTTCGACTGCAGCAACATTTTGCAGGTTGACTTTGTCAAACCGATCATAGTATGTAATGACGACGACTGAGGTGTTGTACTTTGAACAATTTTCTTTCAAGACCATGTCATTGTTTTGTAATTTGATGACGTCATTACACTGAAAATTGTGATTAAAGGCAAGGTATCAAAACCAGCCGATTATAGGTTTTATGTCTGCGGGACGTATTTTTCCCAAGTTGCCAGAAATGGCATAGCGACCTCAGTCGTTACAAGGCCGCTTTTCCGTCTAGCAATGCAATAGATGTTCACACGGCCACGTTAGTTGAGTGGGCATTGACTTTCCCCCCGTTATATCTATACATTGTTGTTGTTTTTTTGTCTTACCATTTCCGTGGATGACCCGTGGTCGAGTGGTTACAGATACGGTTTCGCATGCACGCTCAATATAACTTCAAGGTGCCTATATCACATTCTTTTCTTTGTCGATCACAGATGACTGTCATCTCATGACCACAAGCGTATCACCTAACTCGTCCTCAATGTGACGAGTTTTCATGTCTCGTTCTTCTTTCTTTCTGGACAATTTTGTGTCATCAATATCTCAAGAATGACATTACGGAATAACATGACATTTTCAGGGAACATGTCTCATGACAATATCTAGCCACAATAAGGTTTTCATGACAGTAACATATCTATGACGTCGTCTAGGCGCCATTTTGTGATTTTTGGACCATGTTACATGATCGATCATAACTTCATAACTAAAGGTCATTTCTGTATCATTTTTTGTGGACATAAAGTTCAGGTCACGTTCTATCTTACTTCTTTTGATGCTAATTACCTAGGACATCATTAAGTGCGCGTAAGCGCGCGTCAAAATTTTAAAAGGCTCAAAACAACTTTCCAATGGGAAATCTCGAAGTTTCAGACAATTTTATGCGTTTCAAACAATTTTGCGCGTGCGCGTCCGTCCGCGCATTTTCGCGCGCACAGCGCGTCAGCAACATGAAAATACACTTTTTTGACAGATTTGGATTCCTGATACTTTGAGCAACAATATCCATTGATTTCTAATCGATTCCTACAAATAATAAAGCAATGCACTTGCGTCAAAGTTCAAATTTCGCGTGCGCGTCTATGTGCAAATATAGTGAAAAAACATGTCTTTGTTTATTTCGCCATAGCTCTTTAAAACGTCAGGTGACCCTATGTTTTTATTGCATATTACAAAAGTATATAAATTGGACATGACGTTTCAAGTATCATTATTTCCATAATTACATTATGACGTCATCATATCGTCATCTGAAATCAAAAAAGTGGAATTAATTTTTTTGAGGTACTGTTTCTGACATTCATTTGCTCGTATCTCTGTTGTTTAAGCTCAATATTATCCCAAATTCAGATATGTTGTACTTTGAACATTTGCCTTTCAAGTCCATGTCATGGTTTTGAAATTTGATGACGTCATCATGCTTTAAATTGTGTTTAAAGGTAAAGACGCAAAATCGGACAAGTTTACGTGTTATGTCTATGGGAGGTGATTTTTTTAGAAACCATGCATTGACTTGACAACGTTTAAGCACCTTTATCTCAGCTGATTTTGCTTCATTTCCTCTGAAACTTATTTATGTTGTAGCTGTGACAATAAGCTGCAGTAATCATGCATTTTATTCTTTGAAATCTCCTCATGAGGTTGACAATTTTGCAATTTAAAACTGAAAATGAGAATGGAATGCGGACCAAACGATTCCTGATTCATCTTTCACGTACATAAGCTTACGTTCCTCTAATTTTCTCGTCGAGACGTATGGTCGAGTGGTTAGAGGCGTCGTCTTAGAAACGTGAGGTTGCACACGTACGGGTTCGATCCTCACAAGAGCACGAAAGAAAATAATATATTTTTTTTACTTTTTTTCTTCAATAGAGTACTACACCTTCGTCCATGTAGAAATCACGTTTGCATGTAAACACACCTATACGCACACACTCACACAGTATACCTTTGTTTTGCGTTGGAGACTGCATTACTTCGACTGCTGCAAAATTATAGTTTTGCAGGTTGGGCTTTTCAAACTGATATAGTATACTGTCACAACATGAAATTTGTTCATATTAATTCAGTAACACAATGTAGTCGTGGTTACTTTGTGCTGATTTATACATGTAACAAGCTATACATTGTAAAAAAGGTATTCAGTCTTCTGTATTGATGATTATTTGTCAATTAGTGGTTTTTGTGGAGTTTCAGATAGTGATAAAAAGTATGGATGATAAGTGCAGCGATAATTCCTATAGTTAGTTCAAAGCTGTGTTACAGATGTTTGATACATACATTTAGCATTGTGTGTGTGTATATACGTGTGTATACAGGTTGGCCATATGACACATGCTAGACAATTACTCTTAATTGATTAGCAAACGTGATCAGCTATGGAACTGAATATGGTACTAATGTATGATGTTAATGATTCTGATTAAACTGTGACGAGTTTAAAGGGATAGCGTAACTGTGTGTAAAAATAAGGCAATTATAAGGATATTTTAGGGCAATTTGATAACCATGCCTATAATAATTTCATACAGGTACTAATGCCTGCCTCATATTCAAATGATAGATCGTCATGTCAATAGCAAACTGACAACGTACGATGAATGTGTTATATATTGAACAACTGTCTTTCAAGTCCATAACGTTCCCCATATTTTCCCGTCGAGACGTGTCGCCGAGTGGTTAAAGGCGACGTCTCAGAGACGTGAGGTTGCGGGTTCGAACCCCACAAGATCACGAAACAAAATAATTAGCTACTTTACTGTTTTTTTTTCTTCAATTTTGTATTACATATTCGTCCATGTAGAAATCACGTTCGTATATAAACGCACCTATACACACACAGACACACACACACGCCATATCCCTCTTTTTTGTGTGTTGGAGACTACATTGCTTCGACTGCAGCAACATTTTGCAGGTTGACTTTGTCAAACCGATCATAGTATGTAATGACGACGACTGAGGTGTTGTACTTTGAACAATTTTCTTTCAAGACCATGTCATTGTTTTGTAATTTGATGACGTCATTACACTGAAAATTGTGATTAAAGGCAAGGTATCAAAACCAGCCGATTATAGGTTTTATGTCTGCGGGACGTATTTTTCCCAAGTTGCCAGAAATGGCATAGCGACCTCAGTCGTTACAAGGCCGCTTTTCCGTCTAGCAATGCAATAGATGTTCACACGGCCACGTTAGTTGAGTGGGCATTGACTTTCCCCCCGTTATATCTATACATTGTTGTTGTTTTTTTGTCTTACCATTTCCGTGGATGACCCGTGGTCGAGTGGTTACAGATACGGTTTCGCATGCACGCTCAATATAACTTCAAGGTGCCTATATCACATTCTTTTCTTTGTCGATCACAGATGACTGTCATCTCATGACCACAAGCGTATCACCTAACTCGTCCTCAATGTGACGAGTTTTCATGTCTCGTTCTTCTTTCTTTCTGGACAATTTTGTGTCATCAATATCTCAAGAATGACATTACGGAATAACATGACATTTTCAGGGAACATGTCTCATGACAATATCTAGCCACAATAAGGTTTTCATGACAGTAACATATCTATGACGTCATCTAGGCGCCATTTTGTGATTTTCGGACCATGTTACATGATCGATCATAACTTCATAACTAAAGGTCATTTCTGTATCATTTTCGGTGAACATAAAGTTCAGGTCACGTTCTATCTTTCTTTCTCTGATCCTAATTACCTAGGACGTCATCTAGGACGCGTAAGCGCGCGTCAAACTTTTAAAAGGCTCAAAACAACTTTCCAATGGGAAATCTCGAAGTTTCAGACAATTTTAAGCGTTTCAAACGATTTTGCGTGTGCGCGTCCGTCCGCGCGTTTTCGCGCGCACAGCGCGTCAGTAACATGAAAATGCACTTTTTTTGACTGATTTGGATTCCTGATACTTTGAGTAACAATATCCATTGATTTCTGATCGATTCTGACAAATAACAAAGCATTGCACTTGCGTCAAAGTTCAAATTTCGCCTGCGCGTCTATGTGCAAATATAGTGAAAAAACATGTCTTTGTTTATTTTGCCATAGCTCTTTAAATCGTCTGATTACCCTATGTTTTTATTGCATATTACAAAAGCATATAAATTGGACATAACGTTTCAAGTATCATTATTTCCATAAAACATTATGACGTCATCATATCGTCATCTGAAATCAAAAAAGTGGAATTAATTTTTTTGAGGTACTGTTTCTGACATTCATTTGCTCGTATCTCTGTTGTTTAAGCTCAATATTATCCCAAATTCAGATATGTTGTACTTTGAACATTTGCCTTTCAAGTCCAAGTCATAGTTTTGAAATTTGATGACGTCATCATGCTTTAAATTGTGTTTAAAGGTAAAGACGCAAAATCGGACAAGTTTACGTGTTATGTCTATGGGAGGTGATTTTTTTAGAAACCATGCATTGACTTGACAACGTTTAAGCACCTTTATCTCAGCTGATTTTGCTTCATTTCCTCTGAAACTTATTTATGTTGTAGCTGTGACAATAAGCTGCAGTAATCATGCATTTTATTCTTTGAAATCTCCTCATGAGGTTGACAATTTTGCAATTTAAAACTGAAAATGAGAATGGAATGCGGACCAAACGATTCCTGATTCATCTTTCACGTACATAAGTTTACGTTCCTCTAATTATCTCGTCGAGACGTATGGCCGAGTGGTTAGAGGCGTCGTCTTAGAAACGTGAGGTTGCACACGTACGGGTTCGATCCTCACAAGAGCACGAAAGAATATAATTTTTATTTTTACTTTTTTTCTTCAATGGAGTACCACACCTTCGTCCATGTAGAAATCACGTTTGCATGTAAACACACCTATACGCACACACTCACACAGTATACCTTTGTTTTGCGTTGGAGACTGCATTACTTCGACTGCTGCAAAACTTTGCAGGCTGGGCTTTCAAACTGATATAGTATATTGTAACAAAATGAAATTTGTTCATATCAATTCAGTAACACAATGTAGTCGTGGTTACTTTGTGCTGATTTATACATGTAACAAGCTATACATTGTAAAAAAGGTATTCAGTCTTCTGTATTGATGATTATTTGTCAATTAGTGGTTTTTGTGGAGTTTCAGATAGTGATAAAAAGTATGGATGATAAGTGCAGCGATACTTCCTACAGTTAGTTCAAAGTTGTGTTACAGATGTTTGATACATACATTTAGCATTGTGTGTGTATATATACGTGTGTATACAGGTTGGCCATATGACACATTCTAGACAATTAATCTTAATTGATTAGCAAACGTTATCAGCTATGGAATTGAATATGGTACTAATGTATGATGTTAATGATTCTAATTAAACTGTGACGAGTTTAAAGGGATAGCATAACTGTGTGTAAAAATAAGGCAATTATAAGGAAATTTTAGGGCAATTTGATAACCATGCCTATAATAATTTCATACAGGTACTAATGCCTGCCTCACATTCATGTGATAGATTGTCATGTCAAGAGCAAACTGACAACGTACGATGAATGTGTTATACATTGAACAACTGTCTTTCAAGTCCATAACTTTCTCATATTTTCTCGTCGAGACGTGTGGCCGAGTAGTTAAAGGCGACGTCTCAGAGACGTGAGGTTGCGGGTTCGAACCCCACAAGATCACGAAACAAAATACTTAGCTACTTCACTGTTTTTTTCTTCAATTTTGTATTACATATTCGTCCATGTAGAAATCACGTTCGTATATAAACGCACCTATACACACACACAGACACACACACACGCCATATCCCTCTTTTTTGTGTGTTGGAGACCACATTGCTTCGACTGCAGCAAATTTTGCAGGTTGACTTTGTCAAACCGATCATAGTATGTAATGACGACGAATGAGGTGTTGTACTTTGAACAATTGTCTTTCAAGACGATGTCATTGTTTTGTAATTTGATGACGTCATTACACTGAAAATTGTGATTAAAGGCAAGGTATCAAAACCAGCCGATTATAGGTTTTATGTCTGCGGGACGTATTTTTCCCAAGTTGCCAGAAATGGCATAGCGACCTCAGTCGTTAGAAGGCCGCTTTTCCGTCTAGCAATGCAATACATGTTCACGCGGCCACGATTGTTGAGTGGGCATTGACTTTTTCCCCCTGTAATATCCATACATTTCTTTTTTGCCTTACCATTTCCGGGGATGTCCCGTGGCCGAGTGGTTAGAGAAACGGTTTTGCATGCACGCTCAATATAACTTCAAGGTGCCTATATCACATTCTTTTCTTTGTCGATCACAGATGACCGACATCTGATGACCCCAGGCGTATCACCTAACTCGTCAGTGTGACGAGTTTCATGTCTCGTTTTTTATTCTTCTTTCTTTCTGCCACATTTTGTGTCGTCAATATCTCAACAATGACATTACGGAATAACATGACATTTTCAGTCAACATGTCTCATAACAATATCTAGCCACAATAAGGTTTTCATGATAGTAACATATCTATGACGTCATCTAGGCGCCATTTTGTGATTTTCGGACCTTGTCACATGATCGATCATAACTTCATAACTAGATATCATTTCTGTATCATTTTCGGTGGACATAAAGTTGAGGTCAGGCTCTATCTTACGTTTTAACGCTAGTTACCAAGGTCATCATTACGCGCGCGTACGCGCGCGTCAAAATTTTAAAAGGCTCAAAACGACTTCCCAATGGGAAATCTCGAAGTTTCAGACAATTCTAAGCGTTTCAAACATTTTCTCGCGTGCGCGTCCGTCCGCGCAATTTCGCGCGCAGAGGGCGTAACCAACATGAAAATGCAATTTTTTTGACTGATTTGGATTTCTGATACTTTGAGTAACAATATCCATTGATTTCCGATCGATTTTGACCTATAACAAAGGAATGCACTGGCGTCAAAGTTGAAATTCCGCGCGCGCGTCTTTCTGCAAATATAGTGAAAAAACATGTTTTTGTTTATGTCGCCATAGCTCTTTAAATCGTCCATTGACCCTATATTTCTATTGCATATTACAAAAGCATATGAATTGGAAATAACGTTTCAAGTACCAATATTGCCAGGAAAACTCATGACGTCATCATATCATCATCTGAAATCAAAAAAGTGGAATTAATTTTTTTGAGGTACTCTTTCTGACATTCATTTACTCGTATCTCTATTGTTTAAGCTTAATATCACCCCAAATTCAGATATGTTTTACTTTGAACATTTGCCTTTCAAGTCCATGTCATGGTTTTGAAATTTGATGACGTCATCATACTTTAAATTGTGATTAAAGGTAAAGACGCAAAATCGGACAAGTTTACGTGTTATGTCTATGGGAGGTGATTTTTTTAAAAACCATACATTGACTTGACAACGTTTAAGCACCTTTATCTCAGATGATTTTGCTTCATTTCCTCTGAAAATTAAGTATGTTGTAGCTGTGACAATAAGCTGCAGTAATCATGCATTTTATTCTTTGAAATCTCCTCATCAGGTTGACAATTTTGCAATTTAAAACTGAAAATGAGAATGGAATGCGGACGAAACGATTCCTGATTCATCTTTCACGTACATAAGTTTACGTTCCTCTAATTTTCTCGTCGAGACGTATGGCCGAGTGGTTAGAGGTGTCGTCACAGAAACGTGAGGTTGCACACGTACGGGTTCGAACCTCACAAGAGCATGAAAGAAAATAATAATTTTTTTTTTTTACTTTTTTTCTTCAATGGAGTACTACACCTTCGTCCATGTAGAAGTCACGTTCGCATGTAAACACACCTATACGCACACACTCAAACAGTATCCCTTTGTTTATCGTTGGAGACTTCATTGCTTCGACTGCTGCAAAATATTGCAGGCTGGGCTTTTCAAGCTGATCATGGTATATTGTAACAAAATGAAATTTGTTCATATCAATTCAGTAACACAATGTAGTCGTGGTTACTTTGTGCTGATTTTATACATGTAAGAAGCTATACATTGTAAAAAAAGGTATTTGAATTGTTCCTTTAAGTCAGTCTTCTGTATTGATGATTATTTGTCAATTAGTGGTTTTTGTGGAGTTTCAGATAATGATAAAAAGTATGTATGATAAGTGCAGCGATACTTTCTACAGTTAGTTCAAAGTTGTGTTACAGAGGTTTGATACATACATTTAGCATTGTGTTTGTGTGTCCACGTGTGTATACAGGTTGGCCATATGGCACATTCTAGACAATAAATCTTAATTAATTAGCAAACGCGATCAGCTATGGAACTGAATATGGTACTAATGTATGATGTTCATGATTCTCATTAAACTGTGACGAGTTTAAAGAGATAGCTTAACTGTGTGTAAAAATAATGCAATAATAAGGAAATTTTAAGGGAATTTGATAACCATGCCTATAATAATTTCATACAGGTACTAATAGCTGCCTCATATTCGTGTGATTGATCGTCATGTCAATAGTAAACTGACAACGTACGATTAATATATTATACATTAAACAACTGTCTTTCAAATCCATATCGATGTTTTCTAGTTTGATGACGTCATCATACTTTAAATTGTGATAAAAGTAAAGACACAAAATCGGACAAGTTTACGTGTTATGTCTATGGGAGGTGATTTTTTTTTTAAACCATGCATTGACTTGACAACGTTTAAGCACCTCTATCTCAGCTGATTTTGCTTCATTTCCTCTGAAACTTTAGTATGTTGTAGCTGAGACAATAAGCTGCAGTAATCATGCATTTTATTCTTTGAAATCTCCTCATCAGATTGACAATTTTGCAGTTTAAAACTGAAAATGAAAATGGAATGTGGACAAAACGATTCCTCATGTATCTTTCACATACATAAGTTTACGTTCCCCATATTTTCTCGTCGAGACGTATGGCCGAGTGGCTAAAGGCGACGTCTCAGAGACGTAAGGTTGCGGGTTGGAACCCCAAAAGATCACGAAACAAAATACTTAGCTATTTTACTTTTTTTTCTTCAATTTTGTATTACATATTCGTCCATGTAGAAATCACGTACGTATATAAACGCACCTATACACACACACAGACACACACACACACGCCATATCCCTCTTTTTTGTGTGTTGGAGACCACATTGCTTCGACTGCAGCACAATTTTGCAGGTTGACTTTGTCAAACCGATCATAGTATGTAATGACGACGACTGAGGTGTTGTACTTTGAACAATTGTCTTTCAAGACGATGTCATTGTTTTGTAATTTGATGACGTCATTACACTGAAAATTGTGATTAAAGGCAAGGTATCAAAACCAGCCGATTATAGGTTTTATTTCTGCGGGACGTATTTTTCCCAAGTTGCCAGAAATGGCATAGCGACCTCAGTCGTTACAAGGCCGCTTTTCCGTCTAGCAATGCAATAGATGTTCACACGGCCACGTTGGTTGAGTGGGCATTGACTTTCCCCCTGTTATATCTATACATTGTTAGGTGATACGCTTTTAGCGTATCACCTATTGTGTTTGTCAAAATCTTCCTTTCTTTCTTTTTATTTAGGTGATACGCTTTTAGCGTATCACCTATTGTGTTTGTCAAAATCTTCCTTTCTTTCTTTTTATTCTTCTTTCTTTCTGGCACATTTTGTGTCGTGAATATCTCAACATTGACATGACGGAATAACATGACATTTTCAGTCAACATGTCTCATGTCAATATCTAGCCACAATAAGGTTTTCATGACAGTAACGTATCTATGACGTCATCTAGGCGCCATTTTGTGATTTTCGGACATGTTACATGATCGATCATAACTTCATAACTAAAGGACATTTCTGTATCATATTCGGTGGACATAAAGTTCAGGTCACGCTCTATCTTACTTTTTAATGCTAATTACCTAGGACATCATTACGCGCGCGTTAGCGCGCGTCAAAGTTTTTAAATGCTTAAAACGACTTCCCAATGGGAAATCTCGAAGTTTCAGACAATTTTAAGCGTTCCGCGCGTTCGCGTCAGTCCGCGCATTTCCGCGCGCAGTGCGCGTAAGCAACATGAAAATGCACATTTCTTGACAGATTTGGATTCCTGATACATTAAGTAACAATATCCATTGATTTCCGATCAATTTCGACTTATAACAAAGAAATGCGCTGGCGTCAAAGTTGAAATTTCTTGTGCGCGTCTATGTGGAAATATAGCGAAAAACATGTCTTTGTTTATTTCGCCATAGCTCTTTAAAACGTCAGGTGACCCTATGTTTTTATTGCATATTACAAAAGCATATGAATTGAAAATAACGTTTCAAGTATCAATATTTCCCTAAATACATTATGACGTCATCATATCATCATCTGAAATCAAAAAAGTGGAATTAATTTTTTTGAGGTACTGTTTCTGACATTCATTTGCTCGTATCTCTGTTGTTTAAGCTCAATATTATCCCAAATTCAAATATGTTGTACTTTGAACAATTGCCTTTCAAGTCCAAGTCATGGTTTTGAAATTTGATGACGTCATCATACCTTAAATTGTGATTAAATGTAAAGATGCAAAATCGGACAAGTTTACGTGTAATGTCTATGGGAGGTGATTTTTTTTAAATCATGCATTGACTTGACAACGTTTAAGCACATTTATCTCAGCTGATTTTGCTTCATTTCCTCTGAAGCTGAAGTATGTTGTAGCTGAGACAATAAGCTTCAGTAATCATGCATTTTATTTTTTGAAATCTCATCATCAGGTTGACAATTTTGCAGTTTAAAACTGAAAATGAGAATGGAATGTGGACAAAACGATTCCCGATTCAGCTTTCACATACATAAGTTTACGTTCCTCATATTTTCTCGCCGAGACGTATGGCCGAGTGGTTAAAGGCGACGTCTCAGAGACGTGAAGTTGCGGGTTCGAACCCCACAAGATCACGAAACAAAATACTTAGCTATTTTACTTTTTTTTTCAATTTTGTATTACATATTCGTTCATGTAGAAATCACGTTCGTATATAAACGCATCTATACACACACACAGACACACACACACACACCATATCCCTCTTTTTTGTGTTGGAGACCACATTGCTTCGACTGCTGCAAAATTTTGCAGGCTGACTTTGTCAAACCGATCATAGTATGTAATGACGACGACGGAGGTGTTGTACTTTGAACAATTGTCTTTCAAGACCATGTCATTGTTTTGTACTTTGATGACGTCATCACATTGAAAACTGTGATTAAAGGCAAGGTATCAAAACTAGCCGATTATAGGCTTTATGTCTACGGCGCGTATTTTTCCCAAGTTGCCAGAAATGGCATAGCGACATCAGTCGTTACAAGGCCGCATTTCTGTCTAGCAATGCAATACATGTTCACGCGGCCACGATTGTTAAGTGGGCATTGACTTTTTCCCCCTGTAATATCTATACATTTCTTTTTTCCCTTACCATTTCCGGGGATGTCCCGTGGCCGAGTGGTTACAGAAACGGTTTTGCATGCACGCTCAATATAACTTCAAGGTGCCTATATCACATTCTTTTCTTTGTCGATCACAGATGACCGACACCTGATGACCCCAAGCGTATCACCTAACTCGTCAGCGTGACGAGTTTCATATCTCGTTATTCTTCTTTCTTTCTGGCACATTTTGTGTCGTGAATATCTCAACATTGACATGACGGCATAACATGACATTTTCAGTCAACATGTCTCATGACAATATCTAGCCACAATAAGGTTTTCATGACAGTAACATATCTATGACGTCATCTAGGCGCCATTTTGTGATTTTTGGACCATGTTACATGATCGATCATAACTTCATAACTGAAGGTCGTTTCTGTATCATTTTCGTTGGACATAAAGTTCAGGTCACGCTCTATCTTACTTTTTAATGCTAATTACTTAGGACTTCATTACGCGCGCATTAGCGCGCGTCAAAGTTTTTAAATGCTTAAAACGACTTCCCAATGGGAAATCTCGAAGTTTCAGACAATTTTAAGCGTTCCGCGCGTTCGCGTCCGTCCGCGCATTTCCGCGCGCAGTGCGCGTAAGCAACATGAAAATGCACATTTTTTGACAGATTTGGATTCCTGATACATTAAGTAACAATATCCATTGATTTCCGATCAATTTCGACCTATAACAAAGGAATGCGCTGGCGTCAAAGTTGAAATTTCGTGTGCGCGTCTATGTGGAAATATAGCGAAAAACATGTCTTTGTTTATTTCGCCATAGCTCTTTAAAACGTCAGGTGACCCTATGTTTCTATTGCATATTACAAAAGCATATGAATTGAAAATAACGTTTCAAGTATCAATATTTCCCTAAATACATTATGACGTCATCATATCATCATCTGAAATCAAAAAAGTGGAATTAATTTTTTTGAGGTACTGTTTCTGACATTCATTTGCTCGTATCTCTGTTGTTTAAGCTCAATATTATCCCAAATTCAGATATGTTGTACTTTGAACATTTGCCTTTCAGGTCCAAGTCATGGTTTTGAAATTTGATGACGTCATCATACCTTAAATTGTGATTAAAGGTAGAGATGCAAAACCGGACAAGTTTACGTGTTATGTCTATGGGAGGTGATTTTTTTTAAAACCATGCATTGACTTGACAACGTTTAAGCACCTTTATCTCAGCTGATTTTGCTTCATTTCCTCTGACACTTGGGTATGTTGTAGCTGAGACAATAAGCTTCAGTAATCATGCATTTTATTTTTTGAAATCTCATCATAAGGTTGACAATTTTGCAGTTTAAAACTGAAAATGAGAATGGAATGTGGACAAAACGATTCCCGATTCAGCTTTCACATACATTAATTTACGTTCCTCATATTTTCTCGCCGAGACGTATGGCCGAGTGGTTAAAGGCGACGTCTCAGAGACGTGAGGTTGCGGGTTCGAACCCCACAAGATCACGAAACAAAATACTTAGCTATTTTACTTTTTTTCTTCAATTTTGTATTACATATTCGTCCATGTAGAAATCACGTTCGTATATAAACGCACCTATACACACACACAGACACACAGACACACACCATATCCCTCTTTTTTGTGTTGGAGACCACATTGCTTCGACTGCTGCAAAATTTTGCAGGCTGACTTTGTCAAACCGATCATAGTATGTAATGACGACGACGGAGGTGTTGTACTTTGAACAATTGTCTTTCAAGACTATGTCATTGTTTTGTACTTTGATGACGTCATCACACTGAAAATTGTGATTAAAGGCAAGGTATCAAAACCAGCCGATTATAGGCTTTATGTCTACGGCGCGTATTTTTCCCAAGTTGCCAGAAATGGCATAGCGACATCAGTCGTTACAAGGCCGCATTTCCGTCTAGCAATGCAATACATGTTCACGCGGCCACGATTGTTGAGTGGGCATTGACTTTTCCCCCCTGTAATATCTATACATTTCTTTTTTGCCTTACCATTTCCGGGGATGTCCCGTGGCCGAGTGGTTAGAGAAACGGTTTTGCATGCAAGCTCAATATAACTTCAAGGTGCCTATATCACATTCTTTTCTTTGTCGATCACAGATGACCGACACCTGATGACCCCAAGCGTATCACCTAACTCGTCAGCGTGACGAGTTTCATATCTCGTTATTATTTGTTTGTTCACTTTTCTTTTGAAATTTATAATCTTCGTTTATATCATATCCATTTATTGGTTGTCTATGATAAAGATAATTATGCCCTTTCACTTCATAAAACGGTACGCCTTTGACTATGATCCGATGACTTTAACCTCATCTATAGTGTGAAGTGAAAGTATGAACCAACCATCTTACCAGTAGTATCCTCAGATGGCAAGGTAAACAAATATGTGACAGTGCACCTCAAAACAAACAAAAAGTCGCCAGACATGAATTTTTAGTTAAGACCATATTCTGACAGGGCAGACTTTAAGCTTTAAAATGATGTATTACTCAAATCAAATGGACTCTCCTAACCTATTTTAATATTGGAAAGAAAGCACAACCTCAGGAAAAGTGTGAACTGAGAAAAGAGGCTCTGAAGTACAGTGTCTATTCAAGCGCTTAATCTTTACCAAACCGTGCTGGCTGTGCGATGAATGGGACAAAACACAGGAAGTAAACCACCGGAGTAACAACAATGAAGGGATTATTAGATTAAACTGAATTAAGCATACCTCATTAACACATTCTGTCCATAATTAATGCCAACTTTCAAAGCAGTAGCTCTATCCTTTCAAAAGTTATTAGAGTTGAAAGTGAAGAGTGTGGACAAGGTTTTTCAGAAATAAAAAAGGGATTCTGAAGACACACCTAATCACACTATTCTATCAAAAATGTTCGAGATAAACTGCTAAAAAACGCACTTTCCTGCCCGTTTTATGATACCAAATTTTAGCATAATGTAAAAGAAGACCTGCTCTTTCAGAAAATATGACAAATTCAAGTTCGGCTAGGTTGACCCATTTCCCTTATTTTCAGTCCTCACGCAAAATCAGTGTGTGCGACTTTATGTTCGTTTTGAGGTGCACGGTCACATATAGGGGAGACCGGGTCTAGTTGTTACACGGGCAAGTTGTTACACTGTCATTTTCTGTATTATGATCAAAAGATGGCGTTACAAAAGTAATATCAAATCAAAACGTATAGCCAACGATCTCTGCATGCGAAATCTGGCGTTGCCTGGACGTCACATGTAGAAGGTAGGTCCAAAAAACACTTTTTTTACCTCTCCGAGTAAAATTTTTAAAAATTCGATTTTTCTTTATTACACCAAATCCATTCTGCTCCAGTAAGTGATGAGTATGTGGTTGAAAGAAGCGTGTTTTGGCTGTCTTTTGGTGAAAGTAGCAACACGCGATGTTTGATTGTTTATTTGCCACACGTGTGAAAAGTTTTGGAAAACGCACTGGGTCAAGTTGTTACAACAACTTGACCCGCCTGGAGAATCGAGTGGTAAAACAACTTACCCCAATGCACTTTCAATTGAATTTATGGTTATACACACACACACACACACACACACACACACACACACACGCACACACACAAACACACACACACACACACCCACACACACCCAACACACTCATACACCCCAGCATAGGCTAACATGCACACCCAGACAGGTTAATATTAAGAATTACCTAACACGTCAGATCTGCATTACCCGATTTGAGTTGACTTTCTACGGTGTAACAAAGTACCCCATGTGCTGTAACAACTTACCCCAACATCGGGGAAAGTTGTTACAAAATTTTGTGTTTATTGATTACGTAATATCTTGTTTATATTATCTGGACTTCCAAAGTTTGTACTGTTTTTAATTAAAGGAGGAAATAAGGTATCCTCAAAGCAAAAATGAAGCCGATTCCTCTATTCGTTTTTTGTACAGACCTAAAAATGTGAAAATTGGAACAACTAGACCCGGTCTCCCCTATGTCTTTTTTATGTGTATACCTGCACTGCCGATTTGAAGACCATTGATATCAATAGGCCTGAAGGAATGTGTGGAGATCATTTCTGAGCTGTTATCGCCTTTGATTCTTCTGCGGTGAAGTTCCTCTCCGTCTGACCAATAAAGGTGTCTGCAAGTGTGTGGATGTTTTACAAGAGCGATGGAATTCGTGTTTTTAATCATTACATCATTATCTCACAGCAAGACCTCCATGCTTTCAAACACACATTTCAGACGCTGTCATAATTATGAAAATAGGGAGACGGGGCATCACGAGCAGAATGTTTCTTTCGTATTTGAAATGCATTGGGTGGTTATAAATCCGACTTTGTCGAAAGTTGGTGTTTCTGACCAAGAAACAGCTATATCTAAATAGAATAAAATTATTATTATTATTATTATTTTGCTGTGCATGTGGTCACATCATCCGAAAGCTAAAAGCAAGCATCGATTGTTTATGCCACTAATTCGTCTTTATTTATTACGCTGCAGATAGGTTACCATCGTTCTATAGCTGAGAATCGTTGGGCATTTCTTTAAACCAATACAAAACAAAACAAAACAAAACTCCACAGACTATGGATAAGCATTCCAGAAACCCGACACTTCATCGGAGTCGTGTTCATCAGTAAAGAGTATAGGCGTTTTATTTGGTTTATAAACAATTTCACAAAGAGAACTTACCCATATGTATCGTCTGCTACCATGCACCTCAATCGAGTTTTCAACAACGCAAACTCTCCCAATGTTTTCATCGTATCCAGAGATATTCGGGAGATAATCATCGAGTCGCTTAAGGAGGCGAAGATGAATCTATTCTCGTCAGACAAGGCAAGATATCTGGCATATCCAAAGTCGCCTGGCATTAAAAAAAGAACAAGGAGATAGATTCCTTTCAGACGTATTCAACACTCTTACCTTACGTAGGCCTTGTGAGATAATGCATGTATGCCTATCTCTATACCGTCTACCGTACCGTACGATGTAAAGACAGGTACCTTATTGTGACCTTAGAAACATTGAACATTGAAACATAGCCTTCACGACTCTATTAAGGCTGAAGGGAAAATAACATAAGGTACACAGTGTACCTATATGAAATACATTTATGAATAATCACCGAAGAGAAAAGCCTTAGGATTTCCTTTTTAAGCTGCCATAAAATTTCTTCCTGGACATGCGGGTAGAACTTATTCCACACGCGTGAGAAGAAACAGCAGATAAGTATTAAACTCCTATATGAGTAAGAGTCTTTGGGCTATGTACTCAGGGTTGGACCATTGCCAGACCAAATTTCTCGATGGTTTGTCGCACCTAGAGGCATGAAATTAGTTTCTGAAATTAAGTTGGAGCATAACTATTCCGGAGAGAAAGAATTGTATAATAGTGTTGTGCCAAAATTACATTTGTGTGTGTGTGTGTGTGTGTGCGTGTGTGTGTGTGTATTTGGGGATGGTAAAGGTACACTTGTATTTTATGTCCAATGCCGGCGAAATGAGATAAAATCTTTGATTTATTCTTAAAAATGTTCACCGTGATAAGGAAGTACTTATGCATGACTACATTTTTGGAGGCCAATTTGGATATCTCAAACACCTTCCCGGATGCAGAAACAGCCTCATCTAGATTCGGATTCAGCACCTTTGAAGTAGTTTAATGTCATGCAGTATTATGAATATGCAATCACCTTTATGGCCGTGCTATTGGAATTTCAAGTATGGTGGCCTTCAGGTACATCTCATAATTCTCAAAGAAGCACAAGTTACATTCTTACCAAATATTGACAATCAAACCCTGAAAGATGCTAGAGTTGCATGATTCTGAGTTTGTATTCACCACAACCAGAATAGGATAAATCCATTTTAAAATAAAACTTTGGGTGGAAAGCAGGGTTGAACATTAATTTGGCACTCAGACTACAGGGGCTAGGTGAATTATGGACTGATTTCTTTCGTCTCGTAGTTAAACATATGCAATCGACTTTGTCTCGGGGCACAGCACTGTTGAAATTATTTTCAGTCCGTATTAGCTTTTAGCGGTGTCTGCATTTTATTTATACTTGCACGGACACGTGCAATCAGGCGGACCCTTGTACAGGAAAGCTAATAGCTTGCATAGAATTGATATTTCCAGGCAAACGCCAGAAAATGGAAAACTTGAAGATATCGAAAACGTTGAGATGTACGATAGATAGCAAATATAAACAATGACAGATACAAACTTAAAGATACCGACACCCACATAATACATTATCACAGTTTCGGAAAGTATGATGCTGGATTTAGGCATTTAGCAAACACACACACACGCACACAAATAATTGGAGTTATCTACATTCATCTTAGACAGAACAACATTCATAGTACACGTTATACAACAGCTTTTGCCTTACTGTAAATAGTCTCGGAGATAACACCGAATATGCCAAATCGAATAATCCAGCCTTCCTCATTTGTATAGTACACGTTACGCTCTGTCTGGTCAACTACGATGTCATATACAAGCCTATTGAAGGATGGAAACCTCCTGACCTCGTCTCCGTCTGGCTTACTCACAAGAAATCCGGATGAACCGCCCAGAATTATCAGGTCATCAATTTCAGGATCTTGCATACAGAAAAAAAAAAAGAACGGTTTTTGGTTTATGCCAAGTCGAGTTAATTAGTTGTATTTGTCATTTAAAAAAAAATGATGAAAAGGACATCATTTTAATCATGATAATATGAACAAATTCTATAAAGCAAACCCAGCAGATGAACTTCTTTTCCATCCAAAACATGTGTCATTTTAAGGGCGTGTCTGTAGTTGTATCAACCATTGAAGTCTTGCAAAATACGTATCAGATTCTTCCCATTTTTTGTATCTTTTTTATCGGATATATATAAGGTTTTGGATAGAGTAGGATTATTTCAAAACTTTCAGCGTGGAAACCCTTTATCATTATCATGATTCTTCACTTTGTCTTTCCACGCAATAGAGAACTATCTTAAAGACAGTATCTCTTAGGTTTTAATGGCATTTATACCTTGCAACTGATAATCTTTATGTTTAGATGTTTTTCACTTACTTCCAAATGTACCGTCTTGCATTTTTCATTAGGCTGCTTATAGTTCTGTGCCTAACATACAGGGTTTAAATCTAGATCATTAGGCAACAGGGGTATCTATGATTGCCTCATTCTTTTGTTGCCTCTATATTATGAAAATGTGCAATATTAATTATAAATCGAGGAAAGGTGAATACAAACACATATTGTCAAATCTTTACGTGGATTTGATAGTACAACATTGAAATTTTGATTTCGTAATCCGGGAACATGGTACGATACACTTTATTTTCATTCAGATGGTGCCTACTAAACATCCTCATGATATTGTGCCAGTAATAAGAGACCATTAGTATTGCTTGACACTTTCAGGAACGCCGTCATCAAAAGCTACAAACAATTAGTGATTTCAAGTCCGGTGCTGCGCGGTAGTAATAGCGCTATAGTGCTCGTTGTAGTGCTAGTGCTGGTTCTATTCCCAAATAAATGCCTCGAATAGAGCTTCAACACTGACGGCCTTATAACAAACAAACAAACAAACAAACAAACAAAACAAAATGAAATGACGGTACATGGCTACAGCCAAATAGTAAAGATGAATTCGTGACTGCACGCTTACGTTTTAGACACATCATTAGGAAGACGGATCAGCATTCAACACATTCCATACCTTTTAATAAAACAAAGATCTTAATTTTGCTCCCAGGATTAGATACATGTCTAGCGTGTTCGCGTACGATACGCGGTCGACTATTGCGTCAGCAGAGACTTTACCCTCACAACGTACACCTGTTACATACAGTACAGTATGTCCCCCCCCCCCCAAGAAAAAACAACAAACAAACAAACAAAAGAAAAAAAACCCCAAATACAATCAGATTTTCGCATTGATAACAGCCAGTAAGCAAATCGAATGGGGTTTTCTGTAAAGATGTGGGCAATGACCTATACTTTTATACCCTGAATTTGTATTTAGATTCATTCATTATTTTTAAAGATAGCATTGCGGAGCTCTCGTTGTAATATTTTTTTTTTTTTTTTTTTTGGTGGGGGGGACATACTGTACATGAATATCGGATCTCGCACAGCAACGCCGAACACAAGCGACGAACTTGAAATTACAAAGACGATAATTCCGTTAGCCAGGTTGGGAGGGAAGGGGGCCGGGGATACGTAAGTCGCAAACACAGACGGTGTGGTTCGATTTAGCAGACTACATTAAACATCGGTCCAGGGCCAACACGAATTACCGTAAAACGGATCCTGCGTCATAATTTTGAGGTCAGTCTCCCAACACCGACTGATTTCAAGTTTCTTTTGCTATCGCCGGTGTGATTGTTGAGGTAGCACTAGGACTAGCACTAACACCGAACTTGAAATCACGCAAAGTATATTTATAAGCATGTATGCTGCTGACGGGATTGAGAAGTTTACTTCGAATTCAAGTGATTGCGGTAGCCAGGGAAAATATTGTAATCACATTTTCTGATATAGGGGTTATGATTTGGGTAATCGTAGGCAGTGGATATGGAAAGTTCGCGTAGGCTACAATCTCCTCTTGTATATCATTATCACTTAAACTCATCTATGATGATTATAATAAAACACTGTAGGGACCGCGAAAAGTAATAACCATCACAAATACATGTCTCGCCTAGAAAGTGGCTGATGATTAAGCCATGACACATGAGTCAATTGTCTTCCTATCTGCGCTGCAAGTCAAGTTTGGCACATACTTCAAATATTTTTTTAGTGGCGGCATCAAACATCTAGCAAAGGAAATAAGACGGTTGAACCTCCTCGGTACGGTTGTTTTCCGGAAAACTGCTAAAAAAAAAGATGTAGAAGACAATCAACCAGGCTACAAACTTAGGAATGGTTCATGGAAGGTCTATGAACGCTTGTTTGTAGGGCCTTGTTAGGAATAAATTACGATATGGTCTAACAATCGTTGTCACCGTGTTCGTAGCAGTTCGTAAAGATATTACTGACAGAGCCTTTTAATTTATGCACATTCTGTTATAGGGGGCACTCCTCACCTGCAAGAACGAAAACCCATTTGTACAGTGTAATATCATTGAATGATAGAAAACACAAATACCTCCCCCCCCCCCCCCCCAGCCCAAAACACACATTAAACCTTAAAGTACCTGTTCCACTCTCGGATTCCTTTTGTTCGCAGTATACCAGTAGGCGACGGCCAATTCCATTCATCAGTTTCTCAGCTGCCTCGAGGCCTCCATTGACATTACAAAGCAATGGCAGGCATGTGACGTCACTTGCCCTGGATTGCTCTATACAAGATGGTAACGAGATGAAACAAAAACTTTACAATGTGTTCTTGTATTTTAATCCCCGATTTTCCCCCAATGCCTTCGCGGCTGATTAGTGATAGAAATCACACTTTAGGTGTACGCTATAGTATTTCACAATCTTTAGCTTTATTACATAGACCTTCTCTATAAAGACAGACTCAAAGGCCCGAATTCACGAAGATGGTACAATATTGAAAACATAGCTAACACTGGACAGGCAGTATTTTTTTCGTTTCGTTTTGTTTTGTTTTGTTTTGTTTTGGTTTTTTATGGGGCGCCAAGTGTCACGTGACCTACTTCGTCCACGAAATGACCAATTCGTTAACGAAATGTTAAATTTCACAACTTCAACAAAATATCCCCCCAAATCAACCATGTTTCCAAAACAAAACACCAACATTAGAGAGAATGTCACAAAACGAAACAAATAAACAATGAATTTTTTAAAAGACTTTCACATAGTTATAATATTAGCGATAAAAAGCAGACCAATATGAAAAATTCCCTTTTGGAATAAATTGGTATCAACACTGCATGCTTTTCTGTTTATTTTCTTTTACAGATGATATGCCTTAAGCGCTAATCAGATGTTTGGAGGAAACTCTTTCAAAATTGTGGTGTTGCAACACTGAAAACATGATCTCTCCGTATTGTAAGGGCTCTTAGAATGGCCATTATGTGTTTGTTCTGGGAGATGGTCAAATACTTCACGTATCATAGAGGTAAAGCCAGAAATTCATAATTATGTTTTAAGACCATTTCGATGTGATGGCCTATAGACAACTACAAAATCCATAGACGTGCAATTATTTGTTATTATGCAGTGTCAAGTGTTGTAATTTCTTTCAAAAGGGACACGAGTAGGGATGAGTTGTAGCACCAACTCTGAACTCCTCTTCAAGCCTGTCCTGAGGAATATATCCCTTTGAATCAGCTCCTCGGATACAACATCCAGTGTACAAATCATCATATAACATATCCAAAATGAAATTAAAAAGATGACGATAACAATCTAACTAACTGAATACCATTCAAATTAGTCAGAAAAACAAAGAACAAGAAAAGCGATTTTGTTTCTCACCACACAATATTGTAACTATTGTTAAGAAAATTCTGGATGAAAAAAATCTCCGGCAGTACCGAGTATTTAAAATGTCAAGCAACGTTATCAACGTCCGCATCTCATTCATTCAAACGTCGTGAGATGATAGTATGCACTGAAATAAGCTTATGTATTACAAAATTTATATATATATATATATATATATATATATATGTATGAATGTATGTATATATATATATATATATATATACATATATACATGTATATATGTATATATATATATATATATATATATACATATATACATGTATATATCATATACACACACATATATATATATATATATATATATGTGTGTGTGTGTGTGTGTGTGTGTGTGTGTGTGTGTGTGTGTGTGTATATGTGACCCAGCACCACAAAATCAACAAAAATTCGCCGGACATGGATTTTTAGTTAAGGGAAAATTCTGAAAGAGCAGACTCTATGCTTTAAAATGATGTGTAGCTCACTTTAAATGGATTCTCCTAACCTATGTAAATATTGGAAAGAAAGCGCACATTATGGAACTGAGAAAAGGGGCTTTGAAGTACAGGTCTATTCAAGCGCTACACCTTTACTATGCCGTGCTACCTGTGCTATGAATGGGACAAAAACAAAATGATGTGCACCACTGTAGCAACAACAATGAAGAGATCATCACATTAAACTGAAATTGAGGATGCTCTATTACCGTATTCTGTTCATAATGAATGTCAATTTCAGAGCAGTAGCGTTATGCTTTCAAAAGTTAATAGAGTTGAAAGTGAAGAGTGCGCAAAGGATTTTCATTTTAAATAAAAGGGGCCTCTAAGAAAAGCCTGATGACACTAATCTACCCCCTCAAAAAAAAAGGTTGTTGAAAATCTACTTAAAACCCACTCTCCCTTCCAATTTATGGACTCAATCATAGGGATGATGTAGAAGAAGAACAGCTGTTTCAGAAAATATTAAAAACTAAAAATTAGCTCGGTTGACCCGTTTCACCTTTCTTGAGTCAAGGGGTGCGACTTTTTGTTTGTTTTGTGATGCATATGTGTATATATATATATATATATATGTATATATATATATATATATATATATATATATATATGTTTAAATATATACATGCATAAACATATAATTATTATGATTTTGACTATAGGTTTACGAAAAACAAAGTAAAATGAAGCATAAATATCTAGATACAATAGCAATGGTTATACAGTATACAGAGAGATTTTTTTTCTAAAAAAAAAAACGTGTTCCACGTTCTACAAGCGTGGCTTTTTTAGTGGAACACTGTTTTCCATCATTGTGATTATTTACTATTTTTGTTGCCATGACAAAGTGCATTGTTTTTTTTAAGACATCATTCGTGTATAATATACTTTATATTGTATTGAAAAAATCCTTTATCGGACGAGTGTAAGACAAATGAAAACAAATGTATCACTTTGGATTATGTCAACTTTTTCTTTTCTTTTCTTTGTGATGATGGAAATAAATAAACTATTGAATTGAATTGAATTGAATTGAAATACCTGTTAGAACCACGATGATTGCAAGTTTCACTATCATCGACGTCATCCTGAAAGTGATAATGCTTTTGTGCCAAAAAACAAACAAACAAACACGTATTATGAATAGAAAAGGAAAATATATATACATAAAAGACCTCACTCAACTAGGGTTCTTTGATATATAAATTTTTACATTATAAAATACGAATCTAAAGGAATAATCTTATGCCATATTTTGATTTCCTATGAGGCAGTTGAAGAAATGTGGCGGAAACTCCAAGTCACTTAAACACTTCAAAACAAAACAAAAAAAAATAAATACAGGGATTTCAAAGAGATGAAGTGGTCTACTTTCATTTGGAAAATGAACGATATCCCCGAGTTTTACTTCTGCAGATTAAACAATAGCACACATTATTAACTCTTAAAAATATCACCGCAATATATTCTAGCATTAGATAATAGGGATATGAAAGTAGACGACGCTCAGGGGGTTATAACACCATTCCTTGTAAAGAACGGAAGAAAAGAATGAAAGAAGTTCTTAATTCATGAACGAACCAAGTCTATTAAAGAAAACAAAAAAGTAGAGCTCATGAAATAAGATCATAATGTTCATATTTTTTCTCTATTTTATAGTGGAAGGTTGATAATACAAATTTGAATGTAGAAAAGAATAATTTTACTGATTATCTATTGCTTTATGACTTTGTAGAACGTCTCCAAAGACGATCTAGCTACATTTGGACTTGAGCAGTTTTTTGTGTTCAGGTATTTGGTCGTAAAGCGAAAAAATGGGTCATAGAATAACGAAGATGAGTTTTTGTTTTGTTTTGTTTTTTATCTTACCGCCATATTGTAGAATGAACTCTCAAGTATCTAGATATGCACACTTTTTTTAAAAATAATTATTATAATCCTCAATGCCTGAAATTATTGCTTAAAAGTACTTTGCCCAAGTATACTATTTTTTTTTTTTTTTGCACGCGTATCGCTCATTTGTCAAACTTCCCCCGCCGTTTTATGGCATTTATGCACCAAAGCGCTGGGGTCCCTTTTCTCGCGCCACGGCCCGTTCACACATTGATATGCTGTTCAAAGAACATCAAGTGCTAAACTTGGAAGAATCACATCCTCGACATGCTTTACAACTTACATTTCTCCTTGACAACATAACCAAATGGATTGGGTTTTCTGCAGCAATATACGTAAGTTAGTATATCTTTAGACCCTGAAGTAGCATTTTAGACAGTTAATTCACACTAGAAGTTATCAAATCAAAAATCCGCTCATATTCTTTTCTTCTTTTTATTGAGGAGGTGGAGCATACCGAATTATATAATTATTGAGTTGGTAGAGATGGTTCGCAGAGAAGACTTAACTGTCAGAATGAAAAGTTTCCATTGAATGATAATAAGGAAATGCTGTGACCTTTGCTTTAGAAAAGGACGTGATATTTTTTTCTTACAAATCTTTGATTCAGGACACTAAAGAAAAGCTTAGAATCCAACAAAATAAACACATTGACTATAATAGCAGTTTATGAACTGAAGACACTGGTATTGGAAGAGCTCAATTGCAAAATGTACTACATTCATTTTCCATCAAAATCCACTTTTAGGTCTCGATGTACTCATTTTTAGGACCTCTTTACACCTATACTAACGAAGAGCTGATTTTCCAACCAGAAAGTGTTAAAAATTTACATTTTAAAATCAGTTTGGTTGCAAAAGGTACTACATCCAGTTTAGTTATGGGTTGTAAAAGGTACTACATCCACTCCAATGACATCATCTGGAAATTGACCAATCAGAGAGCAGCATTGGTTTGACCCTCTATCATTGTCTACTGCCTTAATCGGTAAACAAAAGAAATTGTCTTTTGGCTTTTTGGCTTACTGTTAAAATCACCGCGCAAATCTGACCAATATCTTGAAAAAAACTCATCACATTTTATCAAGCAATGCAGGAAAATAAAGGAGAACTCATTGACAAAACAAACCATCCCAGGAGAAGGATCGTGAATTAAAAGCAGTCGACAAGAGCAAAGGAGAAGCTGGAAAAATTTCGCGACTCTCATGTAGTCCCACGTACTGCATCTACTGTTAGTTACCGGTATACTGTGCATTACTGCTAGGTTGTTGAGTTTGAGCCATAAATTGTCCCCAGAATAAAGTACAGACACTTAAGCCATTTTTACACTTGTGTTTCTTAACCCCGGACTTTCTCTGAACCAGGACTATCGTTAGTCCCGTACCATTTTTTCAGCTTTTTACACTGACCAATTAGTCCCGTACTATCTCTTGTCCGGGGCTAAGGAGAAAACTGACCTTTTTACATTCGTATTTCTAAGCCCCGGACTTTCCAAACCACATGAATATTCATGATTACGCTGTGTACTGTACACGTACACGCACGCACAGGCAGCACTTGATTACCTCGTTTCTGATTGGTCAGTGAGGGTCGGATTTCGTCTCCGTCGCTTAGCCCAGGATTATTTTTTCGTTCTGTTTACACTCACTTGCCTGGCACTGCAACTAACCCTGCTATTGTGCAGGGCCAGATAGTACCGGACTATCGGTGGGGCTAGCCCACATTGGCAAAAACGATTGTAAACAGAAAGTGGGCTAAGGATGTCCCGTACCCGTTGGTACGGGACTGAGCAAAAATTTACAAGTGTAAAAATCCCTTTTGTAGGTATAGTCTATTTCTTACATAAATAGCTCAACAGCTAATGAGTGTTTAACAGCTAGTCTGAAAGCAAAGTTACTTTGTTAGATATATACAATGGCATGATATTCTGGCATCCCTACCAACAGTGCTTTAACTGTGGGAATGATGTGCTATTCTATACGTGCATGATGTCAAGTACCAGGCCCCAGGGCTTGAAAGTACATAGTGACATACAGCTTTAAACACTTGATTTATATTCATTCTTGGAAATGACACCTTTTACTTTAATATACAGTGTCACGAAGGTAATACCAAATGTGACCCTGCACCTCAAAACAAACAAAAAGTCGCCAGACATGCATTTTTAGTTAAGACCATATTCTGAAAGAGCAGACTTTAAGCTTTAAAATGATGTATAACTCAAATCAAATGGACTCTCCTAACCTATCTAGGTATTGGAAAGAAAGCACAAACTCAGGAAAAGTGTGAACTGAGAAAAGAGGCTCTGAAGTACAGTGTCTATTCAAGCGCTTAATCTTTACCAAACCGTGCTGGCTGTGCAATGAATGGGACAAAAAACAGGAAGTAAACCACCAGAGTAACAACAATGAAGGGATTATCAGATTAAACTGAAATTAAGCGTGCCTCATTAACACATTCTGTCCATAATCAATACCAACTTTCAAAGCGGTAGCATTATCCTTTCAAAAGTTATTAGAGTTGAAAGTGAAGAGTGTGGACAAGGTTTTTCAGAAATGAAAAAGGGATTCTAAAGACACACTTAATCACACTATTCTACCAAAAATGTTCGAGATAAACTGCTAAAGAAACACACTTTCCTGCCCGTTTTATGATACCAAATGTTAGCATAATGTAAAAGAAGACCCGCTCTTTCAGAAAATATGAAAAAGTCAAGTTCGGCTATAGTTGACCCATTTCACTTATTTTCAGTCCTCACGCAAAATCAGTGTGTGCGACTTTATGTTCGTTTTGAGGTGCACGGTCACAAATATGCGTTTACTCTAGGTGGTCATACTACTCATCGATGGTCTTGATTTCTATCAGCCATTAGATTATCAGATTTATCTTACCTGATAAAGAACATACAAGAATGAAATTCATGTAATGAATTTGATTACACCATTGAGAAAATACAGCTCGTGAGAGAAAACAAAAGGAGAAAACGGACGGAAGAGAGAAATCACCTGGTGAGATATTGTGACCCCCCCCCCCCCCCCCATCTATAACCGTTTACGCATAATGGATCCCATCCCCATCCCCCCCCCCCATGCTTATGACCAATGACGGTCATTCCTTCAAAATATTATTCAGCAAGGGAGAAGCATTAGCGATGCACATTGTTTTGTTATTCTTCATGCTAAATAGGGCAGGGCATTGCCAATTTATACCTAGGCCCCCTTGACCTCGTATCCCATCCCCATCAACACCATTGCTCAAAAAAAAAAATAAATCCGCGAAACATGTCATAACATCACACTAAATATATCTCTGGCACGTGAAATTTCGGTTTCAAAAGGTACTACATCCACTTTCGGTTACAAAAGGTACTACATCCACAAAAATATAAAAATTATTAAATCATAAAAAATAAATGAATGGACCTGTATTTTCTTTGAGAGTGGTTTTAGCGTTGTATCATCTAGCAGTATAATAGGGGAAAAATGTCATTCCAGTCAGAGCTTGCTAAATATGATAATTAAAAGATCGCGTTTTTCTCAGAACTTCAAATTATGGATGTAGTACCTTTTGAAACCGAACTCTTCATTTATCTCTTGTAAAGATAAGAATCGCGTAAATTGGACAAAAATAGCACAAAAGTTATGGAAAGACTTGAGTATCTTATCCATTTCTAATATTAGCTAAAGTATTTGTTCATGTACCCTCACAATCTACCCCCTATCAAAATCGGTTCATTTCCATCTTTAGGTGCCACGTTTGAACGCCCTACTCAGTCGACAGCGTGCCAACAATCACGCAAACCTGCCAAAACCGATCGATATATCGGCATAAGCATAAGTTCACTGAAAGGGTTTCTAGAGATTCCGTTCCTCTCACATATATTTTGCATTCTGTGTGATGATTGACTAGTAAGCGGTGTATCCTACTGGATTTGCGTGTAAATTCCAAGATTCTGTTAATATTAAATGTACAAAAGTCATGTCTTTACAGTAATGGAGCTATTGACATTTGAAAGAAAAGCAATCATACAGTTGGCATTCAATTTTTAATGCATCTGAACAAAGCTTACAATTTTCTTTACAATTTTGCTCACTACATATCCAATGCAACAGACATCTATAAACGTTATATAAACATAGATAAAGAAACAAATGCAATATAAAAGTTATAAACATTTGAAAAACAGAACGTTTTCCTTAAAGCATGACCACTTTGCTGTCTCAAAATAATATGGCACTTAGGGGATTTCCACCATAGCACATAAAGAGTTTTATGACGACGGCATCACGCGGTCAAATTGCTCCCAAAATTATCTTTGTTTACTGACCTCTAGAAGCTTGGATCATGAGATTTTTATTTTCTCTTTAAGAGCTTCAAATTCATCTCTATGTCTACCCGTGAAAATCTTTTTTGAAAATATATTAAGCTTTACTTACCACCTGCACCTGCCGAAAATGAAACTCTGGTCTATTTACACCAAAGCAGTGAATGTCCTGATCTTTTGGAAGTGGGTAAACTACCATTGGGTCACTTGCGTAAAAGTGTGCGTGCCGTTGTCATGAAAACGACACTTAATAGAGGTCAATACAGAATCACTTTTTTGTTCTTAACGAAAAACCAGGGCTACATATTTCTACCCGTGAAAATCTTTTTTGAAAATATATTAAGCTTTACTTAACACCTGCACCAGCCGAAAATGAAACTCTGGTCTATTTACACCAAAGCAGTGAATGTCCTGATCTTTTGGAAGTGGGTAAACTACCATTGGGTCACTTGCGTAAAAGTGTGCGTGCCGTTGTCATGAAAACGACACTTAATAGAGGTCAATACAGAATCACTTTTTTGTTCTTAACGAAAAACCAGGGCTACATATTTCTTCGGTGGACACAAGCTTCCTGTTATAGTCCCCATTTTTTTTTTCATCTCTGTGGAAGCAACAGCAAATAAAAAAAAAAATACAAATTATTATGCCTCGGGTTGATGGCTAAATCGAATCGCGGTAGTACCTTTAATACAGCACGCATTACTTTCATTTGGGAAAACAAAAACGTCAGTATTTTTGCTTGCGTTTTGTTTGTTTGTTTGTTTTTGAACCTGCGATTGACAGGCTTTCTTCATTTTCTTTTCCTGTTTCTTCTTCTGTGTGTTTTTATAATGTCACTTAAAGGTTGTGTACCATTCTGGTTCAAGGTGAGAATTTAGCTTTTAACGGTTTGCTAGATATTCAGAAACCACTCTTTGAGATGTTAAAGAACATGCAATTCCAGGGAGTAACAAAAGTTTATTTGATGAAAATCGGTTTTGAAATGGCTAGAACCTCCAAAAACAAGGTGAAAAAAGTGATCCTAATAAAAGGAGAGGCCTGTCGCCTTTTATCAATAACACTTTTTCATATCTCAGCCATTTGAAAGCAATTTTCATCAACAATTAAACGTTGAATCCTTCTTAGATTACATGCTCTGTCATATTTCCTGAGAGGTTTCTCATTCTCTCACTTAGGAATGTTCGAAACATGAATCCAACCTCATACAGAGCTGTACAGTCCCTTTAATTATAAAAGTTATAGCATGGCTTTAATAATCAATTGTTATTATTCCCAGTAATATATTATTCCTTATAGTATTTAACAAGATATTTTGCAGGAAAATTCATGTAGTTCATTTTTTTTTCAGAAAAGTTTTTTTTTTTCCCCAACAACAAAGAGTAATCATTTAATTCACCCGGAGGATAAATTTCTGAGAAATTGTTCGTTTATTCTTTTTTTTTCATTTCCTTTTTGTCTCATCTTAGTCAATTCAGATTTGGTCCGCGATGAACAATGAATTAAAACTGAACATGCATTTACTGTTGCTGGTTACATGGCATTTCAAATATATTTAAAAATGTAGAAAAATTATTGTTAAGTCTGTTATTGTGTCAAATTTGTAATTATCACAGTCTCCACAAATATTACACAAAAACTGCATTCATATATATACTGCTCCAGCAATAATTATTTTACAAACCATTCTTGATGATGGGTCAACAATATACATATAGGTACAATACACGAAACAAAATATACCAACTAACTGCATTCATCGTGATCACAACAGTAATTTTGAAATTATGGAATCAATTATCGTCATGAGGTCATAAAAAAACGTACATACATGGTTACATACACACATACATGTACATGCAAAAGCTATACAAAATATGGGTGACCAATGCCTGTACATAGTCCATACCTATAAAACCACACCATTCCATTAGCTCACGCGAATCACCTCATCAACACTCGCCACGCCTGGCATACCCTAGCCTTTTGCAAAGGCAACTCGCAATAACTTGTAAACGTACGTTAGTCACAGCGAGTGTAGCGACCTGCGAGCGAAGCTGAGCGAGGTCGAGCGATCGGCTGTGCTCGAATCCATTGCGAGTTGCCTTTGCAAAAAGGCTAGGCATACCCTAGCAGGAATACCTCTCTTAAGCCAGATACAAGCATAGAGCACACACGCACACACACACACACACACACACACACACACACACACACACACACACACACACAACAATCAAGCACACAGTAAATCTTCTAAAAAGCTATAGATGTGGAGTAGGGGTCACCGTGTTATTATTTATCATTTGATTTCATTTACTGCTGTGTATGCCAGGTATACCTCGTTTCATTGCTAGCTTCCTTTCTCCTTTTCGACTTTCCAACATTTTTTCCTTTACTTTCCTTGTCAATGGGGGCCTGTTTATACATTATTTTACATTTGCTTATCAATTCACACGAGCAAACTCTCCATTCAAGTGGCTGTTAAATGTGACCGTGCATCACAAAACAAACAAAAAGTGGCACCCCTTGATTTTACGTGAGGACTCAAAAAAGGTGAATCAATTTTGAGTTGTTCATATATATTTTCTGACAGAGCTATCTTTCTTCTCTATTCTGCTTAAGTTTGGGATCATATCACGAATGGGAAAGTGTGTTTTCCGCAATTTTTCTACAACCCCTTTTTTGGGGAGAGTATAGAAAGATCAGGTATGTATTAGGGGTGCACGTCACGAGACAGACACCCACGAGTCATAGTACAGCCCACCAGTTATACAGCCCACCAATTCGAAACTGAGTAGATAAAGCCCACGAGTTCGACATCAAGTAAAACGAGCCCAGGAGTTATACGGCTCACGAGACCGACACTACGCACATAAGGCTCATGAGACCGACACTACGCAAACATAGCCCACGAGACCGACACTACACTTAAAAGACCCACGAGACCGTCGCTACGCATACAAGGCTCACGAGACCGACATTACGCAAAAGAGGTTCACGAGACCGACACAAAGCAAGGAAGGCCCACGAGACCAACAGGATGAACGGCGCCACCTATAGACCAATAAATTGTATAGGGTGTCCTGATAATGGCGTAAGAAGATATGAGAGATGGAAAAGAAGAGTTGCCAGGGTGTAACCCCATCAGTTGCCCCCACCCCCTAAAATGAACAGAATCTTTAATTGTGTTTGCGTGGGTGGGTGTATGTAAAAAAAAAAAATGAATAAAATTCAGTAAAAGCATTAGATGAAAACAAAATTAACGTAATCGTCTATTAAGCGTTAGGGAATCGGAAAGAAACAAGATGCATCCATGAAAACAGCTATTGTATTTCACGAAAAAATGTACTGTTTGGAGGAGAATAACACAAGCCACAAATCGAGGTGAATCCCTGCGATATAAAACGTTTTGATAAGTTGAATTAGATTTTAGTTTAATACGGAGAAAAATACAAATAAATCTTGCTCAAAAACGTCTAAGCAGGAGGGTAGGATATCTAATATAACCTAAGTAACTAATGAATCGAAAAATAAAAGAGGTAAAATTGCATCCTGTCCTTCTTCTAGCTAAAAACTGGGAAAGCATATTAAAAATAGCACGATGGCATTAATTAATCCACACATCGTTGTTGTCCTCTTTTTTCAGTTATTTCCCCACTTCTTTGGAATGAACTCCCTTTTTATATTCGTAACGCTGAAAATGTTGATAGGTTTAAGTCATTGTTGAAAACTCATCTGTTTACACAACCTTAATTTTGCTGTTGTTGTTGTTGCTGTCGTTATCATAATACAGTTGTATGTACATAATGCTGTATTTTGTTTTTACGTTATATATATTATATTATTTTTTCCCCGATTTGATGCGCGTAGAAACATCAGTATTAAAGCGCTATATAAATGTTATTCATTATCATTATCATTTATCAATTTATTTGTGTTTTTTTGCCTTCTTCGTTTTTTTTTTTGTTTTTTTTTTTTTTTTTTGGGGGGGGGGGGGGGAGGGGGACATGAAGAATACAATTCTATTTTTCTAATTGATAACAATGTCGCTCTCTGACAGACCTGCCCTTCCCCCCCCCCCCTAGAAGTATGTAGAAGCACATATTTGATGTCGTTCATATGTAGATGGTAACCATCTTTTACTCGATAGCGTGACGAAATTGCCCCCGCCAGTATGTTACTTTTCCGTTCATGGAACACCCTGTATTGACATGTAGATGGCGCAGTTCATCCTGTCGGGCTCGTGGGCTTTCTTTGCTTAATGTCGGTCTCGTGAGCCTTTTTTGCTTAGTGTCGGTTTTGTGGGCCTTCTTTGCCTACTGTCGGTCTCGTGAGCCTTTATTGCTTAGTCTCGGTCTCGTGGTCTGTGTTTGCTTAGTGTCGGTCTCATGAGCCTTTTGTGCGTAGTGTCGAACTCATTGGGCTGTATGACTCCTGAGCCGTATAACTCGTGGACTGTATGACCCATAAACCTATTATTGATGTGGGTTTCGTGGACCGTATGACTCGTGGGTGTCGGTCTCGTGGGATGACTCCATGTATTAGAAGTCCATTTTAATTTCTTAAAATCCTTTGTACACTTTTCACTTTCAAGTCTAATAACTTTTGACAAGATAATGTTACTGCTTTTAAATTTGACATTAATCATGGACAGAATGTAAATAAGCACTGAATTGATCAGTGTTTTAGTAGTAGCCATGATAAAAAATCATGGGCGTACATACTCGAGCAGGATTCGAACCCACGACCTCCTGATCACTGGTCGTGGGTTCGAATCCTCCTGGTCGTGGGTTCGAATCCTGCTCGAGTATGTACGCCCATGATTTTTTATCATGGCTACTACTAAAACACTGATCAATTCAGTGCTTATTTACATCGATGTAGGGCAATTTGTCAATCAGTTGCAATGAAAACATCTCGACGGAAAAACTTCATAAATTTGAATGGACAGAATGTGTTTATGAAACATGCCCATTTCAGCTTAATCTGCTATTCCCTTCATTGTTGTTTCTCCGGTGTATGACATCCTGTCTTTAGTCCCTTTCATCGCACAGCTAGCATTGCTTGGTGAAAGATTAAGCCCTTGAATAGACCTTGTACTTCAGTTTCTCAGTTCACACTATTCTTAAGTGTGTTCTTTCTTTCCAGTGTTTAGGTAGGTTAGGAGAGTACATGTGAATTGAATTATACACCATTTTAAAACTTAGAATCTGCTCTTTCAGAATATGGTTTATCGGGTCCATTCTATAGTTATGCTCCTTTAAACGAGAGGGCTCAATTACCGTAATCTGGCTTTGGTTGTGGAAGATACAATTTCCTTGGGCCAGATCATGTGCAATAGACAAATTCTTGAAAGCAAAATATATCACTCAGGTAAGTCGCACAAAGCTTATGAATTGCTCGATAGAATGTACGTACAACAAGTGTAGAAAAACGACTCTGAATTCTGTCTAACATTGAACCGTAATATAATCCACTCGACGGGAATTTGTAGTTGATATTCATCCTCAAAACGAAGCGACTTGTTTGCAACACTTGTAATCGGCTGAGAAAGAATGTAGAACCATTTGACCAGAAGGAACTAAAGTAACGAAAATAACAATATATAATGGTGCGTAAAATAGAAAGGCAGTAAGCTGTTTGATAAACTAACGTAATATCAAGAGGTGTACACGTTTTATAGCTTTCCTCTTGACATGTTTGATATGATTGTTCCACCTAAAATTTTGATCGATGGCTACTCTATTTGTGACGCTGCACCTCAAAACAAACAAAAAGTCGCCAGACATGAATTTTTAGTTAAGACAACATTCTGAAAGAACAGACTTTAAGCTTTGAAATGATGTATAATTCAAATCAAATGGACTCTCCTAACCTATCTAAATATTGGAAAGAAAGCACAAACTCAGGAAAAGTGTGAACTGAGAAAAGAGACTCTGAAGTGCAGTGTCTGTTCAAGCGCTTAATCTTTACCAAACCGTGCTGGCTGTGCGATGAATGGGACACAAAACAGGAAGTAAACCACCGGAGTAACAACAATGAAGGGATTATTAGATTAAACTGAAATTAAGCATGCCTCATTAACAATTTCTGTCCATAATTAATGCCAACTTTGAAAGCAGTAGCCCTATTCTTTCAAAAGTCATCAGAGTTGAAAGTGAAGAGTGTGGACAAGGTTTTTCAGAAATGAAAAAGGGATTCTAAACTAATCACACTATTCTCAAAAAAAAGTTCGAGATGATCTGCTAAAAAACACACTTTCCTGCCCGTTTTATGATACCAAATTTTACAAAAGAAGACCCGCTCTTTCAGAAAATATGAAAAAGTCAAGTTTGCCTAGGTTGACCCACTTCACTTATTTTCAGTCCTCACGCAAAATCAGTGTGTGCGACTTTATGTTCGTTTTGAGGTGCACGGTCACATTCGCAGGAGTCCAGCTTTTTGATCTTGCTGCCATAATAGAAATACGACAATTATCAATCTTACCATATTCGTTCTGAAAAGACTGGTGTCTTCCAGGAAACATTACTTCGTCATTTTTTTTTCATAAGCTCAATTTCATTTAAGCGGTTTGTACAATTTCAGCAATTTTTTTTTCGAGTTTGTTTCAATTTCTCGCGGCTGTCTTAGTGACAAGAATAAAGAAGTATCATTTGCATATAATGCTATTTCACGCACGTTCACGTTATTTAAGCCTGTCTGTAATAAACAAAGTAAAAAACAACAGGCTTTGGAATAATATATATCTATCGGTCATCTAGAAAAAAAAAATCCTCAACCACTGCATTGTATTTTAGTTGAAATCCAATTTCCAGCTTTTCTAACAAAATATCATGAACAACTGCGTCAAATGATTCTTAAAGATCAATCATAACTACACCGATTACATTCGATAGACGGAATCAATTTCTTCCAGCCTTTAGGCCGTTTCGTGGGAATACATTATCCTGTAAACCTGTTTGACAATCCGTTAAAATCGCATTGTCTGCAAATGCTTGATAACGTGGCCATGCACTTTTTCTTTTTTCCAATTATCTTGGTGCAAATACAACAGACATGAGACAATAATTTCCCATACCAATTTTGTTTTCCCCAGGCCTTCATGGATGGCAGTACATGTAATTCGTAAATGTATTTTGAAATAATATAGCATTAATATGGTTGCATTGAACGCGTTTGACGTCTCCTGGCAACAAACGTCACGGCCATTCATCATGATAGTGGTGGCTTCACTTTTTATATTTCCTATTGGGTGCTTTACACCACAAGGTTCTCCATATTTTTTTTATCGAGTACAGATGATTTAATGTGTTCAGAAATAACTCAAATTAATATATATATTATTATATATATATATATATATATATATCGCGAAAAGTAGATATAAGGATCCCCATTTCAATGAAAACTATATCCGGCCTTTAAACTCCTCCCTGTTTTCATGAAAAAAATGCTTGATAACGGCAATGGCCTGCCAATCGTCTTCGTCCGGAAGGGGCACAGGGTGGCAAGTGCTAGATTCCTCGTAGTCTGGCATCACTTCGATCTTTACTTTCCCATCGGAGAAGCCAACTGCGTAAACTGCCTCACGAGATACGACAACGTCTGATATCCATTTCGGAACGAGCATTTCGCCCAGCCTTTTGAAATTTGTATGGTTGAAACCAGAAGTTGTCAAACTGGGGAGAGCCGTGTACAAGTACATACCGACGACAGTGCTGAGAAGGAGGTGTTTCCCTGTGAATTTTGAACGAGAGGTTACTCTAGAATGGCCATGTCATTACTGTGAATGACTTTCATGAACATCATTTTCAGTTACAGCAAGTATATCTTTCGATAACCTTTGTTTCGCCATTCAATTTAGATCAAGAAAAATAATTATGATATTCTTCTTTTATTCGAAAGTATCAACAATATCAATTTGCACATCGTCAACAGTTTGCAAGACAGACATGTATCTCGAGTGATCAACAAAGCCTATTAAAGATTACATTCTTTCGTAATCCATACGAAGCAACAGGGACTTGAGTATGTTCGTTGTACTTTGTTTGATTTTGTTTTTTTCCTTCATAATTTCTTATCGTCGTTACCATATCCATTTATCAGTCGTTTCTAACCACAATAAACAACACGTTTTATACTTTTCTTAGGTGACTTTTTTATTGTGAAATAAAGGTGTGGACAAAATGTTGTGAGGCGTCAGATGGAAATTTATATAAAATACATATATATATATATATATATATATATATATATATATATAGATATATATATATATATATATATATATATATGACCGTGCACCACAAAACAAACAAAAAGTTGCACCCCTTGATTTTAAGTGAGGACTCAAAAAAGGTGAAATGGTTCAACCAAGTTAATCTTGAGTTTTTCATGTTTTCTGAACGAACTCTCCTTCTTCTACATTATTCTACAGTTTTGGCATCATAACATGAATGGGAAAGTGTTTTTAGCAGTTTTTCCAGAATCCTTTTTGGGGGAAGATTAGAATGATCAGGTTTGTCTTAGAGGCCGCTTTCCATGTCTTGAAATCCTTTACACACTCTTCACTTTCAAGTCTAATAACTTTTGAAAGGATGACGCTACTGCTTTGAAAGTTAGTAGTAATCATGAGCAGAATGTGCTTACAGTACATGCTCAATTTCAGCTCAATCTGATAATCCCTTTATTGTTCTAGTTCCGGTGGTTTACATCTTGTGTTTTGTCCCTTTCTTGGCACAGCTATCACGGCTTGGTTAAGATTAAGCACATAAATAGACACTGTACTTCAGAGCTTCTTTTCTCAGTTCACACTTTTCAAGAGTGTGTGCTGTCTTTCCAGTATTTAGGTAGGTTAGTGGAGTCCATTTGATTTGAGTTATACATCATTTTAAAGCTTAGAGTCTGCTTTTTCAGAATCTGCTCTTAACTAAAAATCCATGTCTGGCGATTTTTTGCTGGTTTTGTGTTGCACGGTCACATATGTATACTTAAAGAAATTAGACGTTGCTCTCGGTCTAATTTCTTTCAGTATATGCTACTCACAATGAGGCACCGCGTATGGACACGTTTATAACTATCTATCGATTTTATATGAAGAGTTTGTTCGCAAAAACCGATAAGTCCATATTTGCCAAATGGAGATATTTGCGATTAAAGATCTAGAAAAATAGAGAGAATTATAAGATTTTTTTTTTTGGTTCTTTTGACCATAACTTGAAAAATGTTCCTTTTTATGTAGTGACCAATATATCATTTAAAAGGTATTATTTTGTACGTTATGAGAGAGACCGTATTTCAAAATCTTCCAAAATGGACTTTTCGGTTTTTGCGAACAAACTCTTTACGTATATATATATATATATATATATATGGGTCAGAATTTTGAACGATGTACAATTGAGCCAAAACAAGGCAAAATTTAAAAAGTAGGAAATTCTCCAAATCATTCATCTTACCTGAAAGGGTATAACTCAAGCTTTAATATGAACCCAATCATACCAGGATTTTCCCAGAGGAACATGTTTTTATTCACCGCGGAAGTTTACCATGTCCAGAGAGCGAACGTCCGTGGGGAATAGTATACTGCACATACATTTGACTACCATTTAACATAGTTTCCAAAGATCTGATTATAAGTTCAAAATCCTAACAAAATATCGTAAGGGACATGTGTACGTGATTGCAGAATATTAAGCTTGTACTCTTAACCTGTACGTAATGTTAGACAATTGATGATTTAACTAAATTCATCATTTCTGTGGAAATATTGCTCTTCCGCTGAACACTTTCTTAACTTTACGCGTATTTTACAGAAACTCAATATTTTCACCTCTTATTTCACTATCCCATACTTTAATCCTAACTCCCAAATAATAATATACCTTTTTAAGATGTTTCTTATCTGGGCAGTCTCTATAACCCAACAAACATAGCATAGTTTTCATCACGGAGGTTCGCGTGTAGCTCACGGACGTTCGGAACAAACAAGATATTAAACAATGCAGCTCTTGAGTTGGAAACGCATTCTACTCACAACAAACAGCAATTTCATATCGAGAACAAACTCCTCTGCAAAATCCTGAATAGATATTACCAATTATATAAGCTGGTTTATCTTCTCATACTGAGGAATCAAAGAAAACAATTTTTCCATCTCTCGTAAATGAACGCACAAACGTACGTGTAATCTCAGTGACGTAGTCCATCCTTGAGAACGAATATATTTATCAAAATTTCGTTATCATGAGGTAAATGTTCCGGTCCTAAACTTGTTATATTAAGTCTACAATGCAACATTTGCTTTTTATATAACGAACATGGTCGGCAAACGAATACGTTAGCAAGAAATCCCTCTGTGTTTGCTCCTTGTGTTACACACTATACCGAGGAGAATTTGTGTTATTATATTAGTCAGAAATGATAATAGGTTCGATACTGCGAAGTTTCGTCATAACAAGACACAAAAAGTCCATATAACTTGGATGGATGTTTGTGACTTCGATATTATACAATAAGGTTTGTTATAACAAACCTTTTGTAGCGCGTCATTTCGGAGGCTCGTTATTCATACAGTTTGTCAATACGAAAATTGATAGAGTTCGTATAATTATGAAGCCGTTTTATACGGTAAATGATAGGAATCTCCGAAGGTTAATCGAGAGGCTTATTAATTGCAACACGAAAAGTTATGTTCGCTTATCCAAATGTGGAGAAACAAGTTAACAACTAAAATCCTCCAATTTCAAAACCTCATAATAACCGTTTTCACCTAAACGAATATCAGGTCAATTCCACTTTTAGAAGAACGGACCTAAGAATATTGATCCTTAATATCTATTTTTCGAAGTACATTTCTAATAACAAACCTCCTGAATTAACTCCATTTTTTTTGGAATAACAAACCTTTGGATATCGGAGTAACGAATCTTTGGAAGAGCGAACGTATCAAAGTGCAACCTCAAACCTATTCTTAATCATTACTTTTTTAACATGTGTTTTCAAAGTAAGCGCAAAAGCACAAACAAATTGACGATCTCTCTGTCTCTTAAATGTAACATGAACAAAAAAAAATCTTGGAAAAAATTACAAATGAATAATGCTTTTCATTGATGAGTATAAAACAACACCATGTGATGATAAGCGGAGGATTTGTGTGTTTTCATCAGACAATAATTGTATACTGCATGATTTTTGTTCGCTTATGACGGCATTTCGATGAATAAAAACATAAACAGACAAACAAAGGAATTTGGTATAACGGGAGTGCACTGGCAATTCTTTTCTCTGTGTGTTTTAGCTCGATCTCTTCTCTGTTTCTCAGTCATTTTCATTCAACTGCTTCCACGTCCTTTTAAAACTTTTCCGTTTCTTATTCAACACATGCTCATTACAGACTTCTTCCGTCATTATCATGAATGTGATTGCGTAGCACTTTTCGGATTTGTTTTGGTTTGTTTTGTTTTGTTTTTGTTTTCTGTTTGGTCGCAGCATGTTCAAACTATTAAGGGAATGAGAGAAAAATCGTCATGAAGAGAAAAATAAGAATGAATTAAGGCATTTAATATCATGACAATTACAGCGAACGTCGGTTATGGAGACCAAAACTGGATGTGTTCTGTTTGAGACGGCAGCTACCATACTCAAAAGATAAACACTTAGAGCACCTGTCACTAAAAAGTGGCACTGATCCTCTTTCTCCTACTATGTAATCCACTGACTTATTCAACCCACGAACATCAGTGAAAAAAAAAAAAAAAAAAACGTTTTCCGTTTGTTATTACACGCAAATTGAGTGCTGAACGCTATTCACTTTCGGGTATGAGCGGCTCGGTGATTTGGTAATAATTTTCAACTAACATTGATCTTATGTGCAGTGATATATTTGTAATTGTCAGAAATTTCCTTTCTCGGACAGAACATCCGTGAGCGAAACTTTCAGAACCTGTTACAGTACAAATTGTCTCCAGAACCTCATTAGAAAGAAATTTAAACGCACAGAAATGACAGATTACGCAAAATTCCATTTTCCCTATAACTTTGTTTTAAGTGTTTAGCTATTTTTGTATAATTAGAGGGAAAACAAGCGTAAAATTGTGAGTAGATTTTCAATTGTTTGTTCATCATGATCACATAACGCCTTAAAAATTCCGAAACTACTGCTCTAAACTCATGTTCTACTTTGTAAAACTTTATTTGTTGCTATTCGAGCCAAAAGTTTTAAAGAATACAGGACACTTTCGGGACAAGTTATTCCTATCGGAGGGATTGCATACGCCACGGACATTCTCTGGAATTATCACGGACGTTCGTTCGTTCTACTACTAGGGTCATAAACTGGTCATGTTCCAGGACGGATAACTAATGGGCAGAGAGTACCTAGCCTTCCTAACTCTTTCAAAAATTTGAAAAGGTATTGTCAATGCAAATTATAAGAAATTTGACATCCTTACAACATATGTATTGCTCAGAGGGGGATGAGGAGGTGAATTTTCAGAGAAAATATTAATTATTTGCTTGGTTTTTGGTGAATTGCATGGTCAAAAAACTGCGGTCGAACCTCAGTCCGCTCCAAAAATGGCATGCAGCTCCTCGGCTAGAGAGCCCAAGGTAAAATGCACCTTCGCCATCAAAGCAAGATGGTGTCCCACTCGAAAACGTTTTAATCATCACGGACGTTCTTTTTTTTTTTTTTTTTTTGAGGTTCGTCTAAAAATATAATTTCGGTTCCTATTTGACAAAGGATGGACAGAAACCCCAAACAAACATATTATCGTGTTGTTAGAGGGCGCTCTTCACCGACTCTGAAATTGTTACGACGATTTTTCTCTGCGGTGAAAACCTCTAAATCTGCAATCATAGAAACTATTTTGGAAAGAAATTTGTGACTGAAGATTATATTGGAACACTTGTGAATCCTTTGTGCTGACTGGAGTGGTGGATGACAACTCTGAAATAGAAAATAGCAGGATTTGATTTGAACTTCAGCACACAGATCCTGACTTTGAAAATGGCGGCACGCAGTGACACGTCATACGGCGAGAAAGCGGCCTATGCTTTCCCTTCTGCGAAACCTGAGGAACAGCTTGGAGGTAAGCCAGTCTTCCTGAAAAATAAAGACATACCATCAGCGAGTGAGAAGGGAATGTCAAACGAGGACATGTACAAATGCCTCATCCGTAGTGTGCAAGGACGAGAAATTAAGGGGATACAGAGAATTCGTGGTCTATGGAGGCTGTACGTGGAAAATCGGGAGTCAAGAATGAAACTGATAACAAATGGCTTGAACATCAGAAATGCCAATGTCGCAGTGTATGACCAAAACCCTTTCATCACAGCTGGGAAAGAAAACAGTCTACGTCTCCTCATCAGAGACATACCACTTTCAGTTCTCGACACTGTCATCACTGATGAACTGGAAAAATGCAAACACAAGGTCCTCGGTGCCCCCATCCGTGAACGTCTCCGTGTAGATGGTCTGCTCACTGACTGCCTGACCGGCAACCGGATAGTCTACATACAGCATCCATCGAAGCCCCTGCCTCGAGACATGAACTTTGGTATTTTTAAAGCCAGAGTCTACCACTATGGCCAGATCGTACCACCTGCAAGGGCAAACCTCATGTGCTCACGTTGTTTGAATGCAGGACATCACCGGTCGCAATGCAGCAACCCCATCGTCTGTCGACGATGCAAACAGCCCGGACACCTGCAACAGGAATGCTCCTTCGAGACCCCGCCCACCTCACCGACCAGAGACACCAGCGAACATGGACCGATGCCAGCACCATCGCCTTCCCCGTCGGCATCAGCCTCTGCTGCTACACCACCAGTGCACCTGATCGAACAGCTGATCGCATCGGGTCGACAAGCCGCACGTACAGCGAGTGCACGTCAATCACTCCATGACAACCAGACGCACATTCAGCCCAAGATTACGCAATACCTAGTCGGGGATCGCAACGCTTCACAGCCGCGACAGTCCGCTGACAAGTCCAACGGAGAAATTTCAACTCCTACGCCGACAGAGCCTGTCACTGACCTCGCAGCAGACCGGTCGGAGATGACCGACTCTCGCACACACTCGGAAGCTTCGAGCGAAGAATCATCGAGCGAAGATGACGGCGTGGAAGCGTTGTCTGAACTCTCCGCTGAGTCACCGGAACTACCTAAACGGGCAACAAAAGAAAGGAAAGTGAAACAAACGAAACGGAAGCAGAAATCTTCGAAAAAAGTGCCAAAGAAGAGATGAGTGAAGTGATAAAGAATATACTTGTGTTCTCTTTTCCCTTTATCTGAATGGTGAACTTTCATATAATCAGTTTAAATGCAAGAGGTTTAAGAAATAAAGAAAAAAGAAGTCAAGTTTTTTCATTGGTGTAAGCACCAGAAGGCAGATATTGTACTTTTTCAAGAGACATACTGGTGCAGTGATTTTGAATCAATTGTCAGAAGTGAATGGCGGGGTCCGTGCTTCTTTGCGCATGGATAAAATCATTCACGAGGAGTTTCAATTTTATTTAATGATAGACTTGATGCTCAAAATATTGTAGTAAAATGTACCTTGAACGGTCAACTAATAATACTCAGAGCAAAAGTTCAAGAAACTAATCTCATGCTAATCAATGTGTATGCGCCAACGCAAAGGCAATACAGAGAGAGTTTCTTTCATAGATTGAACTCTGAATTACGTAAGCATTATACATGTGATTGCGAATTGATCTTAGGAGGAGATTGGAATTGTGTTTTGAATATAAGCAAAGACGTACAAGGATCGAAGAACAAATATTATAGAAGACCTGTAAATCTTAAAAAGATAATGAAAAAGTATGTTTTGATTGATGTTTGGAGATCAATGCATCAAGACGTGAAACAATTCACCTGGCGGAATGTATCTTTGAAGAGGGCTTCTAGATTAGATTTTTTAAAGGAAAAACAATGTGTACTGACATCCGACCAGCCATTAGGTCTGACCACAACGCAATATCAATCAAACTGTGTATCAAACAAAACATGAGAGGCCCAGGTTATTGGAAAATCAATAATGATATCTTATTTGATAAAGATTACCAAAATGGAATTTTCAAAATTATAGACTCATTTTCAACAAACTGTTTGCTTGTGCAAATGAGATGGGAAATGTTTAAAGTTCAAGTTCGTGAATTTTCACAGAAATATTGTAAGAAAAAGGCACTTGGAAAGAAAGACTCCAAATTGTCACTAGAAGCAAAACTAGCTCAAATTGAAAAATGTATTGATGTGAATGAGTGTAATGAAGAGGTATTAAGTTCTTATTCTGATGTAAAAGAGAAATTGGAGAAGATTTATAAATACGAAACCAAGGGAGCTGGTATACGAGCTCGAACAAGGTGGATTGAGAAAGGAGAAAAAAGCACGAAGTACTTTTTGAACTTAGAAAAGATGAATGCAAAGAAAAAAGAAATTACACATTTGAAATGTGATAAGGATAATCGTATTATTAAAGGAAATGAAAAGGTACTGAAAGAGATTGTTGATTTTTATTCAAAATTATACAAAAAAGAAACACAAACCAGAAAAAGTATGGAAAGTTATACCTGTTCACAAAATATCAAACGTCTCTCTGATGAAAATAAGGTAATGTGTGAAGGGTTACTCACACAAGAAGAATGTAAAAAAGCTGTATTTGCAATGCAAAAAGATAAGGCACCCGGTCTAGATGGAATTTCTGCAGAGTTTTATCAGGTGTTCTGGCCGAGAATACAAGTGTTACTCGTAGAAGCCTTGAATGAAAATTATTTATCTGGAATGATGTCAAATACCCAAAGAAAAGGTCTCATCACATTGTTATTTAAAAAAGGTAACAGTCAACAGCTGAAAAACTGGAGACCTATCACTTTACTCAACTGTGACTATAAGATAATAGCAGCAGTTTTGGCCGTAAGGGTACAAAAGGTCATTGGCGGTATTGTGAATGACACTCAGACAGGATACATAAAGGGCCGCTTAGCTGCCCGCAATGTAAGGTTAACGAAAGATATTATTGAATATGTTATGAAAAGCGGTAAAACCGGAGCAATAATGCTAGCAGACTTTGCTAAGGCATTTGCTGTTTTGGATATAGAATTTTTGATTTTGTGTTTAGAAAGATTAAATTTTGGCGAATCATTTCGAAAATGGATTCGTACTCTTTACACGCACATATCGAGCTCTGTATTGATTAATGGTTGGATATCGGAAAGTTTTAATGTTGAAAGAGGAGTCCGACAAGGATGTCCACTGTCATCACTATTATTCATTTTAGCAGCTGAATTCATGGCCAACAGCATCAGAGAAAACAGAAGTATTCGGCCAATGGAATTAGCAGGCTATGATTTTCAACTTAAACTGTTACAATATGCTGATGATACTTTGTTTTTTGTTCAAGACGAAAAATCGTTAGAGGGAATTTTAAAAGAGTTATATTCTTTTGGAGATGTAGCAGGTCCAAAGATTAACAAAGATAAAGCATTTATGATTTGGTTGGGTAAACAGAGTGAACGTTGGAACTTAGATAAGTTTTATTTGAAGTGGTCGAGTAAACCAGTTAGATATTTGGGACATTATATTCACCCCAATAATGATGCAGCTTTGGAGTTAGATTGGGAGCAAAAATTATTCAAGTTGCAAAAAATTCTTGACAGTTGGACAAAGAGAAGTTTAACCATCTTTGGACGAGTTATTGTTTTAAAAAGCTTAGCCCTTAGTCAAGTTATTCATCTGATAATGGTAGATTCAATACCGTTTAAATTTTTGAAGATTTTGGAAATATGGTGTTTAAGTTTATATGGAAAAGAAAAAATGAAAAAAATAAAGCGAAGTGTTATTACAGAAGATTTGCGCAAAGGTGGAATAAAGATGATGGATATACAAAAACAATTGCTAAGTTTTCGGTTGAAATGGCTGGGTCGTTTTCTCAATGACTCAACAGATATATGGAAAACAATGTGCTCTTATTGGTTCGATTCGCTAGGGGGTATTATTTTGCTGCTGAATTGTAACTATACAACGGGTATTATTAATGATATTGATAAGAACGTTCCAAAGTTTTATAAAGAAATTTTACAAGCATGGGAACAAATACGATATTGTACTACAGTGAAAGATATGAACAGTGCAAACAATGGGTCAACTGATGTTTTAAATCAGATTATTTGGTATAACAAACTTATATTGTTTGACAAGCATTCGCTGTTTTATAAAGATTGGTATGAAAGTGGCATACTCTATTTTGGAGATTTAGTAACAATAAATGGTTTCCGGTCTTTTGAATACATTATGTCAGAAATTAATTTTAAAAGAAGAAAATTTTTTGATTATGCAACATTACAAAAAGCAATACCATTAGTATGGTATAACATGCTACATAAGGAAATGTTTGATAGTTATATCAGAAAGGAAACAGTATTGTGTATACCAAGTGTATGTGTTTCAAAAAAAGTAGTTTTCATTATGGATCTAAGCAGCAAGGCATTGTATAATTTGATACCTTCAAAAAATTTGTAAACCATTACATGTTCCTTATATTGGGAGAACAAGTTTCATTTCCAAGCTGATTAGGCCAGTGTATTCAGATGTAATTTAGAATATATAAAAGAAAACAAATTACGAGAATTTAATTTGAAATTGTTGTATAATTTATTGCCAGTGAGAAGTAATCTATTCAAATGGGGTTTAAGTCATGATGATTTGTGCCCGAACTGCAACGTAAAAGAAGACATTGTTCATGCTTTCATTGAATGCAAACTTAATGAAAATTTTCTTTTATACGTAAGGAGTTTGTTACAAGATGTATACCATACAACAGTAACAAATATCAACGTTTCACATTTGCTGAAAATACAGTGTAAGAGTCAGTATAGTTTGTTTTTGACAATAGCATTTTGGAGTATTTATAAGCTTATTTTGAAACGGAATGAAACCAGTAATGATAAAAGAAGTTGTTTTTTAAAGCATGTGTTTATGAGAGAAATTAGAACGAGAATAGAAATACAATGTTGTATGAAACTTAGAAGAACACTACGGAGAAATGAACAATTGTTACCAAACAAATTGTTGAACCTCTAATGCACGATTGTGCTTGCATCACTTTTATGTGACATCGTTACGATGATATTATTTTGATTGTGTATTTTGAATGGAATCCTGAATAAATCCTCAGATGAGGCAAAAGAAAAAAAAAGTGTTGCTAGATCTTAGTTGATAACGACTCAGAAAAATATCGCCAATAACGTTTCATGGGCTACGATATTAATTAGAAAATAGCGGAAGCACGTCCGTGAAGAAAACTGAGCATAATTTTGCATAAAAGAATGTTACGTCCCATGTACAGCCAGCAGACGTACAATTTTTGCAGGATATGTTCATTAGGTGGAATACCAAATTTTCATATACGTTACAGTTGGGACAACAAAGTAGAATTTGCAGCAGCGATAAAAATAAAAGCATCACGGACGTTCGTCTGTTAAGGACTTTGATATTTTAATTGTTCTCTGTAATTTTATACGTGGTCATAAAGTTCTTATAATTTTGTGGTACATACCCATGATATGTTAGATCCAGAACATGGTCAGATATTAGATGCCACGTACCATTAAAAATGCACATCATTAGTTTGAAAAACAAAAATTATTGTGAAAATAGCGTTTTTACCGTATTTTTACGCTTAACGTCCTTGTGAAATGAAAAATATCAGGCAAAAGTCAACCAAACCATATATTTCCTGAAAAAAAATTAACCAATCTTTGAGATGACATGAAAAAATTTGGTTGCTTAGATCATCCTGGCGTGTTCTAAGGGAAAGAATGTCATAAGGTACGAAAATTGGCAATTGTACATCGTTCAAAATTCTCACCCATATATATTTCAGTCTATACCTGCGCTGCCGATTTGAAGACCGTTAGAGTAAGTTGACGTGATGGGATATATGGAGATCTTTTCTGTGCTGTCATGGCTCTTGATACTTTTGCGATAAAGACCAATTTCGTTACTGTATGACCAATAAACGTACCTGCATTAATAAAGACATTTTAAAAGGGCATTTTTGGACATTAATTCATTGAAGGACAGACATTTTCATGCAAAAAAAAAAAAATGGCTAACACTGTCATAAGAATGCGAATACGGAAGAAGGAAAAGGGAGGAGGCTATAACAAATGGACAAGTTTTTTTTTTTTTCTACTGAAAGGTTTTTGAACGCTACTTTGCCTGAATTACGATACACCTGGCTTTGCGTACAGTTGCCTAGAGATGTGTACCGACTACGCCGAAATTAAATAATTATACGCGCAGGACTGGCGTAGTTCCGGCGTAGAGTTACGTATGGTCGCGTAGGAAGCACGTATTCACGTAGCGTATTTTGCGTATAGCGGGCGTAGAGTTGCGTACATAATTCCTAGATTAGGTCGGGCGTACAGACCGCGTAGAGTTTGCTTGCAGTTGCGTGAAGTTGCGTACCACCGATTTATTAACAAATTAATGAAACTGCGGAGCTACTTCAGCACACAGCTTTCTGTTCTTCAGTTCACTCTCCCCTGCTGTTCGAATACGTAGCAAAGTATCAAGGGGAGGTTAAATCCTTTGCTACTATCTTTAATTCCTCAGCATTTTGGATGCCCTACAGATTCGCATCGCAGAACGCGAGAGTTTTCTAGAACGGCAAAAGAGAAGAAAAAGAGCTGTTGCAAAGAATGAGAAAGAAAGTGTGGATCAAACCTTGGGTCCGGCGTCGACCCATACATCGGGAATATGAACAACTGATGAAAGAAATAAATGCCGAAGATTCATTTGATACATTTTATGCGGATGGCGCCACAGGTATTCAATTACCGTAACTCCAGACACGAATTTCACTGAGAATTACAAAACAAGATGACACCTTCTGGAATCTTTGGAACCTGAAACTTGCTGTAACTTTGAGGTTTCTGGCCACTGACAATACCTACAAGACCCTACAATAGAGTATAGGCCCTAGGTTTCGATTTGCTCATAAACATGTTGTCAACAAGAAACCTGTAATTTAGTGGAAAGATCGGAAGTTTTATGACTTCAAGGGTTTCTTCTCGATTAACCTGCTGGAAATTGTATACGCTTAGTACAGGTTCATGTACGTAGACATTGGACAGACTGGCTCTGGCTCTGATGCTTGGGTGTTCAACCAGAGCCCTTTCAAGACAGCCATTAATTAACCCGTTCCTTCCGCAATTCTCTGAGTACCTTTAATGCTCCCAAACGAGATTCTTTTCGCCCGTCGACAGAGAGGAACACAGGTTGGTAATCCTGACCAGCTGTGTGAAGGCAGTCAAGCAGTTCATTGTGTCCCCCTTTCTACGGTCAACTACATGTGCCCGTGAACAATGGGAATATCGATCGGGTGCGAGGTATGAATGGAGCGTGCGCTGATGAGCTCTCAGAATCTTTTGTTCTACACAAAGCCAGGTACCTGAATGAGGTGACTGGGGTCAGCGAACCCGCATTTCTAACTGATCTCAGCCTTGATCAGTATGTACATGTTCGTACGAGTTTACAGCAGATCAAGCAAAAATTTAAATCAGGAAAAGGTACATGATACTGTAAAAACCCCTTTTTTAAACAGCAGGAGAACAAATCCTGATAGAATAAACTCTGATCGTTTTATCAAACCCACTTTTCTGAGCATTTTAACACAAAGAAACATGAATTCAGGCCACTGAAGCAGGCACCCTTGTCTTCATTTTGGGAACCTGGTAAACCAGAATAGACACTGTACTTCAGAGCCTCTTTTCTCAGTTCACACTTTTCCTGAGTTTGTGCTTTCTTTCCACTATTTAGATAGGTTAGGAGAGTCCATTTGATTTGATTCATACATCAATTTAAAGCTTAGAGTCTGCTCTTTCAGAATATGGTCTTAACTAAAAATTCATGTCTGGCGACTTTTTGTTTGTTTTGAGGTGCAGGGTCACATATGATAATTTGTTATTGTGATTATGTAACCTTCAACAATTATTTTGTAACTCACATATTATGTGTTGTAACTTTCCATTCCTTTAGAATTAAACGGTATATTTGTGTTTCTGTTTACGTTCTACTCACATTGATTTGTACTTGAATATAATCATTACTACACAACATTCCGTTTAGAGAGTCAGGAATTTATGTTGCTTATAAACATAAAAGGCAATTTACCCTTTTGTATCGTCTGCCACCATATAAAGGGACCCCGTAAATCCCACAAAAGCAAAATTTCCAAGTGTTTTCTTAGTAACTGCAGATATTCGGATGATTGTTATCTCGTCGTGTAAGAAGGCGAAGATCAATTGATTCTTCTCTGACAACGCAAGACTCCTGACATTTCCAAAGTCACCACCTGGAAGAAAGAAAGATATAAGGAAACACATATTTTCTTCTTTTATTTTTCAGAAGCATCCAACACTTTAACTGTTTATGTGCCACGTTCACACGCCCAACACGCCAACTTGGGATATTTTTTTTCTGCTCAAACGCCCAAAGCCCCCCAAGCCGATCGATGAATCGCCAAAGTCCACAGTACAATGAAAGCGTTCGAAGCTATTCCGTTCATCTCATATTTAGCTTGCATTTTAGAAATTCTAGAAATTGGTGTTCCCAAGTGGACTTGCGTATGCCGTAACGTAACTACTGGTTTTCTGAAAGAAAAACAATTATAGATTGATATATAATCTACATCAAAGCAAAGCTTGCTATTTTCTCTACATTCGTTCTCGCTAGATTTCCAACTCAACATAAATCTACGAAAAAATACATAGAATGTAGAACACAGAATGTTTTCGCAAAGTATGACTACTTTGGTGTCTCAGAATGATATGTTGCACAGGGGGTTCAACTATGGCATATAAAGAGTTACTTGTATTGGTTACAAGGCCTATATGTGGAGATGAGAACTTGGTTTTTACATTTTTGAAGGATATCAAGAAACCATATGATGCAATAGTGCAGAGCATGCCACTGCAAGAGGAATTTATGGCTTACATACAGTCAAACATGCCTAAGCTGCTACCTGTCTGCAGTGGCATTATTCAATGCATGAATCACACGTGTCGTGTGCATAGGTATGCACATAGATGTACATTCCATATCAGTACTTCAGCGATGGTATACATTTAAGCAATGCCCACAGAAATAGCATAAACTGTCCATTACGATCACCTGTCTAAAACGGCCACTCTTTTTGCCTTCTTGGACGACCTCTAAAGACAGGTTTTGACTACCATACAAAGATATTGTGTTCAATGAACTTTCCTTTTTTTTTTACTATAAAGGTATATCAAAAAAAGAGCAATCCTGATAAAAGGTGGGACCAACGTTTTAATTATGATTGTTATGTTTTACTTTGTTTTGGATGTCTCAGCCATTTCTAAACCGATTTTGATCAAATTATAAGAAAAAAGTTGGAAGAACAAGACACAATCTTGCGATTTAATAGCACACATTAAAGACACTGTTTACTTGGATTGTTCCAGTGATGAAAAGAAATTAAGTATCACAATAATATCTAATTCATGTGAATAGTTTAGTTGTATCACCAAACATCCTACTATAGTATAAAAAATTATGCTATAAAGTCACAAATATATGAAGATGTAACAAATCTTTTTAGAACAAACCCCCAGACGGTTTATTCAAGAAATATTCAATGCCACTTTGGTTCATATTTTGTGTATTTACGAAAAAAAAAAACACTGATTAAACTAATTAACATTTTCAAATTGGTTGCTGCTATTGTATACTCACATTTTTAGACCTATTTTGAATCTGAAAAAAAGTTGTCTGTTTTATCTGCAAAATGGTAAATACTAGCTTTGAATTAAACTCATTAATACTATGTCCTGTCTGAAAAACCAGGAGATCCACTAGAAGGAAGAGGGTTTCAAAAGTGTGGCTTTTCTTTTTTCTTGCTTTAGTATTTCGTTGAATACGACATTCATACTTCAATAGCTGAATTCTACCTTACTGTAAATGACTTCGGTGGTGCCATCGAAGATGCCAGCTCGAACAATCTCCCCATTCGCATTTGAATAGTACAGTTTGCGCTCTGTCTGGTCAACTACGATATCCCACACACGCTTATTGGTGAAATGAAGTCTCTTGACCACCGATCCATCTGGCTTACTGACGAGAAATCTAGATTTACCTGCCACAATCACCAGATCAGAAATTCCAGAGCCTGACACGCCTGAAAAGAAAGCGTCTTTTAAAATCAAGATACAGCAATTCGACTTAATTGGTTCTCTTTGGTGTATTTTTTTTCAGAAACAAAAAAAAAAAAACTGTTAAAGAGGACGTCATTCTTAACCGACGATACGAGTTAAGATCATAAGACGGTCCCTGCAATTAAGACATCATTTGAATCCAAAATATAACATTGAAACGTGTTTGTAGTTGTAGCAACCCATGTAATTATGTAACATGTTTCATATTCTGTACAGTTTTGAATTTTACTCTCTGTATTCGGAATGTAGGAGATTATCGCTTCAATACCAAGTCTCAGCAGCCCTATATCATTATCATGATCATGATAATATCGCTTCAATATCAAGGCGCAACAGTCCTATGTTATCATGATGTCCTGTACATGTTTTATATCGAAAATGATAATGACCGTTCCTTTGGTGTGTATGTAGCATTTTTAAGTTCCACATATCGTAACCTTACTATACTGGTTATCTCTATTTTCAATTTGTTTTAATGTCATGATATTGCTAAGTGTATACAGTCATGCATGCATCGATTCCGTTGTCAACACCTCTATAGGTAAATTGCAGGTCATAAATGTGTGCGTGTGTATGTGTGAATATGTAATGCTAATAGCTGTCAAATTGAAATATGTATATCATTTTGACATTTAGAAAATTTTGAGTTATCTTGGAAATTAGTGATTTGTACAAAATTATAGTTTTGGCGCCCACATTATAGAAGGTTTAAATATAATTTGAAAAATCTTATTTATCGTATGGATTATGCCTATAAACATCCTCATGACATTTTACTAATACTGGGATAATGCTGGACTTTCTTAACCCTTTTGGGAACTTTAAATTGCTTCATACAATGCACATAAAAATGCTGCTGACGGCATTCCAGGTTTGTTTACTACGATAACTTTTATAGCGATTTGCGTAGCCATAAACTATGTTCCAATCTGTTTTTCTTGATGAGCGGTTATAATTTGAGTCCGGGGAAAATGGAATCTAGGGGTATTCACTTCAAGCACAGTCTTATATTTTGAGCACCCATCACCTATGGAAGATTCTCCAAAGCCAATCTATGATGATTGGAAAATGCATAGAAAGCTAAAAATACCTGGTTGTTTCTGCGATCCTTTCTGTTCACAGTATACCAGTGAGCGACGTCTAAAACCATGCATCGTTTTCTCAGCTAGTTCGAGTTCTTCAGTGATATTACAGAGCATTGCCTGGCATGATCGCGCATCTGCACTAACATATTTGACGTCATCTGCCCCGGATATTTCTACAAGAGATGTATGACAAGATGATACCCAAAAGCAGAACTTAACAAAAAGTGTCGTTCCGTACTTTTTTTCCGAAATTATCTTATTGATATCTTCGAGGCAAATTGATGATGATCGACGTAGAATAATAATCTAGCTTTCCATTTTTGATCCAATTTTCCATTTTTGTTTGTTTTTATATATATATATATATATATATATATATGAACAAAAAAATGAAAAACTGGCCAAAGACAAATGATGAAAGTAAACCTTTGTGCAGAGAAAATGGGCTTTTGCAGATTTTTATTTTATTTTAGATGGATATATATATATATATATATATATATATTGCTACAAAGACAGGGAAAGCTGATCAGAGACAAAAACCCATTTTCTGTCAGATTAATGTATGTGTGTGTGTGCCACACAGAGTATAGTCATTATATCTTCTAACCACACGACCAAAGAGAATCAAAGGTTATGGGACGAACACCGAACTACAGGCTTTCTGTAGCTCAGTCGGTAGAGCACGGGTCTAATAATCCGGAGGTGTCGGTTTCGAATCCCGATGGAAACCCATTTTCTTTGGTCAAAGTTTTCACTATATATATATATATATATATATGTATATATATATATATATATATATATATATATATATATATATATAATTTCCCGGGCAGTGTCGTAAAAATGCCATTTAGTTTAATTTTAGGTGCATTCAAATTTGCATGTTTGATGCAGCATGCATGCAATGACTTGGTCAAACGATTTCACGTTTGATGTTTTCAAATTCCTTTTATTTATGCGCTCAAATTGGTTGTAGTCACAAGTTCAAATTTATAAGTGAGCATTCAACTTCGTTTCTCGCTATGAATTGCTACGTTTCTGCGTTCACCTAAAAGATCTTTCGATTTCGATTTTAAACAACCGACTTTCACAATACTTAAGCACTTAGTATCGTAATGCACGTGGTGATTATGTCCATCTAGTCATTGACGGTGACTTGAATTTTTTATCTTAAATTGTTTTCATTATCATGATCACGAGTTTGTTTGAACATCTAGACTGTTCTCTTTCTCTGAGCACGTTATGTAAATGTAATATTTTCGTTCCGTCTTGTTATCTCGTGGTTGTCGTTATCTCTAATTACCACCTTATTTCATTTAAGGTCATCATATTTTATTTACAATCTTAATTTGACATCTTTATGCCAATTATTAGCATCACATTATGTGTGATCCACAAGTGTCAACATTCAATCAAAAAGCAGTACAATATACAGGTTAAACTGTAATGCTCTTATAATGAACTCATTTGCTCATAATCAACTTGAATACTCAAAAAGAGCTGGCGGCAGGTGGAGACGGAGACGAAGTTGTATAACCATTGCCGAAAATGTATGCACATTTAACGGATTAGAATGCATAAATGCGTAATTGGTTGCCAAGTAGTCAGTCTGAACGAAGACACACGATTTGTAAAGACCGTAATTTGATGTCTGAACAAATTGACGAAGAAGAAACATATACTCTTATGTGAAATGGAATGACAAACAATGAAATTTGTCGAAAAAAAAACAATCCAACATGTTATTGAAATTGAAAGCCATTTTTATTTAACAATCAAACACGTATAAATGCTCATGATATGACAACATGCGTATTTAATGCACAAAGCATGATGATGTCTCTTTTGATAGGCAGTTTCTAGCCCATCAAGTAAAATGAAATCAATTAAACTAACCATAAAAAGAAGAAGATAAACGATAGTTCTCCCTCATTTGAAAATCTTATGACAAGTATTTGAAGGGTTTCTTTGCAAAAAACGATAAATCCATTTTTGAAGATTTTGAAGTACGATCTCTGTCATAATGTACAAAATAATCCCTTTTAAATGATATATTGGTCACTACATATAAAGGTATATTTTTGAAGTTATGGTCAAAATAAACAAAAATGTTCTTATTATTCTCCTTTAATATTTTTCTTGACCTGTAATCGCAAATATCTCCATTCAGCAAATATGGACTTATCGGTTTTTGCAAACGAACTCTTCATTTGCAACATTCTTGATGAATTAAAGCCTTGTCAGAAAACAGTCTTGACCGAAATAAGCTTATACTATTTCAAAACATACACACGCAGTTGCACACACAAACAAACACACACATACACACACACACACCACATATATGTATATGTATATACATATACATTTATGAAGAGTTTGTTCGCAAAAACCGATAAGTCCATATTTGCCAAATGGCGATATTTGCGATTAAAGGTAAAGGAAAACAGAAAGAATAATACGAAAAATTTTGCTTCTTTTGACCATAACTTCACAAATTTACCTTTATATGACCGTGCATCACAAAACGAACAAAAAGTCGCACACACTGATTTTGCGTGAGCACTGAAAATAAGTGAAATGGTTCATCCTAGCGGATCTTAAATTTTTCATATTTTCTGAATGAGCAAGTCGTCTTTCACATTATGCTAAAATTTGTGATCATAAAAACGGGCGGGAAATTGTGTTTTTTCAGCAGTTTATCTCGAACATTTTTGGTAGAATAGTGTGATTAAGTGTGTCTTTAGAGTCCCTTTTTCATTTCTGAAAAAAACCTCGTACGCACTCTTCACTTTCAACTCTAATAACTTTTGAAAGGATAGTGCTACTGCTTTGAAAGTTATGGACAAAATGTTTTAATAAGGCATGCTTAATTTCAGTTCAATCTGATAATCACTTCATTGTGTACTCAGGTGGTTTACTTCCTGTTTTGTGTCCCATTCATCGCACAGCCAGCACGGTTTGGTAAAGATTAAGCGCTTGAATAGACATTGTACTTCAGAGCCTCTTTTCTCAGTTCACACTTTTCTGAGTTTGTGCTTTCTTTCCAATATTTAGATAGGTTAGGAGAGTCCATTTGATTTGAGATATACATGATTTTAAAGCTTAAAGTCTGTTCTTTCAGAATATGGTCTTAACTATAAAAAAAAATCATGTCTGGCGACTTTTTGTTTGTTTTGTGGTGCAGGGTCACATATGTAGTGACCAATATATTATTCAAAAGGTATTATTTTGTACTTTATGACAGAATCCGTACTTTAAAATCTTCCAAAATGGAATTATCGGTTTTTGTGAACAACTCTTCATATATATTTGATTTCAATTATAAAAATTTAAAAAAATCAAGTAAATAGGCAGATTTAGCATCGATGAACAGTATGATGAAGTAAACATGCTACGAAAAATACCTGTTAAAGATGCGATGAGTATCAGTTTCATTATCGTCGACGTCATCCTAAAAATGTTGGTGCACTCTTTTGCCGAAACTCGCCAGAACTGAATGGAAAGTTGTTGTTTTTTTTAATATCCCAGTGATACTCATCATATAACACTCTTGAAGTAATCACAGACGAGAGATACATGATAAAGAATACATTTTGTTCAGCTTCCTAATCATACATGCACATTGTTTTTCTCTTGAGGTATGTCGTCTGTGTGGGTTTATAATGGAAAGGAATGTTAAAAGCTGACATAGCCGGAAGGTTCCCAACGACATGCCAAGTGGTAAGCGCATATATACACAATCTAAAATTATTGAAATGTATGCCATATCGACAGAGAGAGAGAGAAAAAAAACTTGACCATGGAAATGCCGTGGCGAAAGATTCAGTGAAAAAAATAACTAAAGCTCGATTAATCTGCCCTTTTCTCTTTGCAATGTACAACCCTGCACAATGTGATTTTAATAACATAGCCTTAAAAAAAGGACAAACAGGGAATAGTGAAGTTACTTCTGCTTGCGTAAATACATCTTTTTTCTATAAGTAAACAAAAAATGGTTTACCAGTTTTTGTTGATATAAATCTCTATAACTCCAGTTAGTACAGTCTTCATATTAAGATATGACAAAGCTATAATCGTAAGAAAAAATTTTATTTCCCTCAAAAATGTTTGTGACACCTTACAGTTCTACATAATGTATATTCAATCATTTCATTCTCACTACATCTAAATGAACACAAAGGGGAATATACCAACTTAATTTTAAACAACCTATAGTTAAGTGGTAATATGTTATTAAAGGGGATGGCTAGTAACCGATCAGTGGGAATCAGTGGGAATGCTGAGGGATGATTGTTCCAATCCTTGTGGGATTCATTTAAGAGTACATTATATATCTACTGTTGCGTGAAAATTATTTGCTTCAGAACGGTCTCAAGTAATGTGCAGATTAATGCCCCGTCACTGACCAGGGACGCTTACCTGGAAACATTAAACTGCACATTACTTGAATATGAGACCATTCTGAAGCAAATAATGTTCACACAAGAATAGATATATAATGTACTCTTAAATGAATCCCACAAGGATTGGAACAATCATCCCTCAGCATTCCCACTGATTCCCACTGATCAGTTACTAGCCATCCCCTTTAAGTATCTTCAACTGAAATTCTCTGCTTCTTGCATCAATTGACGGTAGCACTATAAGTTTACGTGCTTTACCTATATCCTGCTCTGTCATATCAAAAGTTAGACTGCATTCTAATGTACTAAAAAGCGTTTCATATTAAAATTCTACTAATGAATCATAAAAGTGTCTGCTCTTTAATCAGACGTAAGTGTTCCAGAAGGCGACAATATCTTTTACGTCTTGGTGAAATTCTGCACCGACTGATAAAATCTGAATTTCTGTGTTCTTTTAACAGCCGACCAAAGACCTTAAAACCTCAGATAATCATTCACTGAATGAAAAGGATTAAACATTCGAAGTAACGCAGCAGCCAACCCTTTATCTCATACAAATAGTTTAATGATTTTGTTGATGGTATCAGAGGGGCAGTTACCAAGGTTGCTGTCGTTGAAACAGAAAGAAGTAATTAAGGACAAATCCACCTTCATATACAAGGATTGAGATGATGCAGCAGTAGTAGTAGTAGAATACATCAGTGAAAGTTTGAGGAAAATTGGACAATCCGCTCAAAAGTTACGGATATTTTAAGTATCTGCGCAGTCACTGCTTGAAGAGAAGACTACTACTGTGTGTGATGTCACACGCGTACAACTATATGAGGAAAATAAAAAGAGAATTTCACAAAACTTCACTTTTTTGAATAAAGTGCTCATTTCTTCGACTTGCTCCTGACGTATGCTAAGGGTAATATTATTCCCCCTGCCTTCTGAAAGAGAGAAGTCGAGTGTTCTTTTGTTATGTGAGAAAAATGGAAATATGTTGAATTTTCTTTCTTTCTTTATATCGTTGTACTCATGTGACATCACAAGCTATAGTAGTCCTTTCATCCAGCCGTGACCGAGCAGAAACTTTTTAACGGATTGTGCGATTTTGCTCAAACTCTCACTGATGTGTTCTACTAAGATTGCTGCACTCACTCAACCCACATGTCTATGAAGGTGAACTTGTCCTTTAAAGACTAGCTAGTATTCACCCAAATTTTATTACTGTAAAACGACGTTTGCTTCAAAGCATACAGAAAAAGAAAAAATCTATTCAAATCTTGAAAAATGAAAGATATATACATGAGTTGTGTGTTAACATACATAGTTGGAGATTACACAGAATTGTGTTTGCATAGTGTATGTGTACTTTGTTTTTACGTGCATTATTTGCACATACATCGCTCAAAAGACGCGTACATGAAATAAATGTTGAAACTTGCTAATAAGAAACAGATGTAATAAGCTGTTGTGTAAAAGAAGCTTGCTGTAAGGACCCCCAAAAGACCAAAATGAACTGAATCAACACAGGACCTATTATATAAAAAGCTTGAAATTTCAGTGTATGATTGAAGAGACCTGCTTGCAATGTCAATACAGAAGGAATAGCATAAATGTAACAGAAGAAACTGCAAAGAAAGAAGTGAACAGATTCAATTCATTTTGTCTTTTTTAATATAAACGATGATGTAATATTCGAAAACACTCCATTATCCAAACAAAGCTGGTATTTTCGCTGGCGAAGGACCGCTTTTACAACTATCGTATTGCCACTCTGAATATCTACCATTCGTTTATCTTTTTGGAAATTCGGTAATTATCTCTATTTCTAAGCATACTCGTGCATCTATGTGAAAATAAATCAGTTTTACTCACCGATGGGATCTGTCAAAACTGGAACTTTGTTCTATTAACGCTACAGCTCCAGTGGATATCCTCCAATCTTGGCAATGGGTAAAATAGCCTGTGGGTAACATTGCGAAAAAGTGTTCATGCCGTTGTCAGGTAAGAAACACTTAATAGAGATTGACATGGATTCATTTTTGTTGCCTCTGCAAGAAAAAACAAGGCTAATCTTACTACCTGTCGACGGCAGTTTCATCAGTATCCATTTCCTTTCATCCGGCGGAAAAAGCATAAGGCAAAACAAAGGCATAAAATATAAGGCCTCTGGTTTATGACAATATCGCGCATCGATATAATTTAGAGCACATTTTTTTTTCTTGTATGTGTGCGTTTTTCGCAAAATGAACTTACCTCTTCTTTTTGTTTCTGTTTAAGATGGATTTCTTCTTTTTTGTTGTTGTTGTTGTACTGTCCAGCCAACTGAACCTATTCATTATAATAATGCCAGATTTTCACGCCACATTAGGAAAAATAATCACATTTTCTATTGTGTATATTTCTGAGAATGAAACATTCTATTACGTAGGTAACCGGCATTCATATCTGAGCTCTGCATTCATCTCGTTCTGTGCCAATAGTGTTTAACGAAAACAAAATAATCGTAATTTAAAGGAATTGATTTTACCCGTTTTGCGCGCAATCGTTATTGTAAATTACAGAGATGTCGAATTTCTTTTTTTTTTTTTTGCGTAGGTTTTGAGCTTTGCGCTGACATTTTACCTACCGTAAAGATCATGAACAAGTTTGCCCGCAATACGATGGGCTTTGTGAATGGAGAAACTCTCCCAATCTTAGTACTTTAAATTGTTTGTTGGCAGTGCATCAACCACGTGAGTATGTCTCAATATTATTTTGTATTGATCTAAAAATGCGTGCTGTAATTCTAACCTCGAACGCTCAGTAAATGCACTGCCGGTAGTATTCAAACGTTGACTGCTCATGAAGATGGTGGTAGAAATTATCACTTCCAAGGCGCTTTTTATATACCGCCCCTTCGAATAATGTATTGCTTGTTTGATTAATATTAAACGACCTAAAAAAAGGTCAGCCAGTCGTTGTGCGGATAACAAAGATTCCGAATAAACGATGGCCGGAAAATCGAGGTCCTAATGACTGCTGGATATGAAGACAAAATGATGGCATGCTATCCAGTAGTCGATGTCCGGAAACAGGGAATGCGGATAATTGCTGGCCGAAAAATCGAGGTCCTATTGTAGAACTACATGAAGACGAATTGATGGTGGTGCTGTCTCCACGACCACCTGTCTGTAGCGGCCACCCGCCCTATACGACCACTGAAACGATTCACTCCGACAGAAAAAGCATGTCAAAAACCTGTTTATGTAGCTGCCAACTGTCTATACCAACCATTTTTTTTTTTTTTTTTGGGGGGGGGGGGGGGGGGGGGGGTCTCCCAGGAGATATATTTAAAAGTATTTGTTTCAGAATGGTATCATATTCAGGTAATGTGCAGTTTAATGTACGATCCCGTTAACGATCGCCCCGTCTGTACAGGCATGCTAACCTGGCAACATTAAACTGCACATTCTACTTGAATATAAGAATGTGTTTATGATTCAATGCTCGAGCAGAATGCTGTTAGTATAAGGGCACTTCATGTTTCGTTTTCTTGACATAAATGAATTATTAACAAATGAAACAGTCTGAATGATGAAAATAACAAAATAGAATGAAAATGCCATGTATATGTGTAGAATTGTCTATGAAGAGATTTTGCGCGTATGGGTGTGTGTATTTTAGGGTTGTTTTTTTTTTAGTTAGTCGCTCGGCGACTCAAATGAGTATTGACGTATAACGTTGAACAAATACTATTTATGAAAAGCATCACAAAAAAGGACCCCAATGAAGGAAACGATTATTTTATCAGTGACGATCCAGATGACGTTTCGCTATTACTTGTTTGTACTTAAGATGCACATTCCTATGAGATGGCGATGGTGATGATTGGATCACAGAAGGACATTCATTGATACTCTCTCTGTTTTAAAGGTTCATGTTCAAGCAAATGAATTTCAATTAGTATAATAATCATTGTGCATGAAGCTTAATATCAGTATCATGATGATAAGATCGTAATGTTGCGTTACACCAAGAGGCGCTCGCTACTCTTACAGCTCATCGGTCACTCACTGTGTGTGATCCTCATGAGCAGTCAATATTTGTAGGTCCTATGATAGGCCTATAAATTATAATATATTGCACAGTCTGTGAGAGATCTATTGTCACATGTATAATAGCAGCTGCTGATTTTTTTTTCCGTTAATGATAGCCCTACATATTCTAAATAATTCAGCATTTCCATGATTACCGGTTGTCCCCTTGATTTTGAGTTGCTGCATTAACCTGACAATATTGAGACCCTTGAAATTGACTCACGAAACAAGTTTAATAGATAATTACAATAATATGAGACGCCAATACTAACATTCTTTTCACTGATTGGTCATATTACGTGACACGGTGTGCTGCTGCAGCAGTTCCTGTGCTGATCAAGCTGAATTATCATTTCAAATTTGGCTTCCCATACATCGGCTCGTACACAGTATTTCATAGGTAAGCACTATCTGGGCACCCGTCCCGCTTCATCATGAATATTCATCATCTACATGTATCCGTAATACTGTGGAAATACATATTTTTTTCATTTCCCGGCAGCGTTTTTACATTTCTCGGCAAAAACTGAACATTTTTCCATCTCCCGGCGAGACGTTTTAACATTCCCCGTTGATGCAATTTATCGAGATTTTCACATTACCCCGCGTGTTTTTTTTAGACGGCACAGATTGGGGAAACTAAAAATCTATCGGGGACCCTATCCCTAAACCTAACCCTAATCCTAATCCTAACCCTAACCATCAAACCCTAACCCTAACCCTAACCCTAACCATAACCAAAAACCCTAACCCAACGTTTTTCCCATAGGTTTAACACGCGCCATGCCCCAATCTGTGCCGTCTTAAAAAAAAACGCTTCCCGGCGATACGCGTTTTGCACGTATCCAGCGTTCTGCCATTAGTACGGTATCTTACTGCCTGATGAATATTCATGATGAAGCGGGACGGGTGCCCAACTTAGTGCTTACCGTATTCATAGCGCAATGCTAAGTACAGGTGTAATGCAAAAACAGCGAAATGATTGTGTATTATACATGCGCGTATTTTTAATGCGATTTTCAGCCTTCCATAAATGGTCAAGAAATGGCGCACGAAGCGAAGGATTGATCGTTTGTGCTTTTAGCAATTTGATATGCAGCAAATATGTAAGACTATCTCACCATAATCAAACGGTTCAGGATGGAAGTCCGGGAGTCCTACATCTGTTGATTCTGCGTAAGTTTAAGGCTATCATTTCGTTTACAGTTTTCGATAAAAGAGAATCTACAGGTAATTACCTTTTGGGTTTGTGTGTTCAGATTTCCTTTTACTGTGTCTGTGGTGTTTTATAAGACTGGCGTAAGCAACGCTAGCGTATGTTAAATACGGTACGCTGTGCTTACCGCGTATAGAGTCTAGGTCTGACATCGATAGGACCAGACGTAAACGTTAGACCAGACGCCGTGCGAAGCCACGGCCTGTCGTGATTTATACAGCAACTGGGCTGTGTAGTCGTCGATTTATGTGAACAATAATGGAAACTTATAACGTGTAAGACCTACATAGTTTAATAGTCTGACAGCTGCACATTGTGTATGATAGCCCTATATCGACCACCGTCTTTTAAACCGACCGCGTATTCATTGGCGAACTAACGCGTAGTACGCACTTCAAAGCGCGCAAAGCACATAAAAATGGATTGGCTTTGAATGTTGATGAGGATGGTGTGGGAAAACGCGAAAATTCACTGTTCATTTTAATAATGGTTTTAATCAAGGACAAAATTTCGAATGAATATTTTCACCGAATCGTAATGACAGCACAATGTAATGTCTATGGAAGTTTCTAAAATTTTAAAAAGCTTCGCCTTCGTAGACTTTTTCTACAACACGGTGTTCAATACAACTCGGTTTGCGTGCATTGTCAATGCAAAAACAGCGGTCGATCCTAATAACGAGCGTTTCCGCTGGGAGCTGAAACGAGGCCACGCAAGTTCGTCGGCGATATTTTTGCACTGAAACTTCGAATCGAAAAGGGAACAACGACATTTGATAGAGCTGGATTTTCTCAATCACGTAGGTCAAGTTTTTTACGTGAATTTCAGTGTTAAATATTCTTATCAAGCAAATAAACATTAGGCGGTCGATGAGTAGTAACACAGGTCTAACCCTACTAGGCCAGTGCTGTATAATTTAGGAGTCAAAATGAGTGAGATCAATAGAAATGCATGCAAATGAAATACAGTTTTAGAGTGAGAAAGGACCAAAATGAGCGAGAGTTGGCAGCCCTGTCATTTAGCCGTGAGTTGATATATTAATAACATATATAGCACGTCATAATATTAATATCAATATTATTAAGGACGTGGTATATATAACCAGTATAACCAAGAATTCAGGCTAGATCTATGTAATTAGGGCCTCTAGTGGTAATCCTGAATTAGGCCTAAGTCATAACTTCACTAAGATAGAGCAGAGACCTAAGACTTAACGACAAACGTTAGTAAAGACAACGTTTTAGAGAGAAGAGTTTTAATCTAGGACCTACACAGTATGGTAGGTGTTCAACCCACCGACCGGGTCCATAACGACCGACCGCGCATTATAATGGCATTGCGCGTACAGAAAGAAAATGTACGCATGGGACTACGCGCAAGGTTTATCGTGTAACTACATATAACTAGGCCTACCTTTGCTGACTCGTTGTTAGATGTAGAGTATCCTTCCGTAATAAATTTGACGATTTTGACCGCAAAATTGTCACCGCCGCTTGTACGATCGTGCACACACGTTACACATGTATACACATGACATAAACATTTTGTCGCCCGCGCGCTACGACCGTACGAGTTGATGCAGAAACGAGAAATGAATGTGAAAAAACAAACCGACTCATCTAATTTATTTCAATTACGATGAAAAGTTTCCTAATGAAAATCAAGTCAAATTCATCAAACAGTCCTTCAAAAGTAATATCGAAGGATTCAAAATATATTCAAATATTATTGGGGAAAAAATGATGGCTAGAAAAAAACAGCGGCCTGTCGAAAAAACGCATTTAAGTGCCCTTTATACGTATTATCAGGGTGGTCGGCTGAAATGAGCAGGGCAACTGAGTGCGGAAAAAATGACACCCCACGCGTTCGAAGCCGCCATCTAAGAGCGCGTACCTCAGATCGCATTTTCAGTGCGCGCTTGTGAATCCGGAGTATTTTCTCCACACGTGAGTAAAATTTCAGGCAAATTGTGAGATTTTTCACGTTTCTATTGATAGAAAAACGTTAGGTGTCCGGTATTATGAACACCCAACCATACACAGTTGAGCAGTCCCGTTTGTAGCCCGACCAGACGCCATGCGCTAGCACACTTGTGTACAGCGACAGGGCTGCGTATAGATCTATCCCGTTTGTTAAGTAAGACTTCCACTCCAGGAATAGTCAAATGTAAAAATCTAACTAATGTTAGGTTGGGTTTGATAGCACACATGTGTAGTAATGAAAGTAGACAGAAAGATCCGTCTGTCCGGAGGACTCTTTTATATTTTGCCATTAACGCTGTCCTCCGTACCGTGAAGCCAGACACAGTCTCCGCGGAACATTCCCCGACGGACAGATACAGACCGATCTTTCGGTCAATAATGAATGTTGAGGCTATTGATGATTTTACTTTATGAACAGCTATCGTCTATTCGAGATCTAGACTAAACTGTTACTGTAGTGTTGGGCCTAATTATGCATTAAGACGTCAATGACAATGTGAATAAAATACTGTCTTCTGTATCTGTTTCTTGGATTTGAGATAGAAGGGGATATAACGTAATAGAGCTAGTGTTTTGACTTCTAGATATAAAAAAAAAGCTTCAGACAAAGGAAGAGGCCTATTGCCCTTGTGGAAACGTAATGTTATGTGCATAACTTTTCTATTCTAGTGTAGATCTAGGCCTACGGTCGAGGATTTGGATTTTCCAAACAAACCTTTTGTAACATCATTTCATTATTTTCTCAGCATGGGACATGATCTACGATCTGAACACGTCAAAACAAGGGTAGAGTCTATAACATATATTTAGCTTCTCTAACCAGTGTGTTACTAGTAAATGTGACCGTGCACCTCAAAACGAACATAAAGTCGCACACACTGATTTTGCGCGAGGACTGAAAATAAGTGAAATGGGTCAACCCAGCCGAACTTGACTTCTTCATATTTTCTGAAAGAGCGGGTCTTCTTTTACATTATGCTAAAATTTGGTATCATAAAACGGGAAGGAAAGTGTGTTTTTTAGCAGTTTATCTCGAACATTTTTGGTAGAATAGTGTGATTAGGTGTGTCTTTAGAATCCCTTTTTCATTTCTGAAAAACCTTGTCCACACTCTTCACTTTCAACTCTAATAACTTTTAAAAGGATGATGCTACTGCTTTGAAAGTTGGCATTAATTATGAACAGAATGTGTTGATAAGGCATGCTTAATTTCAGTTTAATCTAATAATCCCTTCATTGTTTTTACTCGAGTGGTTTTCTTCCTGTTTTTTGTCCCATTCATCGCACAGCCGGCACGGTTTGGTAAAGATTAAGCGCTTGAATAGACACTGTACTTCAGAGCCTCTTTTCTCAGTTCACACTTTTCCTGAGTTTGTGCTTTCTTTCAAGCAGTACGCTGTACCGGTGTGTTAGCTTATGCGCTGCGTGCAGTGCAGTGGTGCATGCTATTTGCAAGGCCGGCCGCCGGCGGGGACTACAGTGTACGAGTATGACAGGCCTGGCCACTCGCTGGCTCGGGCGGTACCGCTGCGGCCTACTGTACTACGGCGCTGCGCTATAGGTATAAGGTACACATACGCGCACGCTAGCGTTGTGCAAATTATGTCCCGCGCCGGAAGCGTTTTTTTTTTAAGACGGCACAGATTGGGGCATGGCGCGTGTTAAACCTATGGGAAAAACGTTGGGATAGGGTTTTTGGTTATGGTTATGGTTAGGGTTAGGGTTGGGGTTAGGGTTAGGGTTAGGGTTAGGGTTAGGGTTTGATGGTTAGGGTTAGGATTAGGATTAGGGTTAGGTTTAGGTTTAGGAATAGGGTCTCCGATAGATTTTTAGTTTCCCCAATCTGTGCCGTCTAAAAAAAACACGCGCGCCGGAAGTGCCCTTGCTACCAAGTGCACTAAATCTTGACGAGAAAGCCACATCCGGGTACTTTTTACGTCATTGGCGATTTTTTTACATGGACCGGCAGGCTGTAGCCCTCGGTTATAAACCGAGAAAACTCCTGAAGCCAGATGCAATCCAGACCATTTGCTCACATGAGTTATATAAAACAGAAACACCTCGAGCATCGACTTCGAAGAGAACCAAGGGAAAAAAACGTAGAGAGGTAAGGAAAGTGGCTAGCTATGTTTAATTTACCGTGGGCCTGCAGCCGGGGTTGGACTGCATGTACAGTGCCACTGAGCTAGCTGCTGCCAGTGCCGACTGGACATGCACGGCAAAGTGGAGCGAAATCATATCCCTACGACCCCCTGTGTTTACCCTTCCCGGCTCACGTCATATATTTTTTTTTTTTCGAGGAAAGGCGATATTTGACTACTTACAGAAATATTGAGATACAAACAATATTTTCTTTGAAGAATTCGACTCTCTCATGCACAGGTTTTCTTCCGTTTGAACGCCAAAATCAACTAGACGGAGTACTGTGTACATTTGTATGGTAAGGATTCGCGCGCGAGAGTGGTTTCTACGCTAAGAAGTATGCAACACGGACGGAAGCTAGAAAAGGACGGTGCCTATTTGATGTCAAGTTCATGTATATTTGGTTTGAAAATACATATAAATTTATGTTAACAATATTAATTTTTCATGAATTATATATATCTAAACTTGAAATATTTTGTTTAAAATAATAAAATCACAAACTTTCACATTATATGATAAAATTGCAACTAATCATTTGAACACTTAAATTGGTTTTTAGAAGCACGGCTGTCAACTTGGTGAGTAGGGCATGCACGACGTAGCATCTTTTTGCCGGCTCTTACACGATCGCTTGCAGGAATTATTTTTCAAAAATCGCGTACGGAGACAGTTTTTCATTTCCACGCGTATAAACTGGTGAAAGGTTATGTTTTTTACTCTTCGTAATTATCATTACAGTGAAAATATCAGGACTGCCTCCCTTTAAAGACACCCAGTCGCGAGGATACATGGACATATTTCAGCCGCGGGCGGCAGCACGTAAACTCGCTTCCGAAGTTGCTACGAAGCGAAATGTGTGTGTGCGCAAGACATCCCTAAAGCAATGTATCGCGCTATAGTATCTCGATTGCTCGCGATCGCTTGCTGAGCGCGGGACAGTACGTTTTGTGTAATGTGAGTGATGTTCGCATGAGCTAGTAGCTACAATGTAGCTAGCTGCGTATACTTCGTACGACTACGCCTTCTCTTCATCGCATCGTCGATCGTCGTCACTCGTCAACTATACTGTAATCATCAGATCAGATCAGATTAGTGAGTGCAGACCACATTATAATAGATAGGGTGGCCATCATGGACGATGACACATCGTCATGGGTAGCGGATATTACCGCCGAGTTGTCTATTCTGAACGCGGACGATTGGATCGGAGACCCTGCCTGTATCATGTACTTGCCCTGGCGTGTGTACATAAATTCAGGACGGGGAAGCGACTGTGCCCGTGCAGGGCCAACGGCCAACGGCCACAGTTGCACTGCACATTTATGCAGTATTTTTGCACTCTTCATTGTTTTACTAACTAATATGAAGAAGGTGAGCGTTGTATCACCTGCCTGGAATATACTATATGTAAGAAGCAATGCCGAAACCCTTTCATTTGACTAGGTAAACTCACAGTTATAGTTCTGTCAGCTTAGCCTGGTGTGAATAATCTTAAAAAAAAAGACACACACACACACAAAGTGAACATTAAAACTCATAGATAAGTACATGACAAATAAGATGTAATGCCTTCTTCAGACAGGAGCATAAAGAAATTATTGTCTATCTCCCTCTTACACAAACAAACAGAACACTATTGTCTCAACAATACAGTGTGAAGGATAACCATTATAAATAAACCTATCACAGGTATCAGTATTTGAGGTTATGTGTGAAAAATGCCCTACAAAGTAATGAAAATCGCGGACAGTAGACCTTTGTCCATAGTCAACTCAGTGTAACATCGCAAAGCCATTGTAATGGGTTAGCTTTCTACCAAACACTGATTAAAATACCAATCAGAGGCGTACCTTTGATCAACAAATAAGGGATGTGCCACGGATACCAATTAATCGTACTTGATGAAGCTCATACCTGTACATATTAGCATATTACAAACTGATAGGTTCATATTGCCCCTTGACCTATGACCAATATCTGTATCAGAATTAAAACAATGGATTCTTATGAACTGTTGTTCATCAACAACTTCCACACTAATCAACATCCCTATTAGACACTCCTATATGAAGATGTGAAGGTAAATAAAACTGTAACTTTCACGTACAAGGGTATTATACGTACACTACTGTAACTCTGTAGTTACTACCACTGACCTGACACTGTCGGTGTAACCAAACTTTAACGAATTTCAACTGTAAAGGATCTTTTTTTTTCTTAAGAATTTACATTTCAACATACATGTACTTGTAGAAATTCACATGAAAAGATGTACACTTCACTGGATCACTTGAATTTGGTTTCAAATTATTGGACCAAATGCATTGGAAGTTTGACTATAAATGCAACATAGATGCCTGAAACTTTTGCCAAGCTTATGAAAATTACAATCTTTATCAAAATTCCTTAACCAAACTTAAAATGTAGGGCCCCTAAATATGATGAAAGAGGAGACTTTGCTATACAGTTAAATCAATGGGGACAAACAGTATTTGAATCGCAGCCATGAAATCTGGCTATGCAAATTTAACCTGGATTGTTGACGCTAGCTGCTCAGGAAAGTGACCTCTCTGTATCTATCTAGATTCTATATTTGCACATGAAATACTTTAAATTCTCAATACTGTGATGACAAAAAACTTACCACTACTTGCGATTCCCTGACTAATGACATTTGCTGCCTACTGCTGGGTCAGTTTTTAAGAAGCGATAAACTGACCCAGCAAATGTCATTTCGATTACGGCGTTATCATAATTTGACATAAATGAGAACTTAGAGAAGTTTTTCGCGGAATGATACGTAGAAAAATAGGCCTACTTGTCGATGAAACGCAAAGGCCCTAGCAGTTAAAGATAGATTAGAAAAAGTCATTCCACTTCAATCATTGATTCATGTAATAGACTTCTAACGTTACTTACACATCATCTGGATCTGGATTCCTTGAAGTTGTTGACTTGGTCAGCTGGGGTTGCTTGATTGGCGTAAGCCGTGGCATTACAATTCCACCGTGCATGCCGTAACACGAATTTGCACATTCTAAATTCCTGCAAAACTGTTCATGCAACTCCAGCAAGTGGAAAGCAAATTTTTCATCGGCACGCTGACGCTGAAGCTTCCCCCTCTGCCACTGGTCTCTTACTTGTCCTAAGCAGGGAGGTGAGAGGAAACCTCCCTGTCCTAAGCATGCTAAGAACACGTCTCTCTGCGTTCTCCACTCGTCGATAGCGTCAAACAAGTAGATACGTTTTACTCGAGTTGGACGGCTGTTTTGATCTCCATTGTGAGGTTTCATTACTAAACCAAAGCCAAGGCTAATCCGAAACAGTACACGCATACCACACACATTATTGATATTGACATACCGGTACCGACGACTTTATACCAACTTTGTTATGTTCCGATCCGGCCCAACATACTGTAACACAGCTGACGCAGCAGACAATTGCCAATGAGATCAAAACAACCCGCCATATGGCCATGAGCATTGCAACTTGCTATACATGAAGTTTAGAGTTTTAATATTTCTTCATCAAAGCATATTTATAAATACCAAATATTAAACAACGTAATATATGAATGATTTAAAATATTGTTATATAATATTTTCAGACATTTTAAAATATTATTGCTTAGATTGCTGAAATTGGCACCATAGTGCAAGTAAACAGAGACTGCAGCCAGATACGTACGTACGTACACCACACAGCTCTACTGTTGTGTCGCGACGGGGACCCGTAGGAGAGATTTTCATGCACATGGCTGTTGTGCGGTTTTGTGCGTGCACCCATTCGGCCCCATTCGGTAGGTATTCGGGCGTCCATGTTGAAATTACAGTGGACGGCTCGCACGGCTCTCGTGCCCCATCTGGTTTTCGCTGGTGCGCTGCGTAGCGTCGTGTTCGGCATTCGGTACGTACGGGGGTACAATAACGGGAGGAGCAGCTTGTCGTGCTTTTCTACTGAGCTGCGAATCGCCTGCGACGACCGATTGCCTTTAAGGTGTGAACATGTATACGTTAGGCCCCTTCATAGAGATTTTTAGGCCCAAACGTAGAACGATCTGTAGGTTTGAGTCTAGTGTAGATAGTGTGGACTAGTAAACTGTAAACTTTTGTAGTCATTAGGAGAGTCTACGCCTAATTAAATGTTTTCCTGACATTGTAACAGTGTAACACTGCTCCCCCCCCCCCGAAAAAGAAGAAACTGACATTCTTATGAATGTTTGCTTGTTTGCAAAAATGAATAGTTTACTAGCCCCCAATGCTCTTTAATGTGAATAGGTGAGTTTTGCCCCCCCCCCCCAAAAAAAAAAAAATGAGAGTGACCAAAAATACACTTTTTGCAAAAAGCAGTAACTACATGCAGTTGATTCAACTTTGCAAGTTTCCCCACGGAAGAAAGCAGTAAGTAACAATTTAGTCTAATAATTCAGACTCTATATTCCTTCCTGTATATTTTCCTAATACTTTTTTTTAATTCTATCACTTTTTTTTAAAAACAATATAAACAGCAGTTTCTTCTATAATTTAGGGGAGAGATATAAAAGACTGTTTCACCAGTAACTTGACTCTGCCCGCAAGGAATCGTATTTATGACAAGTTGTAGAAAAAGTTTCTTTCTGGAGACTAGCAAAGCTGGCAGACTGAGCGTACTCATAGTGCAGAATACTCGTGCTGCATGCGCATAAATTTTGCAGCATGCTTTAATACAACATCATAATAGCATGCACTTCAGAATTCATCACAATCTAGTTATCACTTGCATAGTGCAGGCCCTGCGTGCTTAAACCCATACCGCGGGACTTACCGCTCCTTTCTAGCGGTAAGACTGCAAATTAGTGGTAAATTTTATAATCATTGATGCTGATTGGCTGTGACGCCTAATTTTGATGGTAGTGTACCATTGAAATTCAATGGTAAATTTTATGCAACGGGCCCCAGGTCTGGATAGTGGTACAGTCTGAGTGACGGTGCTAACCATGTAGTCACGCAGTAACTGAAAATTTTCTGCAGTCCAGGGATGCCCGCAAATCTATCATGAATTGCAGAGAAAAAGTCATGGTGGCCATGGCTTTAGCCAGAACCAGAAAATCAAGGTGAGCTGAAAATATGAGTAGAAATTTTGAAAGGAGATGAGCACTAGTGTAGTATTAATACACAAGTCACTAGGATTGGTACACCACTAGTCTAGATCTATAGGCCTAGGTCTACCGCGTAGATCTAACTTTACAGAGTCATAGTTAATTGTTTAACGTTCGTGTTAAACAAATTGTCAGTAATCTAACGTTAGATCTCGGTCTAGCACTAACATTGGGCATAGAACTTTCTAGATCTGTAGTCTACGTCAGAGTTCGACTAGGATCTAAGACGAAGAGACTTGATACTCTATAGTCTAGTCCAGGGACCAGGCCAAGCTCTTCAATTACCTTACTGTTACACAGAACACCATTCATTCCTAGAAGTGACAGAACCCAGACCCTAGTCTAGGTCTAACGTTAAGTCCTAGATCTTATAGATCTAGACTAACCAGAACTAACTTTATAAGCTGGTGGTGCTAACAATTCTCCTCACTGGTATGGTCATGTGATTGTGACATGTGCAGTTACTGCTTTTTGCCATGGGGAAAACAGCAGACTCCTGACCTGGCCATCTGTAGACCGAGTGTAGTTACTGCTTTTTTTCCGTGGGGAAACTACCCAAAATCAAGGGTAAGTCACCGCAGTTACTACATAAATTTCCTAAATAATATGTAAAAAAATAACGGAAACATAATTTTTTTCCCAGGTATTGTTAGTTAGGTATGCTGCATCATCATAGTAACTCATACCACAAAGTTATTTGTGATTGTTTCTGTGTTTTTAAAGAATCCACTGCAAAAAACACAAAATAGCATTTATCTCGGCTTAGCAGATACAGTAGTTACTGCTTTCTCCCGTGTGTGTGGGGGGGGGGGGGGGTAAACAGTGGACGGATAATGGCATTAGACTCTATTTAGAGAGCTGTCATATCATGATGTTCACTGAATACATGGATACAAAATGTGTATGTGGTTCCGGGGTCCTTATTGTAACAAAGATCCACTGTATAGGCAATAGGGTCATTAAACCGTGTCATTTCACCCAATGGGTTGAATCGCTCCATCTCCGAATTCGATCGTTTGTGGTACACAACAACTTAAACACGGGCCAAGAAGACTTTTTGTCCCCGCCGAACGAGTTCGAGCAGGGGACTATGAAACGGGCTCCGTACGTGTGTGTGTCCGTCCGTGTGTCCTTCCGTGTGTGCGTCCGTGTGTGCGTCCGTGTGTGATCAAAATGTTCAAAATGCTACTCCTTCGCCATTTCTAACCCAATTTTGATTCTGTTTGCTTTATATGATAGCACTACATGGGAGCTTTGAAACTTCTACACAGAATTTCAATTGTGACCTTTGACCTTGACCTTTGACCTATATTGTACATTTTGCTTCAAAATGCTACTCCTTCGCCATTTCTAACCCGATTTTGATTCCGTTTGCTTTATATGATGGCACTAGGTGAGGGCTTCAAAACTTCTACACAGAATTTTGACCTTTGACTTCTTTGACCTTTGACCTTGATTTTTGACCTATTTGTACATTGCCTACAAAATGCTACTCCTTCGCCATTTCTAACTCGATTTTGATTCCGTTTGCTTTATGTGATGGCACTAGGTGAGGGCTTCAAAACCTCTACACAGAATTTTGACCTTTGACTTCTTTGACCTTTGACCTTGATTTTTGACCTATATTGTACATTTTGCTACAAAATGCTACTCCTTTGCCATTTGTAACCCGATTTCAATTCCGTTTGCTTTAAGTGATGGCACTAGGTGAGGGCTTCAAAACTTCTACACAGAATTTTGACCTTTGACTTCTTTGACCTTTGACCTTCATCTTTTTACCTATATTGTACATTTTGCTACTAAATGCTACTTCCGGCGGGGACATATATTACGCACCGCGTAATTTCTACTTGTCCTTGTTTTTTTTTTTTTTTTTTTTTTTTTTTTTGGGCGCGTGATCCCATGCACGGTTCTGGTGTTACGTCACGCCGAATTGTGTGTATTTTTTCCACAAAAATGAGCTTGGTTGCCTAATTTCAAGTGACTAAAGCTCTGTAACCGATTGACCAAATTCAGTAAAAACAGGTAGAGCATCGGAAAGGGAACAAAAATAATTATCAGGAAAATGTGTAGACTCACATGTACGTGTTTGTGCTGGGTGTCGGGATCAGATTATGTAAGAATGTGATTACACCACATTATTTCACATACATAAATAGGTGGTAAAACATGGTTTAGATTTACGACCTTCTGAAGTTCTGATTTTCCACATTAATCCTATTAAGTATCAAAGACACGATATGTATTCTTCATCAACATTTATATAAAAAAGAGGATCTGGGAATGTTTTTTGGTGATTTGACACGGAATGACCCCGTACATGTAATGCTAAGCCAAATGTTGATTTGAAATGATGTGTCAGAATGTGAAAATATGAATTAAAGTGATAAGTTTTGCGTAACAATTTACGCAAATAAAAAAAATATGAGTTAGGTGGCCTTATATGTATGTTATAAACAGATTTCATATTGAGTAAAAATTGAGCCCCCCCCCCCAAAAAAAAATGTGTTTCAAAATTATAGTTAAGACTTAAAGAAAAGTGAAAATGTGACGAACAGTTATACACTATTTAATTTTTCACATACAGGCTATAGTGTTGGAATACATGTCTCGACTCTCAAGAAATGGTTTATTATTCAGTCATTGATTGCTTGTTGGGATTCCAGCTATCAAATCTCCTTGGTATTATCATGACCCACTATATAATGGGTGGAACATGTAGAATGAGCACACTTTCTATGTACCTTATCGAAACAAAATAACGCACCATATAATCATGGGTTTAAGTAATCTGTCATTTATTCCTTCATTTCATTTTCTTTTATCATGAGAATTTGACATTGATGAATTGACTTCCATATTTCAGACATTTGAATGGAGAAGAATATGTATAAATGTGTCTTATTTGCTCTTCGAATATCAAAATAAATTACATTTCTTATTTTCTATAACAGGTAATTATAAATATCTGTCTTTATAAGGTTTGAAAATAAACAAAATACAAACATTCAATAAACGTAGGAAAACAAAATATTTCTTCAAATCATTTCTAACATACCTGCAACATTATACCTGTTAGAACAATATACTCATCAGCTGCATCCAAATATATCTAAATACATGCAAGTAATGTCATTTCAATACAACGCAATTTAATTTACAAGGCTAGAAGAAAAATCTTTCCTTACCTTTTGGTAAAATGACATCAATGAAATAGTACAGCTTGTCCGAGAAGGAAAGAGTGCAACGGGGGAATTCAGTTATAGCAAAGCCCTAATTCTAGCAGAGTTCATACTAGGACAAAATGTGTTTTTAAAAAATGTAGGCCTACACTTTTGATCACTAATTACTTTTAAAGTCCATATCATATATCGTCTGTTGAGAATGAGAAGGGTGTTCAGTGGTTTTGTGACAACTTGACGCCCTTATCACTCTCAACCGACAATATGTGGTACAAATTAAAGCAATAAAAACCTGAATAGTGTACAATCTTGTTGGGTTTGGCTTAGCCTTTAAACAAGGCGACTCGCTCTGCGTGCCCCCGTATAGCGCGTTTACCCCACAAACCTGTTGGCCGGCGAGTGGAGCGAACTGGCTTTATCCACTCGTTCAGGGATGTGTACTTTTGTCGTTGTTGTTGCTTTATATTCTTTGACAAATTTGCGTACAAATTTGACGCAGAAAATACACACGTCACCAAGGCAAGCCTCGTTAATATTAAGTACTCGATAGAATAAGAATAGTTACTTAATATTAACGAGGCTTGCCTTGGTGCCGTGTGTATTTTCTGCGTCAAATTTGTACGCAAATTTGTCAAAGGATATAAAGCAATAACAACGACAAAAGTACACGTCCCTGAACGAGTGGATAAAGGCGGCTCGCTCCACTCGCCGGCCAACAGGTTTGTGGGGTAAACGCGCTATACGGGGGCACGCAGAGCGAGTCGCCTTGTTTAAAGGCTAGGTATGGCTTGGTTGCAAAACCAATGTTCATAAAATCATAATTTACTATTGAATTTGAATTAGGTGTCAACTTTTGGACTTTAGGTGTCAGATTTTTTTCTGCGCTCTGTGTTAAGAGCCAATTCTACAGGAGGACAATGATGTGTACATAACAAAAAGAGTTATTTTCTCTTGTTTAAATCTTTCTTTTCAGTGCAGAGAGGATTAAGCAATTAAGCCCCAACTGATCAATGGAATACAGTGAATGTCATAAGAGAATGATCTGAATTAGAGAAAATAAAACCTTTTGACATGCTGCAGAATTAACTCTTTTACACAGAGCGAAAGAAATTACTAAAATTTGGAATCTAATTTCAACTTCAACGATATATTATTGATTAATGAACGTTAGTTTTGCAAGCAAATGATATTTAAGAAAATTGTACTCTCCTCAGTTTTCAAATGTGCGAATTTGAGCCCAAAAAAAGGTAGCATACTTTTTGAGTTTAAACACCGAGCATATTAGGGATGTTATGAAATTGTTAATCACATTTCAGTCCAAAGCTTGACAGATGTTCAGAAATGATTTGGATATTAAATCATCAAATAAAGAACAGGTCTTATTTCTCATAAATTGTCTTTATCACAAGTCCAAAACTATTTCTTTAATAAATGAAAATCTGTTTAGGGGTTGAGACTTCAATTTCTCTTCCATGTAAATCATAATTATAACTACTACGGTATCATTATAAAGGTAATTTAAAGATGTGCTGATCATACTAAGCACGCATTGATCAGTTGTTAAAAAGGGTTAATAAATTAAAAAAAAGTTGTTAAAAGTCATGACTTCAGAACTTTTTTTTCTTGAAGAGTTAGATATGTTTGTACATAATTACCCATAACAGGCCAGTGTGCCGTGAAATGATAAGTTGCAAACCTGAAAGATTAGACATATGAACATAGAAAGAGCCTAATTCAGTTTCTTCACCAGTGCTCTCATTGCTTGGCTCTTACTACCTAGATGTCCTTCCTTGACTTCTAGTGCACCTGGTTTGGCAGATGCTCTCTACTTCTTGATCAATCTTGCTTCGATGCGAAGTCTGACCTTTACAAAGCGGGCAATGAGATTTGTTTTGATCGAGTGACAAGTCGGCATGTGAATGTGTTTTGTAGCTTCCATTATTTTTTTTTCTGAATTTCTTTCATTGTGAGATTGTGCGCCATGAATGTAGCACTGCTCTGCTTTAAGAAAAATTCACTTCCACTTCTTTCAGTACTTGACAGGCTTGCTCAGAAGGGCGACAAAGTGCACCCTTCTTGCATTCTTTCAAGTAGAGAAGCGTAGCTTTACCTTTTGCCTTTGACTGTGATGTAGTCTTGTCTTTCAATGAGGTGGAGCAAACATCACACACTTTTTTGCTCTTTATTATTTTTTTTTTCCGGCAAAATAACCAGTTAGGCTGAATAAGCTGTAATTCTCAGCGTTGGACAAATTTGGATTGTTTGTCTCTCCACTAATCATGCCATTTTAGTGGAATGCACTTGGGATTTGTAATGGTCTCTCAGTTGGGCAGTCCAGGAAGCCAGCCAGGTGGCACCAATCATCTTCCTGGTAGCTACATGTACCAGTGAAAGAAATGCTCAAAAACTGCCCAACTGACACTATTCGAAGTGCATAACTATTGAAAAATTCTACCATTGTTGGCACAGGGTTCTTGAGGCAAACACTTGAGAACAGATTCTCAAGACAGTCTTGCGTGAATCTAGCAGTAAGGACAATCTTGCGGCTTTTGCCAAGCAGCTCATCCTAGATTTAAAGGATTGACTGGGTGGACATAATACTTGTTTGAACAGATTTCCACCCTCTTTTTCCTATTTTGATATTTCTGAAGAGATTGACTATTCCCTTCAGAAATTCCACGGCAATATGGAACTCATCTATGCGAATACATTGTACGTCATAATGCCATCACAGGATGTCTGCTTGACAGGAGGTCCAACCAGTGGTTCACTTTTTTGTCTATGAACCATGCTGTTGTTGGATAGGAGGTTAGATGATTTCCTTTCTGCACCAGGTACTAGTATTTGATAGCTGCGGATGTTGCCTTGCTGAAGAAGTCCATTCCATGGGACACCTTCATTTTATCAAAATGTGTTGGGTGGATGGTTGCCTGCAGCAGCTGAAGTTTAGGTGCAATCTTCAAGGGACTTTCCTCTTGGAACGAGATGACAGCTTTTACTTGCAGCACACTGACACTGCATGACGCCAGGGCGTACTTCTTTACGATGTCTTGAGGAAGTGCCAGGACTTGACCTCTGACAAGGGCTGTTTTTAGATTCTTGATGTGATGGGGTACATCAGCAAGAAAGTGAAGCTTCCTCTCTGTATTCAAGGGGTGAGAGATACTGTGTACATTGGTAAACTCCCAACAATGTACTCCAAAGTCTCTCCACATGGCACGGTTAGAACTTCCCATGTCACTGGTAACTGCAATGACATGGAGTCCTATATCAGCAGCTCTTTTCAGAATATCAAAAAAACTATTGGCTTGTATGCCGAGCCATCAGTTGCATTAATCTATCTGATTTGAAGGATTATTGTGATTATCTAAAGTTCTTTGTAGCGTCAAATACATTATATTTATTGTTTTTTTTATTAAAGAATCAGGGGATGGGCAATCACAATCTAGAATATTTATTCACCTTTGTAAAATATCAAATTAACTTTACGTAATGTAAAAGTATGGCATTCTTTCAGAACATGCACTTGGAATATTGTCTTTATTATTTTTTTTTTCCGGCAAAATAACCAGTTAGGCTGAATAAGCTGTAATTCTCAGCGTTGGACAAATTTGGATTGTTTGTCTCTCCACTAATCATGCCATTTTAGTGGAATGCACTTGGGATTTGTAATGGTCTCTCAGTTGGGCAGTCCAGGAAGCCAGCCAGGTGGCACCAATCATCTTCCTGGTAGCTACATGTACCAGTGAAAGAAATGCTCAAAAACTGCCCAACTGACACTATTCGAAGTGCATAACTATTGAAAAATTCTACCATTGTTGGCACAGGGTTCTTGAGGCAAACACTTGAGAACAGATTCTCAAGACAGTCTTGCGTGAATCTAGCAGTAAGAACAATCTTGCGGCTTTTGCCAAGCAGCTCATCCTAGATTTAAAGGATTGACTGGGTGGACATAATGATACTTGTTTGAACAGATTTCCACCCTCTTTTTCCTATTTTGATATTTCTGAAGAGATTGACTATTCCCTTCAGAAATTCCACGGCAATATGGAACTCATCTATGCGAATACATTGTACGTCATAATGCCATCACAGGATGTCTGCTTGACAGGAGGTCCAACCAGTGGTTCACTTTTTTGTCTATGAACCATGCTGTTGTTGGATAGGAGGTTAGATGATTTCCTTTCTGCACCAGGTACTAGTATTTGATAGCTGCGGATGTTGCCTTGCTGAAGAAGTCCATTCCATGGGACACCTTCATTTTATCAAAATGTGTTGGGTGGATGGTTGCCTGCAGCAGCTGAAGTTTAGGTGCAATCTTCAAGGGACTTTCCTCTTGGAACGAGATGACAGCTTTTACTTGCAGCACACTGACACTGCATGACGCCAGGGCGTACTTCTTTACGATGTCTTGAGGAAGTGCCAGGACTTGACCTCTGACAAGGGCTGTTTTTAGATTCTTGATGTGATGGGGTACATCAGCAAGAAAGTGAAGCTTCCTCTCTGTATTCAAGGGGTGAGAGATACTGTGTACATTGGTAAACTCCCAACAATGTACTCCAAAGTCTCTCCACATGGCACGGTTAGAACTTCCCATGTCACTGGTAACTGCAATGACATGGAGTCCTATATCAGCAGCTCTTTTCAGAATATCAAAAAAACTATTGGCTTGTATGCCGAGCCATCAGTTGCATTAATCTATCTGATTTGAAGGATTATTGTGATTATCTAAAGTTCTTTGTAGCGTCAAATACATTATATTTATTGTTTTTTTTATTAAAGAATCAGGGGATGGGCAATCACAATCTAGAATATTTATTCACCTTTGTAAAATATCAAATTAACTTTACGTAATGTAAAAGTATGGCATTCTTTCAGAACATGCACTTGGAATATTGTCTTTATTATTTTTTTTTTCCGGCAAAATAACCAGTTAGGCTGAATAAGCTGTAATTCTCAGCGTTGGACAAATTTGGATTGTTTGTCTCTCCACTAATCATGCCATTTTAGTGGAATGCACTTGGGATTTGTAATGGTCTCTCAGTTGGGCAGTCCAGGAAGCCAGCCAGGTGGCACCAATCATCTTCCTGGTAGCTACATGTACCAGTGAAAGAAATGCTCAAAAACTGCCCAACTGACACTATTCGAAGTGCATAACTATTGAAAAATTCTACCATTGTTGGCACAGGGTTCTTGAGGCAAACACTTGAGAACAGATTCTCAAGACAGTCTTGCGTGAATCTAGCAGTAAGAACAATCTTGCGGCTTTTGCCAAGCAGCTCATCCTAGATTTAAAGGATTGACTGGGTGGACATAATGATACTTGTTTGAACAGATTTCCACCCTCTTTTTCCTATTTTGATATTTCTGAAGAGATTGACTATTCCCTTCAGAAATTCCACGGCAATATGGAACTCATCTATGCGAATACATTGTACGTCATAATGCCATCACAGGATGTCTGCTTGACAGGAGGTCCAACCAGTGGTTCACTTTTTTGTCTATGAACCATGCTGTTGTTGGATAGGAGGTTAGATGATTTCCTTTCTGCACCAGGTACTAGTATTTGATAGCTGCGGATGTTGCCTTGCTGAAGAAGTCCATTCCATGGGACACCTTCATTTTATCAAAATGTGTTGGGTGGATGGTTGCCTGCAGCAGCTGAAGTTTAGGTGCAATCTTCAAGGGACTTTCCTCTTGGAACGAGATGACAGCTTTTACCTGCAGCACACTGACACTGCATGACGCCAGGGCGTACTTCTTTACGATGTCTTGAGGAAGTGCCAGGACTTGACCTCTGACAAGGGCTGTTTTTAGATTCTTGATGTGATGGGGTACATCAGCAAGAAAGTGAAGCTTCCTCTCTGTATTCAAGGGGTGAGAGATACTGTGTACATTGGTAAACTCCCAACAATGTACTCCAAAGTCTCTCCACATGGCACGGTTAGAACTTCCCATGTCACTGGTAACTGCAATGACATGGAGTCCTATATCAGCAGCTCTTCTCAGAATATCAAAAAAAACTATTGGCTTGTATGCCGAGCCATCAGTTGCATTAATCTATCTGATTTGAAGGATTATTGTGATTATCTAAAGTTCTTTGTAGCGTCAAATACATTATATTTATTGTTTTTTTTATTAAAGAATCAGGGGATGGGCAATCACAATCTAGAATATTTATTCACCTTTGTAAAATATCAAATTAACTTTACGTAATGTAAAAGTATGGCATTCTTTCAGAACATGCACTTGGAATATTGTCACACAACATTATGATTTCTTTTGACTTAAAAAATATATTCAATTTATACTATCCTATACTCGACACATATTCATTATTATAAATACTGCATTAACAAATTCTATACATAATCACTGACAATTATAATTTCATGTTTGAATATTCCTTCTTAAACTCATATTTCATTTTTAAGAGACAACAAAACTTAAAAGTGGAGTAATGTATACATGTTGTTTAATAGATGGGTATAATAAGCAACAGTATTCTTGAGGTACAATGTATATGCATTAAGACGGCAAATGATAGTTTATAATAAATATACAAATGTACACATGCAAGCAAACACAAACACACAGACACAAACACACATATACATCACATATTTGCATAAGCAAATACAAATTGTTATAAGAGGAAGAATAACAGAGAAAAGAAGTAGGTGACAAACATTGCATGTAATAACAATACAATGTTAACACAACAACAGCAACAGTAAGGTGGTTTGTAATATTGAGGAAAAGTAAATACTGATAGTGATAAATCACATTTAAAGTAAAGATTATGAGATGATAATAGTTGTGTTAATACAGATGATAGAAAAATGACATGAAAAACAGATGAAATAGCATTACATCAACATATTGGTATCAGCTTACCTTTGTTTGCTTGTCGTTTAAAATATTTCGACAGACCTCACTGATAAATCGTTGTTGGTAATACTGCACATGCAGCTTTCGGCATGCTCCTTGAGATTACTCCAATAATATTTGATCTTCGTTTAAAAATTAAAAGAATTTACGTTTCATGGACGGATAGTCAATTCTTGGGTCCTGTAGGTTTCAATAATAATAATGATAATGATAATAATAATAATAATAATAAATACATTTGTAATGCGCCATCGATCTAGTAGCCTATTCTGAGGAGCAGAGGGATCGACATAAATCAAAATGAACTTCTACATGTAAAATCATAATGAAATAAAAATCATGCAGAACTGTAACTCAAAACAGAGATCTTAAGAAAAATGACACAAATACATCAAATGTTCTTATGTCTGACACTTTCTATATCATTAAGATACATTGTTTACTTTGATAGAATTTTTACTTATCAATAGATTACCTTACCTGACACAATTTGATGACATTGAAACTCTTGTATGTTTGCCTTCGTACTCTTTGCTCCCATATTTTTCGTAATGAGGATTAGCCGGGAACCCAAACATCTGATAGCCCTTCTCTGACCTGTCGCTGCAGCCCCAGGCTGCGCAACAAACCATGATGGAATATTTCTAGTATGTTTAAATGTACGGTTTTCAAAATGAGAAATTAAGTCATACTTTTTAAGCGTTAATAGGTGCATCTTTTGAGACAGAATTTTGTAAAGCGAGGCTTTCAGAGATTGGGTACATCAGCAAAAAAGTGAAGCTTCCTTCCTGCAATCAAAGGGTGAGGGATACTGTGTACATTGGCAAACTCCCAACAATGTACTCCAAAGTCTGTCCACATAGCTCGGTTAGAACTTCCCATATCACTAGTAACAGCTTCTCCTCAATGTTCCCATGCACTGAATCTGCAACATTATGAGTGTGACCCCTAGTAAGGTATTTCAGAGTGATCTCCTCACAGCTGATAGAGGGGTCATTTACCACTGTGGCTAGCATGGTAAAGAACACATAGTTTTTATTCTGTGGCCCACAATTGTCGCACGACAAAACAAGTTTTTGTATGTCGATTCACTCGAAGGAGGGCGTACACTGAGCTTGCAACATCTTCGGTACATCTTCCAGCAGTAGACTCATTCCAGAAGACACAGTAGCTTGGTCTTTCTTCAGAGCCCATCTTGGCGAATGTCTCGTTAAAAACTACGAGTCTACTTAAAAAAAAAAAAAAAAAAAAAAAAAAAATCTTTGCAAGAGGGCATCCGAGGAAATATCAACACTTTTTGCCTATCCATGGCAAAACACAGGACATTGTCAGGAAATTTGGCCTTCATATCAGCATCATAGGCTTCCTTAGCTTCGTTTGCCTTAATCTTATGCAGTGTGAATTTGTCTTCTTCGCTCTGTGATTTGTTTGCATTGTTCTTGAAATCTTCGCATGCTGAACATTTGTCTTCCTTTAGGCATTGCATTCGATATGTTAAGTTCTCTCAGAGTTTCTCTATAAGTTTCAATGCCGCAGTAGTCGGGGTATTTCTTATGAAATAGTGAGTACATTTCTACCAGTGTAACAGCACGTTGTAGATACCTCACATTTGGCGCATGTTCCCTCCTGTAGTGATTGATTTGTGGGTGGAATGACTCAATGTGCTCTTTGATGACACGACGATCAATACTACGAGGACATGGTGTGGTTCCACGCTTGTTGCTTCCAGTTGCCAGGATCGGTGAATGTGATTTTTTTCACTGTCTCAGTTATGACGCGGTCGCTTGTGTAACCAAGTGTCTGCAGCAGGAACTTCTGGCAGACAGAACGTTTGGTTCCATCAATCGGCAGTGTGTATCTCGGGGAATGTGATCGACGCGAATTTGTAGGAAGAACGGTTCTCCGTTGCACATCTGTAATTGTTATGTAGCTAGCCAGCCGCTGTTGCCGAAGGTTGTAAGACATATCCCAATATGTCCTCTAAATGTTTGTTCTTGTTTCTTCTGTGAAGAGATGACAGGAGTTGCAGCATTTGGAACCACATTCTCCTTGAAGAAGAGGGTGATTCTCCTTATCCCTTTTTTGTCTGTCCACAGGATCTGCCAGACGCTTTCTTTTTCTACAATAGAAAAAAAGGTGGAAAGAAATTAATAAGTCAGGAAAGCTCGCAGCGACAAAAAAAAAATAATGAAAAGCAGAAAATTATATCAAAACAATAGGATATGTTGGGAGGTCTGCATATATAGACAGACTTACTTTGGAGGTGTGGGAGCACCTTCATCTGGGATTACTTGAACCCAAGGATCCTCTTCAAGGGAGTCTTGAGGTTTGGGAGCACCTCCTTCTGGGACTACTGGAACCCAGGGATCCTCGTCAAGGGAGTCTTGAGGTTTGGGAGCACCTCCTTCCGGGACTACTGGAACCCAGGGATCCTCGTCAAGGGAGTCTTGAGGTTTGGGAGCACCTCCTTCCGGGACTACTGAAAGCCCATGGTCCAATTCCCGGATGTCTCTGAAAGAAACATAAATGAAACATTTGATCAGAGGGTTTTATTACCGTATGAAGGATATTTTCATTAACTGACAATGAACATAATTTTCACTGTTTCAGAAGTTCTTAGCTTGGATTTTTAACAAATATACTATAGCAGGTACTACACAAAAACTTTGAGGTGATTAACTCTTTATGTGCCACGTTCGCACGTCCGACTCAGTCGACGGCGTGCCAACTTCGCATATTCTGCTCAACAAACAAAGCCGCCAAAACCGATCGATAAATCGCTAATCCCTGCTAATCCCGCGGCACAATGAAAGCGTTTCTCGTGCTTTTGTTCCTCTCATATACGGCGTGCATTCTATGTGGTGATTGACTATTAGGCCCATTCTCAGTAAAAGCGTTCAAATACGGAATTTTGGTGTCGCCGACTTTCCATGACAGTTTGCGGTTCCCTGAAACCTATTAGATACTATTTAAATGTTTATAATATATCACGAGGACTTTAATTGTTAAAAATAAACACGATCAAATGCGGTTGTCTGCCTTTTTGTATAAAATTTTACTGTTAAACTTCGTTAAGACCCCCAAAACGCAGTGTCGCCGGCTATTTCAGAAGTATGTTTTATTGCTCCTCTCCGTCCACAAACACACTTTCCAAATATCATTTTCATGGACGATGAGCATATCATATGTGCTAATCACAATACTCAAAAAGTTCCAAAATTTTTATTGACTTCTTTTTTTATAGCCTTTTGAAACCTGTCGCCAAGTTCACCGCCAGATACGTTACCAGTTTCTTTAGTGTTACAGCATTGCGAAAATAACAAGACTATGCAATGACCCTGTGTATATGAAACCCTGAGGATATACTTCATGGGCGTAAATCCCGGGGGGGGGGGGGATGGGGGGGGATATATCCCCACCTGAAATGGAGGAGGGGGGGATGGCCTGTACAATCATCCCCCCCTGAATTTTGAGGGGGAAAATGGAGGAAGCAGAAATGTGATTGTATCAATTTTGGCATATTGCATGACGTTTGTACGCCGGCCTTCAGACAGGTAACAGAGCTGAACAGTATTTCATCTTGTAGGAAAATGTATACATAATTTTCTCAAGCGCTCGCTCGCTTCGCTCGCTCGCGAAGAAAGTAACATTGACATACACTGTAAGGTATGGCTCAGACGTTGACAACGTCAATATAGGCCTACATGTAGGCCTAAACATGCTATGACGCGAGTAACTCGGGACCATCTGCAAAATATGTACGAAAACAAACAAACAAACAATATCAAAACCTATATCGCCATAATATATTGAACCCCCTCCATTTCCTGAATCATTCCTGAGAAACGACAGTGACTAATGACTCAGTCAGGATACATCTATGGGCATACCCAGGGAAGATCAGGGGCGTCGGATCTATGGGGGGGGGGGGGCAAAGGGGCATTTGCCCCGCCCCTGCGGAAGTGTTTAGGCAGACAAATAATTTATCCCCCAAGCAATTCCCGAGATGAGGACAAATCTCGAACTTTCTTAATGGAAAATTGTCGAAAAATCGCCAGAACTCTGCACCACATCGTTGTATTGCAGTCATAAACATGCAAAAGCTCCGCTATACAGGATCCCTTTCGATAAACTTTGTACAATTTTGACATTGACGTACATTTCCCTAATTTATCAAAGAGTGTGCAGCAAATCTTTCACTTAACAAAAGCACCCTCATATGCAGAGGCGTCGATGGGGGGGGGGGATAGTTCCCCGATAAAGTGGGACGAACAAAAGCGAAAAATATAGCTACAAACGGCAGTTTTTGGAGTGTAAAATGTCAAAATTTTCAAGCTCGCTCGCTCCGCTCGCTCGCATTTAACCGCTATGCCATTCTCCTGATGTTGCTGATAGTGACTGACAGCAGTTGCGCCCAGTGCGCCCCCCTCAATTTCCAAAGCGAAAAATTTATCTACAAACGGCAGTTTTGGGACTGTAAAATGTCAAAATTTTCAAGCTCGCTCGCTTCGCTCGCTCGCATTTAATCATTATTCCATTCTCCTGAGGTTGCTGCCAGTAATTGCCAGCAGTTTTCGCCCGATGCGCCCCCTTAATTTCCAAAGCGAAAAATATAGCTACAAACGGCAGTTTGGGGATTGTAAAATGTCAAAATTTTCAAGCTCGCTCTCCTCGCTCGCTTACATTTAATCATTATTCCATTCTCCTGATGTTGCTGCCAGTAATTGCCAGCAGTTTTCGCCCGGTGCGCCCCCCTTAATTTCCAAAGCGAAAAATATAGCTACAAACGGCAGTTTTGGGACTGCAAAATGTCAAGATTTTCAAGCTCGCTCGCTTCGCTCGCTCGCATTTAATCATTGTTCCATTCTCCTGATGTTGCTGCCAGTAATTGCCAGCATTTTCCCCCGGTGCGCCCCCCTTAATTTCCAAAGCGAAAAATATAGCTACAAACGGCAGTTTGGGGATTGTAAAATGTCAAAATTTTCTAGCTCGCTCGCTTCGCTCGCTCACATTTAATCATCATTCCATTCTCCTGATGTTGCTGCCAGTAATTGCCAGCAGTTTTCGCCCGATGCGCCCCCTTAATTTCCAAAGCGAAAAAATATAGCAACAAACGGCAGTTTTTGGACTGTAAAATGTCAAAATTTTCAAACTCGCTCTCTTCGCTCGCTCGCATTTAATCATTATTCCATTCTCCTGATGTTGCTGCCAGTAATTGCCAGCAGTTTTCGCCCGGTGCGCCCCCCTTAATTTCCAAAGCGAAAAATATAACTACAAACGGCAGTTTTGGGACTGTAAAATATCAAAATTTTCAAGCTCGCTCGCATTTTATCATTATTCCATTCTCCTGATGTTGCTGCCAGTAATTGCCAGCAGTTTTCCCCCGGTGCGCCCCCCTTAATTTCCAAAGCGAAAAATATAGCTACAAACGGCAGTTTGGGGACTGTTAAATGTCAAAATTTTCTAGCTCGCTCGCTTCGCTCGCTCGCATTTAATTATTATTCCATTCTCCTGACGTTGCTGCCAGTAATTGCCAGCAGTTTTCGCCCGATGCGCCCCCTTAATTGCCAAAGCGAAAAAATATAGCTACAAACGGCAGTTTTTGGACTGTAAAATGTCAAAATTTTCAAACTCGCTCTCTTCGCTCGCTCGCATTTAATCATTATTCCATTCTCCTGATGTTGCTGCCAGTAATTGCCAGCAGTTTTCGCCCGGTGCGCCCCCCCCCCCCCCCCCTTAGTTTCCAAAGCGAAAAATATAGCTTCAATCGGCAGTTTTGGGACTGTAAAATGTCAACATTTTCAAGCTCGCTCGCTTCGCTCGCTCGCATTTAATCATTATTCCATTCTCCTGATGTTGCTGCCAGTAATTGCCAGCAGTTTTCGCCCGATGCGCCCCCTTAATTTCCAAAGCGAAAAATATAGCTACAAACGGCAGTTTTGGGACTGTAAAATGTCAAAATTTTCAAGCTCGCTCTCTTCGCTCGCTCGCATTTAATCATTATTCCATTCTCCTGATGTTGCTGCCAGTAATTGCCAGCAGTTTTCGCCCGGTGCGCCCCCCTTAATTTCCAAAGCGAAAAATATAGCTACAAACGGCAGTTTTGGGACTGCAAAATGTCAAGATTTTCAAGCTCGCTCGCTTCGCTCGCTCGCATTTAATCATTATTCCATTCTCCTGATGTTGCTGCCAGTAATTGCCAGCATTTTCCCCCGGTGCGCCCCCCTTAATTTCCAAAGCGAAAAATATAGCTACAAACGGCAGTTTGGGGATTGTAAAATGTCAAAATTTTCTAGCTCGCTCGCTTCGCTCGCTCACATTTAATCATCATTCCATTCTCCTGATGTTGCTGCCAGTAATTGCCAGCAGTTTTCGCCCGATGCGCCCCCTTAATTTCCAAAGCGAAAAAATATAGCAACAAACGGCAGTTTTTGGACTGTAAAATGTCAAAATTTTCAAACTCGCTCTCTTCGCTCGCTCGCATTTAATCATTATTCCATTCTCCTGATGTTGCTGCCAGTAATTGCCAGCAGTTTTCGCCCGGTGCGCCCCTCAGTTTCCAAAGCGAAAAATATAGCTTCAATCGGCAGTTTTGGGACTGTAAAATGTCAACATTTTCAAGTTCGCTCGCTTCGCTCGCTCGCATTTAATCATTATTCCATTCTCCTGATGTTGCTGCCAGTAATTGCCAGCAGTTTTCGCCCGGTGCGCCCCCCTTAATTTCCAAAGCGAAAAATATAACTACAAACGGCAGTTTTGGGACTGTAAAATATCAAAATTTTCAAGCTCGCTCGCATTTTATCATTATTCCATTCTCCTGATGTTGCTGCCAGTAATTGCCAGCAGTTTTCCCCCGGTGCGCCCCCCTTAATTTCCAAAGCGAAAAATATAGCTACAAACGGCAGTTTGGGGACTGTTAAATGTCAAAATTTTCTAGCTCGCTCGCTTCGCTCGCTCGCATTTAATTATTATTCCATTCTCCTGACGTTGCTGCCAGTAATTGCCAGCAGTTTTCGCCCGATGCGCCCCCTTAATTGCCAAAGCGAAAAAATATAGCTACAAACGGCAGTTTTTGGACTGTAAAATGTCAAAATTTTCAAACTCGCTCTCTTCGCTCGCTCGCATTTAATCATTATTCCATTCTCCTGATGTTGCTGCCAGTAATTGCCAGCAGTTTTCGCCCGGTGCGCCCCCCCCCCCCCCCCCCCCTTAGTTTCCAAAGCGAAAAATATAGCTTCAATCGGCAGTTTTGGGACTGTAAAATGTCAACATTTTCAAGCTCGCTCGCTTCGCTCGCTCGCATTTAATCATTATTCCATTCTCCTGATGTTGCTGCCAGTAATTGCCAGCAGTTTTCGCCCGGTGCGCCCCCCTTAATCTCCAAAGCGAAAAATATAGCTACAAACGGCAGTTTTGGGACTGTAAAATATCAAAATTTTCAAGCTCGCTCGCTTCGCTCGCTCGCATTTAATCGCTATGCCATTCTCCTGATGTTGCTGCCAGTAATTGCCAGCAGTTTTCGCCCGGTGCGCCCCCGCCCCCTTAATTTCCAAAGCGAAGAATATAGTTACAAACGGCAGTTTTGGGATTGTAAAATGTCAAAATTTTCAATGCAAAAAGATTTCACCGTGGGAGGGGGAAATCCCCCTACCATACCCTCCCCCCCCCCCTCGCTTGCTTCGCTCCCTCACATAACCGCCCCTCCAAAGATCAAATCCTGTCTACGCCGGTGATAGGCCCCATCATTTAGTAGGCCTTCACAGTGATGTCGCACAGGCGGAGCAAGAGCTGAAATACAACGATTTAGTCATTCAATAAAATATTGTGAATATTTCATTTTCTTATTGTTTTTTTTAAAGAAAAGAAAACAAAATTTTCACCAAAAGTGTGCACCAGATCGCTGAATTTCAGGTCTGAAAATGCAAAATCTTCCACGTGTGGGAGAGGGATACCCCCCCCCCCCCCATACCCTCCCCCCGTTCGGTCGTTCCGCTCCCTCTCACAGGTATTTCAAAAAAAAAAATGTTTTCATACTTTTAAGGTCTGATTTTCCTCCGAAAGTCATCTGACAAGCAAAAAAAAAAAAGCAACAAGAACAAAAAGTCTTCATATTTTTGCTGCCACTTTCCTCCCACTTTATATTTCATGCAAAAGAGTGGGACATCCGATCCCTGTAAAGTGTGTGCGTGTGTGTGTGTGTGTGTGGGGGGGGGCACCAAGCTTCCCCCCCCCCCCCCCCCCCGAGGCTGCGCCGGTCCGGTTATGGGCTTGTAATCGTGGTGATGGTGACCATCCCCCCCCACTCCTCAGTACGGATTTACGCCGTTGATATACTTCATACATTGCAAGTACTTAGATTTTTTGTGCAACAGCTCTTTTTTGAGAATACGGTACAATGTTTGAAATATCGGTTTTCTACACTTTTATTTGGACAGATACGTGACATACTTTTCACGCCACCCACTGCGACAGATATTGCAATGTCAGACAAATTGTATATTATACATTACTCCTCGGAATGACGCATCGATTCAACATTAAAGTTTAGTACAAGTGAGAAATATTTGGTAGATATCGCTCTCATAATAATATGATCGACCATATACGTTACCACAGATACGTTACCCCAGATACGTGACCGAATTTTGCTCATTGGTCTTGTGCTTTCTGGGGATCAAATCTGGTCAAAATTCATCCCTACACATTACATGCTTCGTTTTGTTGGACCTCAGGATTATATTCTTACACCAAAAGGACAGAGAGGTGAAAAAGATCAACACTTCCACATGATTTTTCTTTCTGCGTCAGTGTCTCACAACTTAATGCCAAGTTTTCCGACAGATACGTTACCACATAATCAAAATGCTGAAAAGAAATTGTAAATGTTTTTACAAACAAATCGTTGTGTGCTCATAAACTCCAAAGTTCTATTTTATAAAACCCAGCCACTTTCATATTCTATGCAACAACTTTGAACGTTAATTTTACAAGACGAAGCTAAGATTCAGCATATCAGTTTTTTGCTTTTCAGATTTAGCAGATACGTTACGTATAATTCAGGGCACCCACGGTGACAAATAATGTTATGTAAAACAAAGTGTTCATAAAACAATTCTGCATAGAATGACGCTTCCATAAAAAATTAAAGTTATGTTCAAATGAAGAATATTCAGTAGAAATTGATCTGTAACTTCACCGACAGATTCATTTACGGTACGCCAGATACGTTACCAAACTTTGAAAGAGTAAAAAGTAGTTTATGAAACGCTTCCAAGAAAAGTTTCAGTGTTCTGTTGCATATTTATTCTAGTGTTTTTCAACATATGAAGAACTACTCAAGATTCATTGAAAAGTTGAGCAATTATTTATTCATTTTCATTAAAAGGGATGAGCCAAATACGTTACCATAGGTCAAACAACTGTTTAGCATATCGAGTTCATAGAGACTGTACCTACTTCCTTCTAAATGCCTGCAAAAATATATTTTTTAAACCTTGTTTGCATTATCCATCAAAACTTAATGAATATTTATAGTCAGATGGATAAATACATTCAGACGTAAGATGAGAATATTCTGTGAATGAAGAACTCAGCTTTCACATTTAGGGCTCTTTTCCACTACATTTCATAGTTTAAATATTACGTACAATGTTTAAAATGGTTAATTTGGGCTTACATCATTCATTTTTACATCAATTCATGAGGTAAATAATTAAACAGGTGATATTTATTAATTCATACACAACTAAAATTATTACTTATATTTTACCAGATACGTTACCAAAGGTGATTCGATGTTTTTCAATAGTTATTTCGCCAGGAAAGCAATTCATATTTGTTTCCTGTGAAATTCCAAATTGGATCGTTCCCTTTGCATAATTTGTGGGATTCGAAACTTTATTTGTAAGCGAAATTTGCTAAAAATACAAAGTGAATCTTAAGGTTATATTTCATTTCAGCAAAAAGCATATTTCAACCTACCACACAGAAATAATTTCTACCAATTAGCAAGGGATGACGACATCTTTACCTCTTGAAAAACCCCAATATCTTTAGGGGGGACAGATGTCTTTTCCTAAACAGAAATTGGATCAAAACAATAAATTTAATTCAGAGTTAGGAGTCCATAACAACATGTAAATTTGCGGTAACGTATCTGATTGGTGATCAAAAATCATATATGACGCTCTATTTCAATTCATTTTTACTCCATGAATGGCCATCATTTAGAATGTTCCACTTTTTGTTTCGTATTTGACCGGTTTTGAAGTTTCCGAAAACACATCTTGGAATGTATTACTTTGTGGTTGATTTTTCGGTTTTACTCACATGGAATTGAACACTTAATCTGAGAATGGCCCATTAAGCGGTGTTCTCAACTAGATTTGCTCGTACATTCTAAGTTTCTGTCACGGTTTTATGTGCAAAAGTCATGCCTTTACAGTAATGAAGCAACTGGTCATTCAAAAGGAAAATTGAAAATAGATTCGTCATACAATTTATATCGAAACAAAGCTTGGCATCCGTCTTTAACTTTGCTTACTATTATGCCCGTCTTAACAGAAATTTGTAGAAGTTATACGAAATGGAAAAACAGAATTCTTTCTCAAAGCATGACTACCTTCGTGTCTCAGAATAACGTGGCACACAGGGGGTTTCCACCATGGCACATAAAGAGTTAAGAGGAAGTGAGATGAACTCTGTGTTTCACACAATTCTTTGAAATGATTTGGAACTTTGCACTGAATTATAAAATTATAGGAAGAGGATAAGTAGAATCTTTGGAGTGGCTTAAGGTGTAATTTTGAACGTGGGTTTGATCTTGGGGAGCCAAAGGAATTATACATAGAGTACAGAAATGAATTTGTCACCAATAGTAAATCGCAAGAATCACACAAGGGCAATGACAGAGCCAGAGACAGAAAGGGAGCGAGACAGATATAGAATGCGAGATCCAAACAGCTTCCAATTTTGTTTTCCAACAGGTGAAATAATAATTACAAGTCATATAGTTATACAGTCCGACCTCTCTTTTCCAGCCTCCCTTTATCCGGATCTATTATCGAAACGCACTCTTGCCGTGGTTTCATTTTTTGTTACAATAATTACAGGAAAAGGGGGAGTTTTTACAACAAAATGATTTCATTTCGGCAATATGCCAACCCTGATATTCAATCAATTGTTTGACATACCTATTGTCCAAGTAAGGATAAGTGTTCTCTCCATCTGAATCAATTTCCATGGTGTGGTTCTGATACTAAAAGTAATTGTGAGCTTTTATGTTGTCAATCAATGACAAATATACATATACATATTTTCTTGTGAATGTATTTTCTTGAAAGGGCATTTTGCTATAAAAGGATGTCATGTGCATGTTTATGTTTCTTTCATAATAATAATGCAATTAATTAGCACTCCTAAAACAAATTTTAATGTCATCTTTAAAATTACAAAAGGAAGATCAGTGGCATATAAATCATATAATGATCATTTTCTTTCTCTTCCATTGCCAGCATTATTTCTTTAGTAGATAAACACAGGACAAAAAAAAAATGCATTTTGTTACTCTGTTACTTAGGCCCTGGGCCGGGGGATGCATCCTCCATTCCCCCATTTATGCCCCTGCCCTGATTACAGAGCAGGCTTCACAACTGCATTTATAAGCAAATAACAGATCAGTCTTTGAACGTTTTACTTTTTCAGATTGCAGCTCAAACCTAAAAAAAGTAAAACACTCCTAGACCGATCTAGCTGTACGTGTTGAATATAACGAAGCTTGCCAGGGCTGTAAAGTGTTGCTACTTGGCCTAGGCTACTACTAGCATCTGGATCTAACGTTACGGATAGATCTGTACAGTCTAGGCCAGAATCTAGATCAAAATAAATCTAACAGTTAAATCGGATGTCTGGACCTAGATTGATCTAGACCAGTTTTTATATCGTTTATTCTAATCAGTTAGGCTGGCTACCAGGCTACACTAGTCATCAGCCTCAGGCTATACGTGCCCGATACTGACAGAAACAAAAAAATAGTGCCTAGCCTAACTTAGATAGTTTAGTCTAACGTTACACGAGACAGGACTCTACTTGCGTGTTACGTTATAATTAGAGAGAAATACATCTAACACAGTATAGATCTAGGTCTACTGATCTAGATCTAGGTCTAGATCGAAGTTACATCCGCACTCAAGATAGGCCTATTCCTTCTGGATTGAACCAAAGTTTTTCATGTCATGTAAATTTGTATTGTAACTTTTTTTTTTTACTTGAAGTTGTAGCATGCAGCTGCTGCATGGGATCATAAAACATGCATTTTACGCAACCCAGTCTCACTAGGGTTAGGCCGAACGTAGGCCTAACGTTATATAAGAATAAAAATGCAACTCATTCTTAACTGTTTCTATTTTGTCCATTTGGCTTGATATTTGGCACATGCAACTATTATAGTACAGAAATATGCCAACTTTATGTTTCACCATTGTTGAACAATGTGTTGCCATGGTAACAGTGCATTTTGAATGAAAATCATACAAACAATTCGATTCTCCTAACTCTCTCTATTTAGAGCACTATGGCTTCAAATTTGGCACATGTTACCTCTACATTACCTAGATGTGCAATAAAATCTTTTGTCAATGTGGAAAATGTGTTGCTAAGGTAACAGTATATTTTGAATGAAAATGATACACTAATATGTGACCCTGCACCTCAAAACAAACAAAAAGTCGCCAGACATGAATTTTTAGTTAAGACCATATTCTGAAAGAACAGACTTTAAGCTTTAAAATGATGTATAACTCAAATCAAATGGACTCTCCTTACCTATCTAAATATTGGAAAGAAAGCACCAACTCAGGAAAAGTGTGAACTGAGAAAAGAGGTTCTGAAGTACAGTGTCTATTCAAGCGCTTAATCTTTACCAAACCGTGCTGGCTGTGTGATGAATGGGACAAAAAAACAGGAAGTAAACCACCAGAGTAACAACAATGAAGGGATTATCAGATTAAATCAAAATTAAGCATGCCTCATTAACACATTCTGTCCATAATTAATGCCAACTTTGAAAGCAGTAGCACTACCCTTTTAAAAGTTATTAGAGTTGAAAGTGAAGAGTGTGGACAAGGTTTTTCAGAAATGAAAAAGGGATTCTAAAGACACACCTAATCACACTATTCTACCAAAAATGTCCGAGATAAACTGCTTAAAAAAATTTTATGATACCAAATTTTAGCATAATGTAAAAGAAGACCTGCTCTTTCAGAAAATATGAAAAGGTCAAGTTCGGCTTGACCCATTTCACTTATTTTCAGTCCTCACGCAAAATCAGTGTGTGCGACTTTATGTTCGTTTTGAGGTGCACGGTCACATATTGTGAATTCAACTAAGCCCCTCATCCTGTTAGCATTTGGCTTGAAATTTGGCACATGTGACGGCTATGATATATAGTTATGCAAACTTAATTTTTTCATAATGTCCAACATTGTGTTGCCATGGTTACACAATTTTTAATAAAAAGCACAGAAATCGTCAGTTTCTTTATCTTGCTCACTCAGTTTTTGAGCACTTGACTTTAAATGTGGGACATGTGACTAACAGTGAGCACTACATTTATTCACTGTTGAACAGTGCAATGCCATGGTATTTTTTTTTTTCATTAAAAAGAAAAAAAAAGAGAAGACAGTAATCCTGGTTGAGCTAATTTTCTCAGTTGTGGGTGGGGGTATATCAATCACAATGAGTGATAGTTCTAGTTTTAAAGGGAATCTTCCTCAGGGCAACAAATATCGGAAATTAGTTTTCACCTTTCACCACGTTTATGCCTAGACCTATATCATATGTATAGGTAAAGGTAGTAAAAATGCACTCCTTGTCCAATTAATTCATGCAAATAAAGTCTTTTATCAAAGAAAATAAATCTTGTTATATTTTGGCAGCAAATTTGAATGAGAGAGAGAGACAGACAGACAGACAGACTGACAGAGTGATTTAAATGTAGAAATGTGAAAACTATTGTGCACAGATTGTTACAGCATGCAAGCACAATTCTGTACTTTGACCTGCTCGTCTCAAGCAATAATAACCCATTGCAAATGTTCATAGATTTTTCTTTTTCAAATTTATACCATGTGAACAAGTATCCCTGATTTCAATGCTATATCGTTTGCAGGTTCACATCACTACTGACGCTACAGTAGATCAGTGCTAGACATAACATACAGAAAAATAAAGCTATTATATACATACATGCATTGGATGTGCAATAATTAATTATTGTAGACAACTGTAGATAATTCTGTCAGAAAGTTGTGTTGTGCATTAAATTGAATTGAATTGAATGGAATTAAAATAACGGAATAACTACAGTACTGGGATGACCTTGATGAACTTCGTCATGGGTGTGCTAACGGTGAGATTGCTCAGTATGTGCTCGTCATTTCGGTTTCCTTGTTGATTTCTAATGTTCTCTTTTATAAGCGTTTTCTTGTTTCTTGTTTTATTTGTTTGTATGTTTGTTTTCTTAAAAAACATCCTCAAGTTTCTTGGAAGTGTCTACCCATCTTTTTGGCACCGGGACGTACGAAACACTCTCAAGGAAAATTATTACACACCCCCATGCTCTGGCTGCTTTTGTCGATCAAAAACCAGTAAGTAGGACACCAAAGACAAAGTTTGTTTCTGTTTTTCAATTCAATTTGTTCATTTTTTATGTGCAGTTACTTGAAACACTGGTAGAGATAATGGACTACTCAGTATGTAGCTAAGAAAATTAACTTGTGAACTCATCAAAAGTGCCATAGTTAATGATATTTGTCATACGATACAATGGTCTACCTCCAACCAGACAGAATATACAAGGATGAGGCCAGGGATCTCGGTCTGTATAAAGTGCCCTTTTCTGGCAATAACTTTAGTTAGAATTCTTAAATAATGGTGCACATTTTCTTTGAAAGTTTTTTTTTTCATCGTTAGTTGAAATATTAACTGTTTTGTTTTCCAGGATGGAACAAACCTTACCTCTTTCCTCCATGGTCTTGTTGGTGGAGAAAGACAGTATCCTTCCATGTTGATTGTCGGAGACCGATGCAATCCATCACAGAACTTTGTGATCTTCGAGGGAAGAGCAATGGCAGCACCATCATTTTAAAAGCAGTGGACATCTGTTGTAAGCTGGTGTGTGCATTCAACGTGGAGGATGCTCCCAAATGTACATCATCTTGTGAATTCATCCAAAAGTACATCTTTGAGTTCAGTGGTAACATCAAGGGCAAACTAGCACACCATCTGTACCTAGCCTCAGGACACATTTGTCCAGATTCTCTCAGGCGACCAGATTATATAGAAATTGGCTTGTTTAAAATTGATCATTGTTTGCAATTGTCACATGCTGTTGCATTAATTTAAAGCACGTGTGCACAAAAAAAGAAGAAAAATATATGATATAATGTTGGTAATTACACAGCAGAAGAGAACCATATAGGCTTGTATAGTGATATTGTATATGTTTTAGGCCTTGTGTGCATAAGATATCCAACTCAATTAGCATTATGGCACCCACTTTTAAGAACGACAAAAGATCTTCGGAGCAGAAAATACATTATCCTTTAACAGTAACATCACTAGATGGATATAAACGGTGTTTGGTGACGATGCCTCTTTACAAATGTGTGTGACGCATGAGGGGGGGGGTTAAAGTTTCATGACATCAAACACATGACATGATACATACTGTGAATTTAACAATCATTCCCTCAAAAGTCGTATACTACGGGTACATACTTTAAATGAATAAGTTATATTCTGGTTATGTATAAACATTTTCTTGAATAAAGAAATGATTCAATAAAAAAAAATGTTCATGTCAAAATAGAGAATATACCACCTGTAGGAATTGCATACACATCACCGACGTATCACGGTAATACACCACTTTTGTTAAAAAAAGAAGAAAATACCGTTTTGCCTGCCTGGCTCCGTGAGATAGATACAATTTGAGAATTACATCCAGTTAAAATTTTATTACACAGGGATGCCTCTGAGCTATCTATTTTGAAATTCCATTAAAACAGATGTTGGCCCTCCTGCTTAAGTCACACTAATTTGTGTAGTTTGTACAGGTTCTCATTCTAAACTATGGCATGAACGTCGGGCTTGTAGGGCAGTATGCACATACTTTTGTATCCTTGATATTTTTCTCTCAGAAAATATATATTTCATCCATAGTCTGTATTTTATCAAATGTTTGCACAGGATAATTAGAAACATTAAAGAAGCTTGTAGTCCTAACCATGACGCAGTAGTCGTTGCCGACGTTTAGACCTCACGAAAGTAGTCACAACCAATTCTGCTATTAAACAAAGTGGGACAATGAGAATACACATGGCACAGTGATGAAGTTATGTTCCTACCGAGCGTCTTATTTGCGATTCTAATCATAATTGTTAATATATATATATATATATATATATATAGATGTTATATATATAGATGTTAATATATATATATATATATATATATATATATATATATTATATATAGCCTCTTATCGGTTTTCATATTCCATTGCTATACCCAACTTACTATCTGTCGTATTTACGTGATACCGTATGGGGACTTACTCGATGTCGAAAGAGAAGATTTACTACAAGTGCACTTTTCAGGTATCTCCAGTAGAAGTTCCTATAAAACAATACATCGAGCTACCATTGTGGCATTGACGCCACCAGAAAGTATTAGTACAAACAATGATGTTGCGGTCAAATGACTTTCACCTTAAATTTCAAAGATGTATCTTTTACACAATCACTTTTCTTTTTCATTTTAAAAGCCGCATTAGACTGGTCTAAACACGACCAAGTGTTGGGCATAACCTGATGAGTTGCGAAGTTACAGTCTTCTGTTTATTTGTTGTTGTTGTTTTCAGATGACATATAGATTTTATCACATGTTTTAAATACTCGGAAGTTTCTTCACAAATACTAAGCATATACAGATATCGTGATTTCTTAATGAGAGAACCTATCAAGCGATATTTGGTCACGTCCTTGACGCGGTAGATGTTATACTGCTGTCATGCAGGCCACAAGAAAGTATAGTCACAAGCGGTGTTAGACGTTAAACGGCTTCGGACCATTCCTGAATAATGCTTGGTAGAATCTATGCGATGATAATGCCTTTGATGCAACTCTGAAACGTTGAAACTTTTAATTGCATTCTCCATCCTTTTCCCTTTTTTTTTTTTTTTTGCTTATTGATACCACTTCGTTTTAAAAATACGGCAATGAACGCATTTCTACTCCGATAACATTATCCCTTTCAACCGCTCAAACAAAATGAATGGCAGCCCGCACATAAGAGTACATTTACGATGGGAAACCGCTTTGAAGTAGAAGGAATACAACTCGACTACTCCAAATTTAATGCTTACAAATCTTACGCGTTATTTACATTGTTTTAGCGTCAAAAATTCTATTTCCCCTCAAATAATGTACATTAAAGATAATCAACTTCATCAATATTCAAAATTATCTAATGATGCTTTTGTTACCAGAATGGTTCCTTTCAATCCAATTTCGGAGTGCACGCCATGCAATACCGGTATCTTTTTGTTGTGAAGTGTAGTGCATTAGGCATTGTAGTATTCACGATGGATGTCTATGTTATGCTTCAGATGGTTTACTAGTTGTTCCAATTCGTTCACTTCTACCCCAAGGATCTATTAAGACATCATGGCTAAATACTTCTTAAGTCTGGTGCAGCGTACGTCTTCCCAGTCTGTGAGATTTACACGATTTGCTAGATATCCCTCATTATGTCAGAAGCCCGTAGAGATATTGTGTCCTCTGCTGATGCTGTGGCAAAAAGAATATCCTTCCTTTACTGTGGTAAAGCTATGTATACATACTCTACTTTATGTGTTGTGGCAGAAGTAACGTTTGTAAACAAAATTCTTGAAAAAAAGCTTCTTATTAGTTACATGTACTAATCTACATTTATGAACTTATTTACCCATGCGAGGTCACTTAGGCCAAATCTAATTCAGCAGGGTTGTCGATTTGTTGATGTAGGTCTGGGCTTCTTCGTCATATCCGGACAGTGAGATTGCGCTCCTGCTACCGTATTAAAGGCGCATGCGGGGCGTTACTAGATCTCTGGCTCCCCTGATTTGCTCGTCCAGCTGACGAGCCTTCACAAGCGTCTTCGCTGTAGTTCTCATAACCGCTCGAACTCTGTCGCACCTACTCACCGAATTGCTTTTCAGGAGCACTCTTTGCCCCAGCGCCAATATCTCCTCATTTTGTTTGCAGCTAGAGTAACCTCATCTAAAGCCATTTTCAGGCCAGGATAAACAGCACACTTCTTCTTGTACGTGAAAATCTAGCTATCCAAAAATGTTTTGTGCCAGACTGAGGGGCTGTCCTTGGCTTTATCTTTGGACACGGCTGCTTGTGTATCCAAAGGGTAAAGTGCATTGAAAAACACTACCCAGTCACTGCAGGGAATGTATGAGTTGATTGTTTTCCTTCTTTTAGTTGGCTGACATTGGACTGAAAACGATTATTGAGTTCGTTTCCTGACTACGATATCACCTGCTTTCCCTCGAATACTCCTATGTTGTAGCTTTGATCGCCGAAATTCCGAATGTCTAGCCACTACTGCATTCTACACTGCACGTCCTCCAGAGTGGATATGGCCCTTATTGCCACATTTTCAATCTTGTGTAGTTGTTTGCGTCTCGCAAACTTTGTTTGGTTTGTCTACTCTCACAAGAGAGAGAGAGAGAGAAAGAGAGTAACCATACTTTGAATTTACATCCACACAGCCATTCATTTCTTGAATTTGCCTTCTCAACAGATGACACCTCATCTGGGATTACACTTTCCTAATCAACCAGGGGAATGTAATTGACGTCAGGGTATGTGTCAAATGATCGTCCTGAGGATTGCTCGTAGTCACCATCAGAAGTCTGTATATGAAATAAAAGGTAATATAGAACACAGAAAGTAATGGTTTTAAATTTGCACCAGAACTACAGTGTATCGCTAAATATGACTGCGACACTTCCCTCCTCCAGCCATGCAGTTGCAGTTCCAATCCATGACTTGGCCAATGTCATAATCGAGTGAACATCTCTACAGAATGAGAACTACAAATTGACTGTGATCGCCTGACACGTCCCTTGAGAAAGACAAGGTTTTGCTCATATTGTGCAAATTCATTCGCTCGATCCAAAATGAACGGAGAAAGTGTTGGCTTTCTATGAGGGACCTGTAGTTGGCGTTTGGTTGGTCATTGCAGGGCAGCGTATTCAGAATGTAGTCTTGGATGTCTTTGAAAAAAGAAATAAAAAGTAAAAGGTTCTTGCTCATCTTGTGCAAATTCATTCGCGCGGCCCAAAATGAACGTAGAGAGTGTTGGTCTTCTATGAGGAACCTGTACATGTAGTTGGCGTTCGGTTCGTCATTGCTTGCCAGCAAATTCAGAATGTAGTCTTCGATGTCTGTGAAAAAAAAAAGAATATAGGAGTAAAACTTGATGTGTTACATTAATCAGGATTAATAAGAATTAAACATCCAAATCACCAACTCTTAAAGATCAACTCTAAAGAGGTCTTGATCTAGGAAGGTCTAAACCTAGACGTAGTCCCAAAGTCTATAATTATAAGAGTATGATTTCTTTTGCATAATTCATGAGATCACTGAAGCTCGGAAAAAACATGGACTACTAAATTAGCCTTTAGAACCATTTCTACAATAATTAAATTTTACCCATATCTGAGGTAGATAGTCCTATACAAACTTTTTTTTTTAAAATTGAACTCCCGTAAAAAGTCCACCACCAGGGTAGTTCCTACTTCTATTGCAAAGGAGATAATGTTTTGCATGGTATTGCCTCTCTCCATCTATGATTTCCATGTACGTGGTGTCTTTTGTTTCATGGGCAAATATAGGAAATACTTCGCCTCATCAAGAATTCTGTGACCCATTCATTGTGCTCTGCGATCCAAGTTGGTTTCCCACTTGGGGTACGCGGATCCCGGGACGTGTACTGATTGTTTTCTTGAAATAGCTTCTCTCCTTTTTTTTTTCTTTTTTTTTTACTTCGATGTAAGTTTTCCCAACATTTCGTCAAGTACCTGCAGTTTCTTGGGCGTCTCTTTTGGCATGGCAGCGGATATTTTACAAACATTTCTGCCCAGGGATTATTTGAAAACCCATTTCCTTCCACAAATGCTTCCAATTTTGCAAATTATCTTCTCAAACGTTATCTGACTCTGTCTTTTTTTAGTGCTTGTGTTCTCTTTTATGATAATCTTGTGCTATCTTTTCACGATATTTGCGTTCTCGTTCATGCTCTCGGTATTGGCCTCTCCAACATACAGGACATTAACTATTTTCTCTGTATCTTCTTGCTCGATCTACCATACTGAAACCATGCAAAAGAATGTAAGTCAATAAGATCAGAAAACTTTCTTCTTTTTTTATTCATGCATTGCTATAAAAATCACTTTCACTGCTCAAATAAGTCTAATACAGACTAATAGATGTTGTTTGACTGATCTGGACATGAACAAATTTCTGTAAACATTAATTCCACTAACTTTTGCACCTCTGCAGATGTACAATTCTGCATCAAAAATCTAGTGCATCGTACAAATGTACATACGTCATCTTCATATTAGAGTTTAAAAAAGAAGAAGCCTTAATCCAAAATACAGGTTGGTGTTTGTTTGTTTTTTAATCATATACATGCTTCAAAAATTTAAATATAAAGCCTACACTTAAACTTGCATCATGTACAATTCTGGATATCACTGGTTGAATCTGCAGATAATACCCTTTCAAACCTAAAGGTACTTACTTCAGAGTGCAGTGTATGTAGCCTACAATTATGTTCCTCCTGCCTTTTGGTACATACTAACTAGGCCTATGTCAATAGAACAAACTGTATACTATCTTTCAAGTTTTAAAACATTTTTTAAAGAGCTAAGAAGTTTTAGAATAGAAAATCAACAAGAAAAGTACACTTACTCAGTGAAGTGGTTTTGCTGATGGTAGATATAAAGTCTGCTATGCTGAAATGCCTTTGATCGGGATATCCACCTTGTGTCTGTGCATGTACAGTAGGCCTACACTGTGCAGTTCTATCACTGCTCTGCAAAAGTTAGCATGCTTCATTCGTGCGTAGCATACAATGATGACAATAGTTAAGCTATCATGATATTACCATGGTTGTCATGTGAAGAAAGAGTGATTTCAAGGTCAGTTTCACAAGCTAAGTCACATTGCAAAATGAGCTAATGGATGCATTCCCAGCTTATTTTGAGGCTTATGGCAAAACCAGTAGGGCCTACAGGCAAACACAATGTGACAATGATACATAACAGGAACCTCGTCGGGGGTGGGGGAGGGGAGGACTGAAGGGAGGGTGAAGGATCCACATTTTACCCCTTGACCACTTGAAACTATACTTTATACATTGGTGTGGATAGTAGTCTTCAATGAGCGTCATTATACCCCCGCCAAACGAAGTTTGAAGGGGGTATATAGGAATCAGCGGACGGTCGGGCGGTCGGTCGGGCGGTTGGTCGGTCGGGCGGGCGGTCGGGCGGTCGGTCCGTTGCAAATCTTGCGTCGCGAACTACTTCCTCAGTTTTCAACCGATTCCCATAAAACTTGGCACAGATGTGTGCCTTGGGTTGTAGATGTGCAAGACGTATTTTTTGACAGTACCCAAAAGTACGTTGCCATGGTAACGGCATATTATGGGCAAAAATGGGTACAAATCTTGCGTCGCGAACTCCTCCCACAGTTTTTGATCAATTGTGACCCTGCACCTCAAAACAAACAAAAGGTCGCCAGACATGAATTTTTAGTTAAGACCATATTCTGAAAAAGCAGACTTTAAGCTTTAAAATGATGTATAATTCAAATCAAATGGACTCTCCTAACCTATCTAAATATTGGAAAGAAAGCACAAACTCAGGAAAAGTGTTAACTGAGAAAAGAGGCTCTGAAGTACAGTGTCTATTCAAGCGCTTAATCTTTACCAAACCGTGCTGGCTGTGCGATGAATGGGACAAAAAACAGGAAGTAAACCACCAGAGTAACAACAATGAAGGAATTATCAAATTAAACTGAAATTAAGCATGCCCCATTAACACATTCTGTCCATAATTAATGCCAACTTTCAAAGCAGAAGCACTATCCTTTCAAAACTTATTAGAGTTGAAAGTGAAGAGTGTGGACAAGGTTTTTCAGAAATGAAAACGGGATTCTGAAGACACACCTAATCACACTATTCTACAAAAAAACGTTTGAGATAAACTGCTAGAAAAGCACACTTTCCTGCCCGTTTATTGATACTAAATTTTAGCATAATGTAAAAGAAGACCTGCTCTTTCAGAAAATATGAAAAAGTCAAGTTCGGCTAGGTTGACCCATTTCACATATTTTCAGTCCTCACGTAAAATCAGTGTGTGCGACTTTATGTTCGTTTTGAGGTGCACGGTCACAATTTTTATGAAATTAGGTACAGATGTTCATCTGAATATGTTAATGTGCAAGACACATATTTCCGCAGTGGCAAAAAGTGCGTTGCCATGGTAACGGCATGTTATTGGTAAAATATAGGGCAAAATGCTTCATGGCAAAACTGCTTCATCAGTGTTCTTCCAATTCTCATGGAATTCATATAGAACGTTTGTCTTAGGATATAGGTCAGCAGGACACATTTCTTGACAGTGACGAAAAGTATGTTGCCATGGTAACAGCTCACATATTATGAGCCAAAATGATGGAAAATTTTGTGTTGCAAACTACTTCCTCAGTTTTTGCCCAATTTCCATGAAACTTGGTACAGATGTGTGCCTTTGGTTGTAGATGTGCAAGACGCATTTTTTGACAGTACCCGAAAGTACGTTGCCATGGTAACGGCATATTAATGGCAGAAGATCAAGGAAAGATCTTGCGGATTTAACTACTTCCTCAGTTTTTTGATTAAAGCTTATGAAATGTGGCACACACCTTGATCTTGGTGGGAAGATGTGGAAGACATATTTTTCGGATGTGTCGGAAGCTGCGTTGCCATGGTAACGGCATATAAATGGCAGATCAAGGAAAGATCTTGCGGATTGAACTACTTCCTCTGTATTCGACTGAAGCTCATGAAATGTGGCACACACATTGGTCTTGGTGGGAAGATGTGCAAGACATATTTTTGGACATGTCGGAAGCTGCGTTGTCATGGTAACGGCATATTAATGGTGGAAGATCAAGGAAAGATCTTGTGGATTGAACTACTTCCTCAGTTTTTGACAAAAGCTTATGAAATGTGGCACACACAATAGTCTTGGTGGGAAGATGTGCAAGACATATTTTTCAGACGTGTTGGAAGCTGCGTTGCCATGGTAACGGCATTTAAATGGCAGAAGATCAAGAAAAGATCATTCCTTGGGTAAGACTGTCGTCACGGGGCGGGGGTATTAATCACCTTAAGTGATATTTCTAGTTCAATTTGGAAGCAGGAATCCCCCTTTTCCAACCAATTGTGTTAATTCCGTTCCGTCACACATACCATTATGTAAATTCCGTCCCGTCGCACCTAAGAGCGCCACGGGACGGAATTTATTTTGATACATATTCTTTTTAATGAATCAAGCATTATCTCATTTAATGTAACGGATACAAAGCTACACTAATTCTGTGATAGTTTATAAAATTTGAGTTATCAAACTCCAGTCTATCATAGAGACAAACCAATGATTTCATGTCAAAGTGCTGAAAAACATGTTTTATCCTTTCCCATCCCTACCCCCCTCCCCCTAAAAAAAATGTAAATTTTCACACAAAATTTAACTATAATTAGCAGATGGGATGTCAGGCATGAGAAACTAATGAGAACGGCAATTTATGATAAAACTTGATATTTTTTCAAACTTTGTAGTTTTTGTGCAAATCAATTGCTCCAAAAAAAAACAACACACAAACAAACAAATACGTACCGTCGTGCAAAGAGGGTGCTTATCCTATTTTATTGGTACATGTGTTTTACGGAAAGGTTGGGTGTCAAATTTATTGGACATCAGTATGCATATTTCTGAAAACAGCAGATTTTCAGCTTCTGTATGATATATGATGTTGAATAAGAATCTTGATTTTAAAATCTAGTCGAAGTGAATTTTTTTTTTGGATCAGATCCAAAAGTATAACTCAGATACACACAACAATACACGCTTAAAAGGATATGAGACTGACATACACTGAAATTGGCAAGCATGAAGTTGACAATAAAAAACGTATAAATTAATTGTGTAATTACTCAATGTCGCATCGTAGGTAAAAAACTAAGTTCAAAATACAATATAAGGTTTTAGTGAGACAAGAAAAAAAAAGAGGAATTGTTCAAGCAATTGTTGTATCACCTTTGTGTCATAAGTACATTTTTAAAAAGGTATAACGACATAAATGTTTTAATCTTTCAAGAGAATGGCAAGTTTGCAGGAACATTTTTGGTCCCATAACGGAGAAAGCACGATCACCCCATCCATGTTTTACTCTGGATGTTAGGAGTTACGATGGATCTGATGATGAACGTGGACTTAGTGTAGGATTGTATCTTTTAATAGAGTCACTTAGGTATATGGGGGGGGGGGGTCCTCTTAATAGAATCTTCAAAAATAATCTTTTTCCCCCTACTGGTAACTAATGTAGAGAACGGAGAAAAAGAGAGATGCAGCTTGCTGACCATTTTTTTCCGTCGCACTCTGATTTCCCACGTTTTCCTTTGTTTTGGATCTGTCGGAAAGCGGTACATTATTACAATTGAGCCAGATTTGTTCGCGAAACGCCATGCTGCGCAGGAAGGCATGATGAATCTTCGGTTTATCGCGGTGAGATATCAAAATATCTTTCGTCTATATCATCTACTTTAATAAGGTATTAGTAGACAACGGAAATAAAAATTCATTATCCCTACTGCACCGTGACTGATATTGCGGACGTCCCAAATAAAACAATAGTATTAGGTATGCTGCGCGTAATGAACAATGGGCACTGCTTGTGAGCTCCGCTCGCGCCCGCGTGATTGACGGATTAACGACATGGCGCCTGTAGAATCAGGGGACCAGATTCGACCCGTCGCAGACTTCAAAACACATAAGCCGAAAACCAAGTTGGACAAACCCTAATGTAATACGGCACTGGTGTTAATAAAGCAGGTAAACATTGTGTGGAAGCTGGAGTGGAAATGATCCAGAGAAGATCTGATGTTCTTGCCGTACAATACCACAAGTCATAGAGTTAGCGCTTACTGCAGAGTAGGAAGTGCGGTCATCTGCTGCATAAAACTTGCCTGCTGCCAGTTTCTCATTTGCATTTTTTTTTTGGGGGGGGGGGGGGGTGGGTCAAAGATACAAATCGCTTCTCGCTGCGGTCTATGCAGAAGCAGTGACAGATAGCTGCTGGGCAAAACAAGCGAGAGCTGGCGCTATTCCACTATAAAGAGGTCGAATAAAGTAGAGAACGGAGAGGTTTATTTCAAAATACTTTCGTGAGAGAAACACTCAGAAAAACACAATATGCGTAAAGGCATTAATTCAGGGAGTAATTCAAATTTTTACATTGAAAAGGGTCATCATAATATTTATCACATTACAATCCTAAAATACAAGAAAAAAAAAAACATAATGAAAGTGGGGACTGAAAATTCGACGGGTACAAATTGCACAAGATCCTGATTGTGTTTAGAGTTCCTCGTAATGAAGCAGCCGCTGTGAAGAAATTCGAGGACAAGATGATTATTAGGCAACCATGACCAGTAACTATTGAAATCAGCCAATAAAACATGGCTTGTATTTTTTCTTAAGTATTTGAATTGTTTACAAGATTGTGAGAAAATTTGTGAGAAATTAAACGTAGTGGAATTTCTTTATTTCAAAATGTACCAGTACAGACGTTTATTCATGATTTGTTCAGGAGGTAGAAATAAAGCATTCTATCAAATTCCAGATGTTATATGACTGGTCAATTGGTGAGAAAATTTACATTTTCTATACCTCACAAAGTTTTTTTTTCTATTATGAGTTCCAATATTAATAAAGCAGTCATATCTATTTTACAAAATATTTACAATATATTGCAATGAAAGTAATTGTACCTACATGATACTGTGCATAAATATTTCAACATATTTAAAATGAATAGACACATAACATTTGAGACAATTATCTATCTAGAACAAATCAGTAACTATCTGTATTCAAATTACCTCAGGCAGAAAGAGGAATATCGTCGTCATCACTATCATCTGACATCTGTCCATCTACGGGTATGTTGAAGACTTGAAGCACCCTCCCCTTCCACCAGTCATTTTCACTTCTCGTACGCAGGAACCTCGTTTTAGTTTGGTCCGTTTTGCACGGTAGACGTCACTTGAGCTGACAGAATTCATTGAACCATCCCTCTTCCACTAGACAAGAACATCCATGTTCATCACGTACAACAACTTTAAACATGTAGGTTAAAACTTTAACACGTTTTTATTTTAGGAGACAAAATTTGGCTAGATTTCAGAATATGGGTACTGACCTTTGACATGTCCCTACTGGGCACCTTATGTAATACGATGATCATTTAAAGAAATATTGAATAAAATTGTTGCTGAAATACAGAAATTAACACAGGTTAAGTGAATAACTTTGAAAAAAAGGAGAAATGAACACATGTTAAGCAAAAACTTCAACCAATTTGTAGCATGGAAAGTCCCTTTCAGAATGTTGTTCAGACGAGACAAAGAGTTGCAAAGCAAATTAAAAAGTTACTTCCCTCAAGGGAAAGTTTCAAAACACCCCAAAAAGTTACCTCTCTCAAGTGTTTTCCTGCAATCTTTTTCACCATTTCCCGCAATTTAGTAAGGGAGTATGGACATTTAATTTAGTAACATAGTTTTTCCATAATAGACGTTTGTTTTTCTTTATAATATGACTTGCTTTCGCTCGTGCTTCATGGTATTTCCGTAAATGTTCACTACTTGGGTTTTTTTTTTTTTTTTGATCTTCTGTAATGTCTTTTTGCGGAATTTGACAGCTTCTTTACACTCAGCGTTAAACCAATGGTTATGTTTAGAGTGTGCATTACCAGAAGACTTGGGTATTGTGTCACTAGCTATTCTATAATTTTTCAACAAACGATGTCAAAGGATCATCTTCCTCCTGAAAATAATCATTAATGCTTTGCAAGCATTGGTTTAAAAAAGCATCCCAATTTGCTTTTTCAAGTTGCCATTTTGGTACCCTCTCTTTTGGCAACTGGTTGATGATATCAATAAATGTAGAAAAATGGTCGCTCCCACATTGTTCGCTATGAACTTTCCATTGAAAATCCATAAAGGTGTTTGGTGAACAAATGGAGAGAACAAAAATGAACAAAATGGTGGAACCGGAGGCCGGATGAAGATAAGTAAAAAAATCATCATTTAAAAGGCACTATCAAAGTCATTCAGTATTGAGTCAACAATAATTCCAAATCTGTTTAATCTTTTGCATTAAAATCACCGAGTGATAAAAAAAAAAAGGTTCTAGAAGCTGGTTGACTAATCTGTCTAGTACAGCTTGAGTGAGATCAAAACTTGGGAGGATGTAAATGGAACATATGTGACCCTGCACCTCAAAACAAACAAAAAGTAGCCAGACATGAATTTTCAGTTAAGACCATATTCTGAAAGAGCAGACTTTAAGCTTTAAAATGATGCATAGCTCAAATCAAATGGACTCTCCTAACCTATCTAAATATTGGAAAGAAAGCACAAACTCGGGAAAAGTGTGAACTGAGAAAAAAGGCTCTGAAGTACAGTGTCTATTCAAGCGCTTAATCTTATGTTCGTTTTGAGGTGCACGGTCACATATGGTAAATATGCAGTGAAGGCTTACCTTCACTGCAATCGCTTGTAGAGGAGTCTGGAGCTCTACGTATAGCTTCATGCGGACTCCCCTTTTAAGTAATATTGAAGTACCTCCAAAAGGTCTTTGATCCACCGGAGAAACTTTAGCTTGACTACACAAATCATAGCCCCGAAATGAAATATTATCTAATTCACTTGTATGTGTTTCTTGTAAACACATAACATAAGGGTTATAATCACCCAAAATACATTTAGTTTCTTCATAGTTAGGCTTAAGCCCACGGCAATTCCCACTGTACGACGGCTTTACCTTTCTTATAACTCGTCATGTCAGGTAGTATCTCATCTAGGAACTATACCATGATTTTTGGAGGAGGCGTGGTGATTGGTGACACATCCATCGCATCATCCTCCAGAACTTGAAATTTGTTTTGTGTCTTTATTGTATCCGGTAACATCGGATTCACTACGTCACTTTGAGTTCTATTTTTGTAAGCTGTTATTTTGTTGGTGTGTAGATTGGTGCTGGAATTTGTTTTTTCCAGGGCGATCGCGTGGTAGACTACGACTACGGCGGGTGTCCGTTGTCGTAGTCTGTACTTTCTTTGTTTACAGTTGACTCTGTTTTTCAGGTTGCATGCAGTTTGTCTGGATTGATTGATTTCTCAATCAAAACAGGTTCTTTTTGTTCTCACCCATGTTAAGTCAGGTTGAGTTGCTACTGCCATTCTCTGTCTCATTACTGGTTGTTGGTTATTCTTGTCAGTATTTTGTTTGGCGATTTTGGCGTAATGTGAGGCTGTCAATTGGGCATGTTTTTTTGGATTTGTACACTTTGCGTGCCTCGGGGTACAAAAGAGCATTAAGAGCTTTGATCCTTAGGATTTCTTTCTCTTCAACCCATTGGGGACATACCCGGGAGTTAGCTGCATGATTGCCAGAGCAATTTACGCAGCTCTCCATGCCCTTACAGTCTGCGGCAACATGGTCTTCCCTACCACACTTTTCACAACATTCCTTTCTTGTACAGTTCCCACGGAAACGGCCAAATCGTTGACAACTAAAGCACCGAATGGGATTCGGTATATAAGTCTAAACTCTGACGAAAAGATAATCTGCTTTCACGTACTGTGGGACAGTAGATCGATTAAAGGTTAGGAAGATTGTGTTTGTGGGTTGCTTGTTCCATCTTGATTTACAGTGACCCGATGTGCACCGGTCACCTGTTGGTCTGCCAGCTCCTGCACAATTTCCTCATCACAACAATCCCTCAATTCGGGGCATCGTATACTCCTTTACAGGAGTTCAGTGTCCTGTGAGGTGAGACTTCAACTTAGATGTTCGCGAAACGTTCAAGTGAAAGCAAATTCTTTGCCTGACTTGGGCGGTCTACCTCTACAAGTGTGTCACCCAATCTCAATCGTTTAACCGGTCTGGCTGTACCCACAGAAGCCTCAATCCCCTTATTGATCGCAAAGGGGGACAACCTGAGTGGATGATCAGGATCTTTCCTTTGAATCAACACAAAACGACGAATTGACCCTGAACTAGGGTCAGAGTCTGAATCACTACCTTTCCTTTTCTTTGGTTGGTTTGAGTTTGAAGTATCCATATCAACATGATTACACTCCATCACTATTGCTCCCCACCCACCACGGAGCCCAACATGGGGATGCCAAATATGTGAGCCATACCGCTCCACTCATCCTGGCACCAGAGATAGAACAGCGATATACTCGGGGCAAACCAGGGTTTAACCCGATTGACCTGATTTAGCAGTTGCCTTCTTAGACATGTTGTCGAAAATATCAAAACAGTAGCAATGCCACAACTCTACAACTCATGAGCCAAAGGTTGATAGAGCTCACTTCATAAACAATATTACAAAATGTCTAAGGGCTAAACACCACCAGCCGATTGGTCTTACCAAGGCCTGTAAAACCCCCCGACTAGGTGAATTCAGGGCCAAAGTGATGTGTTGCATTGGGTATGCCGCAGCTATACCTTTCACTCAATCACCAGGATCCCCTTCTCCACCGACACGGGTCGCAGTCCACGGCAAACAGACTGTCCATTTTAGTCGCTTCTTACGACATGCATGGACAGTAGGCTTATTCTACTGCTCCGGCCTACAGGGGCTTATGACAGCAATGAAAAGTCTACTTCTTGATTACCAATTATGAAGAATTTTCACATTGCGGGAGAGAATTCCTACAATTACAACTCCTATAAGATGGAGCTCAGATCTCGTCTTGCCTTTTATCTTGACTCTCTTTTTAAGTCAAGTATGCTATGATAGATACCAAGTTTTGTTTTATTTTATATCTAAATTGAACTAACCAGTTGCAGCTTAGATTTTTTCACTGGTGATGGAAGTGGCTGGTTTGATCGTCTGGTTGATCCTTCTTATCTCCCTATTCACTGATGTGTTCTGCATTTAAGGAACCCTATTGTACACAATGGTTACACATGAAAAGGGGAAACTGATTGTTTGAATTAAAGCATGTCAATCATGTAGTTTATGGTGTACTCTTAGCCTTTCTGATGTAAAGTGGTGCCTGTACAGAACGTGGACCAAGTTCAAACTTATAACTATGTTGTTGCTTATCTTTTTTTAATTTATGCAATGAATATTGTTTCTCTTACATTCTGAAATCTAACATTTTCCCCAAAGTATGAAATAATCAGGTATGTTGTAAAAAAAAAAGCTGTTCAGAATATTTATGGGAATGCTGTATTTGATTTCTTCAGACTGTCTAGAACAAGTATAACTATGCTAAGTAATGTTTCTAGACAGACATTTGTATTTCATTCAAACTTGATTTACTACTGAATTGTATTGTACCTCTTCAAAACTTAACATTAACATTGCAAATCTAAACTGTTTCTTGTTTGAACAAGGAGCAAATTCCAGTTATCAAATGCTTTTAAAATTCAAAATCATTTAAAATGGTAGTTGGCACAAAATAAAAATAAAGATAGTATTCAAAGGATACTGTGTATTAAGGTAACTTCCTCCCCTGGAAATGACATTAGGGGAAATACTTTTGCATAAGATGGATCGTCTCTGTCTTCTTAAGTTAGTCCTGAGAAAGTTCGTGACTTATCCGACTTTGTGCCGCGTACTGATGTAGTATGTATGGTCACCTCTTGCATAAGACTTTTTGGCATGAAGAGGAGAGAAGTCGATGAGATTTCCACCCGTAACAACACGGATGTCCTTAGGGTGTTGTGGTTGCACAGCGTAAGCATGTAATTGTCTACAGAATCCAATGGTTTGCCACAATTTACATGCAGGAAGGACTTTTGAATCAACCGCAGTAATCATGCATATGTTTCCAAACACTGGTTCCTCCTGATTTTCTTTCCCAGCAACAACAGTTAGATTTAAGCGATCTCTGTACCTTTCACTTTACACCATTTCGCAACGTAGACTTCCTCGTAAAGTGGGATTTCACGTACTTCTTGGAGTACTTCAGCATTCCTCAGAGAGGCCAGAATGAATGATTCTCCAGGACCAATTTCAAGTGTTCTCTCTGAAATTGTCTGTTTGCACATGATGTTGTAACAAAGATGCATTTGACTCCTAAATGCTAGCGTCTTGGTCACATTCCTGAAATTGCACATGACGCTTCACAAAGTTGTGTTTCCCTTCGAATCGCATCGTCCAGAAATTCAACAGTGGACCAAGCTCTCTCATAGCAACAGCATAGTGACACAAGAAATGATGTTTTGGCTTGAGATGCCGATCTGGAAATAGTTCTCGGAAGAGAGCATGGTGATCTTGTATGAGGTGAGCTACATAGACTGTATCCCCTTCACTAACTACAGGGGAGAACAAGATGTCCAAGATTTCATACAATGCCAGAAGCAGTTCCCAATGTTCATCTGTTTCTGTAACTAGGTCTCCGAGCATGAGATTTTCGTGTCTCAGCAAACACCATGTTTGAGCTGCATTTTGCGAAGGAGCGCCATCTGGGGAGCGGAGCTGTTTCATAGTGTAAGTACAAGGTTTGTTCCTGGAATCTGTTGCACTGTAGTTGTAATTCGTGATTCTTGCATTTAACGTTTCAAGTGTGAAACATCCCTTATTCATAAGTTCATGCAATATCAACTTCAATTCTAGTGGGCCAACGCCCTCGAGTACATCATGTATGACATCTGGAGCAAAATTACTCAAGACGTGAAAGTGAGTGAGTGATTCAAACAGCATCCACATTTTACCCCAGTTCTCTGCAGGTTTATACTCATCAGGTCTTGTTCATAATTTTCAGATGTCTGCAGGAGATCTCTTTGTTCAACTATCAGGGTTCTTACTTCATTGCGATGTGCTTTACACTTTCGACAGGGATAGTTGGCCGTGAATTCAGCAAATCCAAACAGAGAATGGATGCCCAGATTGTCTCCTACGACCTGGAAAATGCCGGCTCTGACTTCTCCATTGAAAGTCCCAGTCTCAACAGTTACCCCATCGGCTTCTCCCTGCCTCACTCCTATATTACAAGCAAAATAATTGGACAAAGTATAACCAAGCTTTGTACAAGATTTTGCATTCAAATACATAATTATAAACAACCCTAATGATGTTACCATTAATACCATTAAAAACGAGTTTATACCCACAGAGACGACCTGTCAATCAAATTAGAATCTTTCCAATTGTCTATAAACGCAGAATAAATTCTCTTACCACGATGCAAATACAAGCCAATAAGACCATGTAATGTGAAAAAATGATCCATTGTGCTATAGCTTCCTCTGAATCCAGCTTGTTCTTCACCAATAGGCCCAGCGCAGTTCAAAAATTCAGTAAGTCTAGTATTCATGCATGAGGTAAACAAATTCCCTAGACAACTTTAGAATGTATACCCCTATAATTATCTGGGTCATCCATCGAACCTTTGTTTTGATACAAGGGCTTGATAATACCTCACCATAAAGAGGCCACTAAACCAGATGACATAACAAAATCAAACAGTTTTAATATAAGGGATATCATTACATCAGGACAATTTTTCAAATATTCATTCAAAATGATGTGTATGCCACACGCCTTGTTGTTACGCAAATTCTCTACCATATTTAAAACTTCTTCCTTGGTAAACTCCTTATGGATATACTCATTGGTTGGGTTATTAAAAGTCGTCGGATCAAATTCGACTTCAAATTCAGCATTTGGGTCTTCAGGCTTGGAACATAATTTCTCAAAGTGCCTCAAAAACACATCCAGGGAAACACTGCCAGATTTATCAGCAGAGTTACCAGCTTCATTCGGAACTTTCCAGTACTCCCTGGGTCTACTGTTTTTCAAATTACGCATACTTGAATGCAAATCCTTGTAATAATTTCTATAACACGTCCTTAAATATCTCTTATACTCCGTTGCTTTAATCTTTAACTCATTTTGAGCTTCAACGGTATTTATCTTTTTTTTCGCTTGACTTTAAAATATTCCTTCCTCCTTAATTCACAAGATTTATTGAACCATGGCTTAGTCGTTTCGCTACGGGGTCTTGTAGAATTACAAGTGTTACGCACACGTACATCTTTGCACATTCCAAGAGATCTGGCAGTGTCATATACAGACTGTTAGTATCATCAACAATGCAGTCCAAATCGACCTGAGTAACAGCAGTAACATTTAGATTATCAAGCCTTTCCTCAATACCCTCAATAACATTAACATTAAAAGCATTTTTGTAATCACCTCTAAAATCATTGTTCCAAATAACTTTAAGAGGAACAAATGAAACATCTAAATCAGACACATCTGACATTACCACTTTTGACATACTAACATTAGAGGCAAGTGTAACATGTAGGTCATTGCTAAAACCAATCTGAACAGAAATAGCACTATGGACATCAGATAAACATTTGTCCATAACATGGACCTGAAAATGTGTAATACAAGGCATTAGTGCAGGAGATATCGGAACATAGTCAACCACACTTTCCCCTTGGCAGTGTGACAAGTATAATTCCCAATCCCAGCATCCATTCCAAACCTACCATTCACTATTTTAACATCAAGACTTTTACACATTGCTATCAAACTGTAACCGTTATTATTCACATGCCTATCCATACTGAAGCGTCCTATGGTGATATGATTTTTTTTTTTCCAGATCAAATTTCGAACATAAAAAAATCATCCTGACCCAACTTCAAAAGCAGCCAAATCCTCAATTTCAACAAAATCATTTAAGATTACAGTTCTAGAATTAAAGTCATCAATTAAAACCACTGGCAAATCCAAACTGAGTCATAAATTTACCAAATCCTTAGATAAGTTGTCAAAAACTCCGTTTAGGTGAAAACGAAAACCTCCGCAAGGGAGATAAGCTGCGCCTAGAATAAAAGGAGTACTAACACGTTATCATTACATTTCAACCAAAACACAAATTCCGAACAAGAGTCACTTTTAACTTCAATATGGTTGGCAAGAGCAGATTTGACATACACACAAATACCGTGAGCTCCCCCATACCTATGCTTCAAATTTTCCACTGGCATTACAAAAGACCGATAACCAGAAATGCATGCCAAATCCTCAGTAGATTTACATTTGGTTTCTGACAAACAAACGATATCAAAGTCCTGAACAAAATGTTCTAATACACCTAGTCTAAGCTTACTCTGCAGTCCACACACATTTAAAGCAGCTACGTTAACAAAGGTCTGTTTGGATTCTTCAAAGTCTGGTGAGACTTGACAGGGGCCGGGCCGGTCACATTGGTCCAAAGGTACCCCATGAAGTGCTAACGAACTGATTAGAATTTGGATCAAATCTACTCAGGGTCAAAGGTAAATGAACTCTATCTAAAACTACATTCACCTCATTACCACGATTTCTCAAGAACTCCTGGATGGATTTTGCTTGTACTTGGTCCAAAGTTACCCCATGGATGCCGTGCCAGCATTAGACTTAGGGCCAGATCCGCCCAGGATTAAACGTCAAAGGTCAATGACTATCTGAAAATCCTAATTACACCAGTGACTTCATCTAGGAATAGCCAATTAAGTTGAAAATTGATAGAAAGGTAGCAAAAAGAGGGGAAAAACATTTTGGTGTAGTATTGAATGTAAAAGGTTAAGAATTCCAAGGTCAAAGTTCAGCGACACTTTCATTTCACTTACTCCAGCTAAAAAAGTTTAATGAAGATGAAATTCGGTAGGTTAGAAAAAAAAGAGTAACATTTTGTTAAGGCTATGGGGAAATGGTCAAAGGTTAAAGTCAACGATAGTGGGGGAGTTTTTTTGTTTTTATGCGATAGGTCCAGTTGGATGTGAAAGCTATAGTTGTTTAGGCAATGCTTAATGGGGGCTAGTCTCCTCCACAAATAGAAGGTTTTCGTTTGTAATAACTCGGGTATTATTTTATGGAATTTTAGTGTCATAATTATAACTTCATGTTAACCCCTCCCCCACCAGTTCTCTGCCTTTTGTCGATTATTAAAGAATATGCATGCCATGTAATAGCATGTATTTCCACCCTATCTAGGCTGTAAAAATGCAGTGTATACTATGCAAAAAGAAAGAAGAAAAGAAAAGAAAAATAACAAAGAGCTCAAGGACAAATCAATCAAATGCAAAGATAGAGACAATAATTACGAATTGCGAAAAGGCGGAGGCATACCAGTCAACTGCGCGCAGTCGAATTTTTCTAGTTACATTTTCATCTTCTTCTCCAGAACGGGTAATACAATTTTAACCAAAAACTGTCCTTATGGGTATGGAATGCAAAATTGTTCAATGATAACTGTATCCCCCATGGGGGCCCAGGGGGAGGGCCCCAAGCGACAAAACTGTATATTTCAAACTTCTTCTCCGGACCCAGAAGGAGAAAAGTCACAATATAGAATTAAAGCTGTTCATGGGAATTTCTGGGGTGGTTCCCTTAGGCCCCTGTAAGTGTTTCAAAGTTGAGGTTGGGGTACTCCAGTTGAAAATTATATTTGTTTGCTCCTTTTGCAAAATGCTTGGTCAGATTTTATCCAAACTTGGTAGAAATAATGCTGACGGGCAAGGAATACCTATCCATTCAACTGGTATCTGTAGCAACCATGGGGCCCAGGAGGAGGGCCCCAAGGGGCACAACTGTGTAAATTTCACACGTCTTCTTCTCCAGATCTATAAGAAGGAAAGTCACAATGTTTTGTATGTTGACACCTTCATTAGTGAGGAATTGATATTGTTGATGACAACTCCTTGGGTGGTCCCCTTGGGCCCTTGTAGGGGGATAAAATTAGGGGGTATGGCTCTTCAAGAGAAATGCTTTTTTTGGTCTAGTTTATTTTAGTTTAGTTTAGTTTTGTTTTGTTTTTGTTTTTTTGCTCTGCGTCTTCTTCAGAATTCTTTGTCAGAACTTATCCAAACTTAGTAGAAATCATGCAAATGATTACGGGATACATAGTGGTTCAAATGGTTCCTGTGGGCCCCCATAGGGGACAATGGATACGGCCCCAAGTGGCGAAAATGGTACAATTTGGCAAAAAACTGTGTAAATTTCAAACATTTATTCTCCAGATTCAGAAAAAGAAAAGTCACATGTTTTGTATGATGACACCTTCATAAGTGAAGAATTCCTGTTGTTGATGGCAGCTTCTGGGGAGGTCCCCTTCGGCCCCTGTAGGGGATAAGATTTAGGGATGGGCACTTCAAGCGAAATGCTTGGTCAAACTTTGTCCAAACTTGGTAGAAATCATGCTTTTGATTAAGGGATGTAAAGTGCTTGAATTGATTCCAGTAGGGCCTTGTGGGGAACAAGTGCTAGGGCCCCAAGTGAAAAAAAAAAATGTTCAAATGGTACATGTAACCATCTTTTTTTTTTTTCAACATGCATAATTATTTAGTTGATTAATTATGAATCATCAGTGAGGGTAGAGGATCTAAAATTGGCAACTTAATTGGTGCATGTGACCCAAGGGGCAATGGGAAGGGCCCTAGAGGATATGTATGCATCTTTTCAGCAAATACAAGTTGTTGATACAATTTGTTTTATGAAATAATGAAAACTAATGTTTCAAGCAGTTTTCATGAAGAGGACGGCAGTCCTGGAATAGATACATCACTGAGTTGGGGTTTATGGTCAGGATTGCCTTGTCAGTATATGACACAGTTATGAATAGTGACCATGTCAATTATTATGTATATAATTTGCATCATTCATTATCTTTTGATTGACCGAGCACGAAATGCTAGAATTTGCAGACTGCCATGGCATGGCATTCAATTTCTCATCGATGGCAGTGGGTCCAGGCCTTATTGCATGTTTGAACCATGGACGTACTACTGATGGACATTCATCCCTTCCGTTTTAAATGTTAATGAATTAATGTTCCTTTCTTCGTCAGAAGTCTCACAATAACATTTAAACGTGCTTTCCAATTTCGATCATCATGATCGTCACCGCCACTTATCCAGGATAGAAACACGATAGTGCTCGAGAAAATCTAAAAACCTCATGTGCAGAAGAAAATAGACAGCTTGAATAATGAAAAATGCATGTGCAGTTGTAATGTCTGATAAGAATATATCAGTCAGAAATATAAATGACAGGTACTTTACAAGAGAGAGCTGAAATTTTGGTAGATTGATTGCACTTTATTGTCTTGATTTTTTTCGATTTTCCTCATGATATTCCACGAAAAGAATGCATAAGGATGGTACCAGACATATACAACTCACAATTACTTGAAACCATATACTTTTGGGAAATTTTGCGAATACAGTATTTATTACATTCATATGACGAAAATGGTCATATTTTGATCTTTGCAGCTCCTTATCCCCATATTCATTTAATGAAGACACAATCTGCAAAGGCACGTCAGCCTAAATTAATCATGGTCTAAAAAGGAAACTATCATTTTGTCGAGGGCTGGCACATGATTGCATAATCAAGTTTTTCCATCATCAGAATGTCCTCTATAAGATGCACATATTTAGGGGGCAGTGAAAATCATTGTATCAATGAATGGCTACAGTTGGTAAAACATGTGTGTTCGGTCCATGATAAACGGCGGAGATTGTCATTACTTGAAAGAAGGGGAGGCGGTGAATGTCCATGTGTGGTATGTCCATGTTTCAAACACATGTAGTGGTCATGTCAACCATGATTATTATATATACAATGTATTTGCATTATTCATTATGTTTTGATTATCAACTGAGCGCAAAATGCTTTCGCAGAATTTGTAGACTACCATGGCATTTCATTCAATTTCTCAACCATGGCACTGCGTCCAGGCCTTATTGCATGGTTGAACATGTCTATAAGCAGTAGTGATGGCAACCAGAAATACTATGTATGTAAATATGTTCCTGTATTTGTATTATCACCTTTTGACATATAATCCATGTCAGAACATACATGTACATGCAAGTCACAAGTATTGAATACACTGTACAATGGTATAATTTCAATTTCAATTGAATTTTATTTCATTTGAATGTGCTTTCATTGTCATTAAACAATACGCAAGTTGTAATTTTCACTTACTCTGTATTACTAGGATAACATAGTGTTGATTTTCCTTGTTCAGTCTGTTTTCACGATACTAAAATAAACAGAATAGAAACAGATCTCATGATTTGTTATTTGCATCTTTAAGTCATATCCTTTGTTTTAAGTCATTAGCTAAATATGAACTGTTATCATTTGAAGCAGACAAATGAAATGGTTTACATCACACCAAATAGATTCTAAGTTCCTCGTAATTATTTTGCAGACTAAAATAAACATATTACACGAATTGAGAGTAACAATTTTGTAAATGAATTTCTTCAAAATATTCATTTACAAATGTTTGCTTGTATCAGGAAAACAAACTCATGAATTACTATGATGTTAATTGGCGTGAATCACATTAGATGTCTTCAAATGTAGTGGCATGGATAGAGTTATCATATTTTCCAAGTATTCATTCATTTGTTGCGAGTAAAAAGCAATGTTTTCAAGTGGAGAATATCTGAACACGATCAATGCACAAACAATATCGTTTAAGAAGATTTCAACCATGCCTTTATAGAAGGCAAACAAAATTAGTGTTCATTTTTACTTACAGATTTCAAAGCAAAATTGAATATATATATATATATATATATATGATGTTCAACTATAATCGAAGCTTCTTACACCTCTTCAAAATAGATTGCAGAATATCATACTTTAGTCGACGTCGTACAGGTTGAAAAGCTCCATTCCATTACGTAATATAACCATGTGTGAACTCCATCGCGTAAGTCAATATCCATGTTAGTCAATTTTTTTCGTTCTCTTTATTTTTTTGTGGTCCATTTGGATTCGAGTTAGCTGAGGTTGACTGTAGCACATGGTATATGCTTTATTTTCATCCATATACACAGCTTCATCAAAATCGGGTGACATATGAAAAAGTTCGAAAAAAATCGAGTTAAAGGACTTATCTAATGCAAATGCATGTTTAATTGTGTTAATTCATAATAACCTTTTATGGCTACAACAACGTCTAAATATCTGCCCCCCCCCCCCCCCCCCCAGGAAAAAAAAAGCAGTAACTGACATTTGTATTGACAATGTATTTGACATTTTTACTTTTTTGGAGAAATGAATAGTTTACTCAATGCTCTTTAATGTGTATAGGCCAGTTTTGTACACACAAAAAACAAATGTGACCGAAAATGCAATGTTACACTTTTGAAAAAAGCAGTAACTGCATCCAGTTGATTCAACTTTTCAAGTTTCCCCATGGAAGAAAACAGTAACTACAAAACCTACGGAAGAAGGCAGCAACTACCAATTTAGTCTAATCATTGAGACTCTGTACTCCTTCCTGTATATTTTTATATAATTACTTGTCAAATTGTCATTTTTTTAAAACAATATAAACAGCAGTTTCTTCTATAATTTAGGGGAGTAGATACAAGAAGATTGTTTCATCAGCAGCTTGACTCTGCCCGCAGGGAATCTTATGACAAGTTGTAGAAAAAGTTCCTTTCTGGCAGACTGAGCGCACTCAGAGTGCAGAATGCTGCATGCGCATAATATTTTGCAGTGTGCTTACAACTTTACTGCCGAACTCATCACTTCACAGTCATCACAGTATATTACAGTCTGAGTGGCAGTGCTAACCATGCAGTCACTCATGGCATGCCTGCAAATTTATCATTAATTGGAAAGTTAGTAAGGAAGGTCTGACAGTTAACCCTTCATTATAGATTTAGACTTGACATGTTAAGGTCAATGTAATGTTAGGTCTGCGATAATCTACTGTAGATCTGGACATAGTTTCTGAGAAAGTCTAACTTGTAACTAGGATCTACTAACGTTAACCTAGGATTTTTCTTTCCGGGACTAAGTCCAGATCTATAGTAGATTGAACTTAATGACCAGAAATGTCATTTAACAGCCATTTGAATAAGTTTATTATCAACATTTTTCAAACTTTGTAAAACTTGTACTAGAGCTCGAAAATCTGAAATTTAACTATTAATCAATGATTTAAAGAAACTGATTCATGCTTTGATATTCAAATCACCTCCAAATAGATTGTAAACTATTCAGCCATTATTCTTATCAATGACAGTGTTATCTCATCTCATAGGAATCAAAAGTGAGCAACGTTTTATGCAACACCTAATATAATAAAGCTGACAATTCGGCATATGATTCAAAGAACACCTCAAGCCCATGAAACAAAATCTTCCTTCATAGGTGATGTAAATCATTTTTTTTTTAATAATAAAATAGGTATTATTTGTTTTTTCAATGGTGTTGCTTTAATATCTTGTTGAATGGAATGTTATCGGACAAAAAAAAAAAATCTTTAGTTTACTCGAAATGAACTCCCATGGACTTAGGTCGTTTTTGTATTCACATACTCAATGGTATCTACTTGTACTTACCAAATGAACTAGCCGAAGCTCGAACTGTAATAGCGACAAACAAGCCGATGCCATAGACATAGCTTGGAGCAGAATAAGGTAATTTAGTCAGTTGCTTCCAAGCGTACATGTCGTTGTCATGTAAACGACAATCAATTATATTGTTGGTCTTGAAACAAGTCAACTATTCATCTTTTTTTAATCTGGGAGGTGAGACTTCTATTTTATTTCAGTTTGCCTTTTTTCCTCTTTGTAACAGACTGATAAAGCGTAATGAGCTAAGAGACAATTACAGCGAACGTCCGTGATGGAGACCAAAACTGTCATCACAGTATATTACAGTCTGAGTGGCAGTGCTAACCATGCAGTCACACATGGCATGCCTGCAAATCTATCATTAATTACACAGGAAAAGTCATGGTGGCCATGGCTTTTCATAGCCAGAACCAGAAAATCAACATTGAGCTGAAAAATGCAATGTGAGTAGAAAGTTAGTAAGGAAGGTCTGACAGTTAACCCTTCATTATAGATTTAGACTTGACATGTCTACGATAATCTACTGTAGATCTGGACATAGTTTCTGAGAAAGTCTAACTTGTAACTAGGATCTACTAACGTTAACCTAGGATTTTTCTTTCCGAAGGTTCGTTTCCTACCTAGGCGAACACCTGGGCAAGAAGGTAAACACCTGGGCAGGATCCTGCAGGAATCTGATTCAGCAGGATCTTGAGGGATCCTGCTCGTCTTAATTTTGATGCAACGCCTTACTGTGTGGTATATTCAACCACTGGTTGTATTGTAACTTCTGCTTGTCGAGTGCTGGGTGTACAGAACACAATTGAGTAACGGTACTACTGCTGCTACTACTACTCAGCACCGGTGGAGCATTTAAAAAAGAAAAGAAAGGGGGGCACCCCCTTGATTCATGAGGGAGCAAGCAAAAACAAAAACAAAATGGCTTTCAGCGCAAACTTCGGGGTTCTTCGGCTGACAAGAAAAGAAAAACCAAGAGATCTTCAGAAGAAAAAGGGCATAGATTGTAAATTGAATGCTGAACGTTTATTCACTTTTGGGTGTGAGAGACTCAGTGATTTGGTAATATGCTCAAGTAATATTAAAGATAATAATAAGTTTTGGTACCTCAAAGGTTTCCCTGAATTTCCTACCAGAGCCGTCGCCATACGGCGTCGATAAATATTGTACGAAACCACTGACTGCGACCAGCAGCGTGCAGCCCATTGTACGCATAGCTAACTGCGACCAGCAGTCCCATATGCATAGCGTAATGGGGCTTCGCATTGTAGCATTCAGGATCATGACAGAATTAGTATCGCGGGTAAATGGCAACTTAAAATCCAAAAAATTTCTTCGATTTGAAGACTTACCAATTAAGTTGAAGTATTGAAAGCAGGCTTCGAACAAGGTTTGGTTCTGCCAATAGTCCCTTTTGTCCGAATTGATGACTGAATGTTACTCGGTCGAGAGGACCTTGGGAGAGCTACTACACTGACTACGGCCAGCGCATGCGCACACAAACATCTTATCCGTTGATTGATTTGAAATTTGTGCGCATGTGATGTGTTCGCATGTACTGGCTGTAGTATTCAGTGTATGGTATGATATGGTATGGTATGATCCTGAATGCTACAATGCGAAGCCCGATTACGCTATGCGTGTGGGACTGCTGGTCGCTATGCGTATGGGGCTGCTGGTCGCAGTTAATTGCATGATTACTAAGACATCAGAGCACTTTGGGGCGAGTAAGTCTCACAGTGTTAGTTATATGAAAGGTAATTAAACGTGAAACACAAACTAAGACAAGGAAATTCAAGGAAACTTTTGAGTTACCAAAACTTTTTATTATCTTTAATGTAATGTACAGTGATATATTTGAAATTATCAGAAATTTCCTTTCTCGGACCGAACGTCCGTAAGCAAAACTTCCAGAATCTATAACAGTGCAAATTGTCTCCAAAACCTCATCAAAAAGAAATTTAAACGCAGAGAAATTACAGATTACGGAAAATTCCATTTTCATTTAACTTGGATTTCAGTGTTTGGCTGTTTTTATATAATAAAAGGGAAAACTAGCGTAAAACTGCGAGTAAATTTTGAGCTGTTTGCTCATCATGATCACATACCGCCTTAAAAATTCTGAAACTGCTGCTCTAAGCTCATTGCTTACTTTGTAAAACTTTTTTTGTCGCTATTGGAGCTAAAAGTTTTAAAGAAAAAAGGACACTTTCGAGACAATTTATTCCTATCCGTCGGATTGCATACGTCACGGACGTTCGCTAAGATTGTCACGGACGTTCGTTCTAGCTCTTTATGTGCCATGGTGGAAACCCCCTGTGTGCCACGTTATTCTTAGACAGGAAGGTAGTCATGCTTCGAGAAAGAATTCTGTGTTTCCAATTTGTATAACTTCTACAAATTTCTGTTAAAATGGGCATAATAGCAGGCAAAATTAAAGAGCAATGCCAAGCTTTGTTTCGATATAAATTGTATGACAAATCTATTTTCAATTTTTCTTTTGAATAACCAGTTGCTACATCACTGTAAAGGCATGACTTTTGCACATGAAACCGTGACAGAAACTTAGAATGTACGAGCAAATCTAGTTGGGAACACCACTTGATAGTCAATCACCACATAGAATGCAAGCCGTATATGAGAGGAAAAAAAGCACGAGAAACGCTTTCATTGTGCCGCGGGATTAGCAGTGATTAGCAATTTATCGATCGGTTTTGGTGGCTTTGTTGAGCAGAATATGCGAAGTTGGCAAGCCGTCGACTGAGTCGGACGTGCGAACGTGGCACATAAAGAGCTAGGGTCATGTTCCAGGACGGGTATCTGATCGACAGAGAGTACGTAGCCTTCTTAACTCTATCAAACATTTGTAAAGTCATTGTCAATGCGAATTATAAGAAATTTGACACCCTTTCAACATATATTTTGCTCAGAGAGGGATTAAGAGGTGAATTTCTAGAGAAAATATCAATTATTTGCTTGGTTTTCGGTGAATCGTATGCTCCAAAAACTGCAAACAAGCCCTAGTCCGCTACATGACATGCAGCTCCTCGGCTAAAGAGCCAAAGGTAAAATGTACCTTCGCTACCAAAGCAAGATGGTGCCCCACTCGATAACGTTTTAGTCATCACGGACGTTCTTTTATCTCGGAGGTTCGTCTAAAAATGTAATATCGACTCTCATTTGACAAGGGATGGACAGAAACTCAAAACATACATACTATCGTGTGGCTAGATCTCAGTTGATTACGACTCAGAACAATATCGCCAATAACGGTTAATGGGCTTCGATCTTTATTAGTAAGTAGTGGACGCACGTCCGTGACGAAAACTGAGTATAATCTTGCATAAAATGATATTACGTCCCATGTTCAGCCAGCAGACGTAATTTTTTTTGCAGGATATGTACATTAGGTGGAACACCAAATTTTCGTATACATTACAGTTGGGACAACAAAGTAGAATTTTCAGCAGCGATAGAAATAAAAGCAACACAGACGTTCGTCTGTTTAGGACTTTGATATTCCAATTGTTCTGTGTAATTTTATACGTGCTTATAAAGTTCTTATAATTTTGTGGTGCATACCCATGATATGTCAGATCCAGAACTCGGTCAGATATTAGATACCACGTACCATAAAAAGGCACATCATTGCTTTGAAAAATAAAAATTATTTTAAAAATAGGATTTTTCCGTATTTTTACGCTTTAAGTCCATGTCAAATGCAAAATATCAGTCAAATGTCAACCAAATCATACATTTCCTGAAAGGAAATTTACCAGGCTTTCAGATGACATTAAAGAATCTGGTTTCTTAGATCATCCTGGCGTGTTCTAAGGGAAAGAATGTCGTAGGTGCGAAAATTGGCAATTGTACATCGTTCAAAATTCTCACTTATATATATATATATATATATATATATATATATATATATAGGTGGAGTAAAATCTTCTTTTACTTTAAATCAGTCTTTTTTTATCATCTTTATTCGGATATTTTCTTTTCCTTTTTCGTGAATTAATTCTTATCTTACCAGAAATCAAATGAAATTCTAAGGATTTATAATATTCATGTAAAAATAAATACAGGAAATTTAATGAAATAATTATAATGTACAAATATATTCAAAGATTTCAATTACCTATAAAAAGCAAACTTACGTAAGTACTTAACAGTTATTAACAGCATATCTAGAGGTATGAAAGTCATAACACAAACTGACAAATAGAAACACAACGTGATCTTATTGTATGGAATGACATGAATTATTTCTGATTTCATTGATTCTTTATCACATATCACTGGTGCAATTTAAAAGAAGTCATGAATTTAGTTAGCTTGGGGCCTTGTTTGCATGTGCTTCTCATTTGGCTTAAAATATATTGGGATTTATGATGATTATTTATTTTGCAGAATACAGGTCCTCCTGCTCATTCACAATTTTGAACTCGCGCTTTAGTCCTAATAGCAAATAGGAATATACAGGCACCTGTCCCTGGGACTAGACATAAATGGAATGGAGGTCCCATGTGTGAGAGAGTCGCAACTCATGCTCGTAAAAGATCCCACTTCATTTATTCATCGCAAAGCAGGGAATAATTTTTCTGGTATCGCATCGCAATTTGCTATGCACTTTTACACCATCTTTTGTGTAGCAGTTTTCTTCCATAGAAATGTACAGGATAGCATGTGAAATATTGTTAATCAGCTGAAACTGCTAATCAAATTTGAGTTGGAAAATTATTCCCTGCAAAGAGCAGAACATCCAACTGGACCCCATATGAAAGGACCAGATTTATCCAGCCATCTGGCTGGAAAAATGAAACAAACAAACAAACAAACATTAGGCACTGTATATGCCTAGAGAAGAGCATAATACGGACAGTTGGTTGACACTTTCGAGGGAAGAAACAATTTCGACTACATTGAAACTGACGCATGAACATTTTGTACGTGTTGTTTGTTGTGTATTGCTGTCTTAATGATTTACTTTTGCGGGACTATGTGAGGTTATTGTGTGTCAGGTAGTCTTTAGATTTATGAATTGTCATGTGGTTGGTGTTGGGGCGAAATGTTATTACTAGTTGTTTTGTTGTTTGGATGCACTGCTGGTTGGATGTTACAATATAACATTTCTTCAGATGAAAAACAAAGAATACATGAACAGAGAACAATGTAGAACCTGTAAGCAATCACAATTACACTATGTGCGATCCTTTATTGGTTGTGTTGGCCCTTTTTCCTTTGTTAAAATTCTACTCCATTTTCCTCGTTAAATCAATTGCACGAAGTACAAACTTGATCGCCTGAAAATGAATTTGAACGATCCAAACAAGCTTCATTTGCACCATCACGTGACTATCGCATGAATTTGAATGCACGAGTAGGAAAGTCGATGCTCACATTTTGAAATCGAATGCCCAATTGTGAATTTGATTTCACGAAAACAAAATAGAACGCCCATAAATGAAATTTCATCACTCGGATTCTGAATGATATTTCCTGAATGTGTTTGCGTGCGTGCGCTGCGTGAATTTGAATGCACAGTAATGAATATGAGTGACAAATGTATGAAATTGACAGAGAAAACCTACAATAACAATGCTAGTAATGATAACAATAATGATAATGGTTATAAGAATAACAATGATAATGATAATTATAATAATGATAATAAAAAGAAGAAGAATACAATTGTGACCCACTTCAACAAAAGGATCCGAAGGTCGGTGATGATGATTTTCTGAAAATTGCACGAATCTATTTCCTTTAATAGTCTTCTACTTTAATTTCATATATAGCACAACACATGAAAGTGCTTGGTTACAAAGATATCGATGATTTTATAAGCGCATGTCATGTTGTTGAGAAAAACAGTGTTTCGAGAAAAACGCCTTCAAAGCTTCTTCCTGACTCTATCATGATCAAGGGGAGTGGAGGCAGTTTTCACCGCCTGACAATAGAAGGTAGGCACATAGCAACCTCCACAATGTTCATTCAAGCTTAGCGCCAGCAGTCTACTCACGACCAATTAGTAATCAGGATGCCACGCACTGACCAATAACATCACTCCCTCGTTGCTAGGGGCGGAGCCTAGCTGCGGCGCTAAATCCAAATCTTCCGACACGTTTCTGTTAGATTGAAAGAAATTATGGCCCAGAGAAACACTGATTTCATGCCTTTCCTTTGATCATTTAGCTTCAAAATTTTGGTAAATGATAGACAAAACATGAGAGTACAGAATAATTTGCCAAATATAGAAATCCGACTGTTTTGACCAATTTTAATGATGTGACTTCAAACTCACTTTTCTCGGCTCAGCAGTCAGCGACTTTATGTCTTTTGTTGTTTCTGGTCACAATTACTATTCATAGTAGTAGAGTTGTCGACAGAGCCGTGTACATCTCCTTTTAATATTTTAAAGGAAACCAAAACCCAAGGACAAATGCGGATTTATTAACCCCTTTCTTTACTGAAATCCGAAATCCCCATAGACTTAATACACAAGCCACCAGGTTCCCGTATGGAATGGGTTAAAAGTAGCAACGTTTAAAGAAGAACACATTAGTTAAATTTTGATGAAAACCGGACAATCTATGCAAAAGTTCCAATTTTTACAGTTTTGGTGTTGGAGACTAATAGATTTTATGTCTTCATGTGTGGACAAAACATAAAATATAAAGGAAATTCCATTAAAAAATCATGAAAATTACAAAATCCATCAACTTGACAGTAACATTTTCCAAGGGTAGCAACTATTTCCCTTAGAACGCAGTAATCGTCAAGTGCTCTTACATTATGCTACAAAAGTGAAAAAAAAATCATTTTTCATTATGTTTTCTTTATAATTGATGTCCACACATGTTATGTCATAAACTCAAGTATTCTCCGGCAGCGATTCCAACACAAGAACTTTAAAAAAATCATAGATTTTGCAAGGATTGTCCGATTTGTCACAAATTTTTCTCTTTTGTGTCCTACTAGTGTTGCTGAATCCAATCAACTCGCACTTATGTTTTGGTTTTGGAGTTCTGTAATACGCAGTGACCCTTGTTTTGTGTAGGACATAATCGAATTGGTGATCTAAAAAAAAGAGTGCTTTATCGTATATATATAGCTTCAGTTCCGTCCGGTGTGAAGTTGGATCGCCAAGTTCACGACCAATTCAGTTTGTTTTCACCTCCTTTCAAAACTGCGATGGCCTGCCACTCGTCTTCGTCTTGAAGAGGAACTTGGTAGTAGAAAGGAGATTTCGCGTAGTTTGGCACAATTCGGAGGACCACTTTGTCTCCCTGGAGACCAATAGCGTAGAGTGTTTCATAAGATACGGTGAAGTCTACGAATCTTGAGGGAGAGAATGGTACATTCTCCAGCTTTCGAATCATTGTTTGGTTGAAACCAGAAGCCCGCAAATCGGAGAGAGCCGGGTAGAGAAACATCGACCAGCTGGTTTTAAAGAGAAGGTGATGTCCTTCAAATTGGCAGAGAAGTCGCAAAAAACGTGTTAAGTTGAACAAATCATATTCTTGAATATCCATATAAATCTAAACAAACACTAAAGTTTTAGTCATCAGAAATTCCTTTCATTACTTAAATCATATTACACTATGAAAACGAAGGGATTATATGATACATATATGAAGAGCTCGTTTGCAAAAGGGGCTAGATCCATTTTTGATGAAAATTGAGTTATTAGCATCACTGCACAGAATTCCATTTGGCACAAAACATCCTATCATGTAGTTTTGCAAAACAAAGAAGCCTTAAATATAAGGAAATATCATTATTTGTCTTAATAAATTATAAATGCAGATAGTTTAGTCAGGAAGCATATTACATTAATCGTTCACCTTTTGAGACTTTATTAATACTTAGCATCGATTATGTTGATTCGATTTTATTTTTCAGCGGTTGTTTCTATCCCTACTTCATATTTTCGAAGTATTTTAAAGCTGGGGATTTTTTTTCAACTCTTAAATTATCGCAACTTATGATCTAAACATTAACAATCAAGTCGGAGAAAAGAACCAGTGGGACTCGACGCTATTATCTATTGCTTTCCGGGCAGCGGTACTTCAGGCTATCCCTGGTTGCCGGCAGTGACACACTGCGATCTTATCAGAACTTGGAGGGAATAGATTCCTGACATCTTCTACAAATATTATTATTTCTATTTGACCACTGAAGCAAATCGGGTGTATTTATTTTCTGCAAGACTTGGGTAATGAGTTCTAATTTTATGCCCTGAAATTGTATTTGGATTGATTCACTATGTTTAAAGTTATCATTGCAGCATGAATAAACCCTCTACTGTAGAGCCTCGATCTTTCTCGATTCACACAACTTTTCCAGAGCAGATGTTTTCTTTCCAATAATTATATAGGTTAGGAGAGTCCATTTGGATTGAGGTATACATCATTATGCCCTTAGGTGATAGATCATGTATTGTACATTATGTTGGTTTTTGTGATGAAGGGTCATATATATATATATATATATATATATATATATATGATCGTGCACCTCAAAACGAACATAAAGTCGCACACACTGATTTTGGGAGAGTACTGAAAATAAGTGAAATGGGTCAACGTAGCCGAACTTGACTTTTTCATATTTTCTGAAAGAGCGGGTCTTCTTTTACATTATCCTAAAATTTGGTATCATAAAACGGGCAGGAAAGTGTGTTTTTTAGCAGTTTATCTTGAACATTTTTGATAGAATAGTGTGATTAGGTTTGTCTTTAGAATCCCTTTTACATTTCTGAAAAACCTTGTCCACACTCTTCACTTTCAACTCTAATAACTTGAAAGGATAGTGCTACTGCTTTGAAAGTTGGCATTGATTATGGAAAGAATGTTTTAATGAGGCATGCTTAATTTCAGTTTAATCTGATAATCCTTTCATTGTTGTTACTCTTGTGGTTTACTTCCTGTTTTTTTGGGCCGCACGTCACGAGACCGACACCCACGAGTCATACAGCCCACAAGTTATACAGCTCACAAGTCATACAGCCCACGAGTCATACAGCTCACAAGTCATACAGCCCACCAGTTATACAGCCCACGAGTTCGACACTGAGTAAATAAAGCCCACGAGTTCGACATCAAGTAAAATAAGCCCAGGAGTTATACGGCTCACGAGACCGACACTACGCACAAAAGGCTCACGAGACCGACAGTAAGCAAACAAAGCCCACGAGACCGACACTACACTTAAAAGGTCCACGAGACCGACGCTACGCATACAAGGCTCACGAGACCGACATTACGCAAAAGAGGTTCACGAGACCGACACTAAAGCAAAGAAGGCCTACGAGACCGACAGGATGAACAGCGCCACCTATAGACCAATAAATTGTATAGGGTGTCCTGATACTTAGCATAGGAAGATATGAGAGATGGAAAAGAAGAGCTGCCATCTCCGGCAGGGTGTAACGCCATCAGTTGCCCCCCCCCCCCCCCCCCCCCCCCCCCCCGAAATTATCAGGATCTTTAATTGTGTTTGCATGGATGTTTGTTTGTGAAAAAAATGAACAAAGTACAGTAAAAGTGTGTAACAGATCTTTCCACAGTAAACCTGCGAGGGTGTTGAATTAGTATTAATTAGGAATAAAAAATAACGTAATCGTCTATTAAGGTAGCGTAAGGGATTCGGAAAAAATTAGATGCATCCATGAAAACAGCTATTGTATTTCACGAAAAATGTACTGTTTGGAGGAGAATAACACAAGCCACAAATTGAGGTGAATCCCTGCGATATAAAATGTTTTAATCAGTAGCATTACATTACAGTTACAGAGAAAATTACAAATAGATCTTACTGCAAAACTTCCATGCAGGAGGGCAGAAAATCTATTTTTTTTAAAAAGTAACTAGTGAATCGGGAAAGAGAAGAGGTAAAAATTATGTCCTGTCCATCTTCTAGCTAAAAACTGGGAAAGCCTATTAAAATAGCACGATGGCATTATCAAAGCTTTAAAATTAATCCGTACATCGTTCTTGCCCTCTTTTTAATTCATTTGTGGGTTTTTTTTTGTGTCTTTTTTTGGGGGGGATGAAGAATACTAATTCTTCTATTTTTTTTTTTTTTTTTTTTGGGGGGGGGGGGCATGAAGAATACAATTCTATTCATTTTTTCTACTTGATAACAATGTCGCTCCCTGACACACTTGCCGCTCCCCCCCCCCCACCACCAGAAGTATGTAGAAATACATGTTTGATGTCGTTCATTAAAATTTACAAATTACAACCGCCAGTATGTTATTTTTCCGTTAATGGAACACCCTGTACAGGTGATTGACATGTAGATGGCGCTGTTTATCCTGTCGGTCTCGTGGGCCTTCTTTGCCTACTGTCGGTCTCGTGAGCTTTCTTTGCTTGTGTCGGTCTCGTGAGCCTTTTTAGCTTAGTGTCGGTCTCGTGGGCCTTTTTTGCCTGCTGTCGGTCTCGTGGGCTTTCTTTGCTTAGTGTCGGTCTCATGAGCCTTTATTGCTTAGTGTCGGTCTCGAGGGCTATGTTTGCTTGGTGTCAGTCTCATGAGCCTTTTGTGCGTAGTGTCGAACTCATGGGCTGTATGACTCCTGAGCCGTATAACTCGTGGGCTGTATGACTCATGGACCTATTATTGATGTTGGTCTCGTGGACCGTATGACTCGTGGGTGTCGGTCTCGTGGGATGCCCCCGTTTTTTGTCCCATTCATCGCACAGCCAGCAGAGTTTGGTAAAGATTAAGCGCTTGAATAGACGCTGTACTTCAGAGCCTCTTTTCTCAGTTCACACTTTTCCTGAGTTTGTGCTTTCTTTCCAATATTTAGATAGGTTAGGAGAGTCCATTTGATTTGAGTTATATGTCATTTTAAGTTGAAAGTCTGCTCTTTCAGAATATGGTCTTAACTAAAAATTCATGTCTGGCGACTTTTTGTTTGTCGCACACACTGATTTTGCGTGAGGACTAAAAATAAGTGAAATGGGTTAACCTAGCCGAACTTGACTTTTTCATATTTCCTGAAAGAGCGGGTCTTCTTTTGCATTATGCTAAAATTTGGTATCATAAAATGTGCAGGAAAGTGTGTTTTTTTAGCAGTTTATCTCGAACATTTTTGGTAGAATAGTGTGATTAGGTGTGTCTTTAGAATCCCTTTTTCATTTCTGAAAAACCTTGTCCACACTCTTCATTTTCAACTCCTTTTACTTTTGAAAGGATAATGCTGTTGCTTTGAAATTTGGCATTAATTATGGACAGATTGTGTTGATGATGCATATTTAATTTCAATCTAATAATCCCTTCATTGTTGTTACTCTGGTTGTTTACTTCCTGTTCTTTGTCCCATTCATCACACAGCCAGCACGGTTTGGTAAAGATTAAGCGCTTGAATAGACACTGTACTTCAGAGCCTCTTTTCTCAATTCACACTTTTCCTGAGTTTGTGCTTTCTTTCCAATATTTAGATAGGTTAGGAGAGTCCATTTGATTTGAGTTATACGTCATTTTAAAGCTTAAAGTCTGCTCTTTCAGAATATGGTCTTAACTAAAAATTCATGTCTGGCGACTTTTTGTTTGTTGTGAGGTGCAGGGTCACAATATAACATGTGTGAATGACCACCTCCATTGACGTATGTTTATGATTTTGCATTTAAAAAAGCAATTATAACAACACCCCATCCCCCGAAAGAAAAAACAACAACTGCAAGTTCAGTTCAAAATTTTACCTCCTCCTCCGATTTGAAGGCCGTATAAAGAGACAAACTCAAATTGAAACATGTAGATCTTTTCTGAGGTACCGTGTCCTGTCATACTTTTGCGGTAGAGTTCAGCTTGGTGTGTCCAATAAAGGTACCTGCATTTAAAGGGGAATATCAGAAACAACGAATTTCACGACCTCGTTATTTACCAACCGAACTGAGTAAATGGTGCGGAAGGGGGTGGGGGAAGGAGGGTTTATCCAGATGGGTGGAAGTTATACTGTGCCAAAATACTATACCCAAATTACAAAAACATGCTTACAGACAATAGAGTATAACCACATCATAATTCAAATTATTTATTTTCAAATTTCACGGTTTTGTTCAAAATAATCATCAAAGCACATTAATTTACCCATCCTGGTCGTTTGCTGCCATGGACAAAACGTCAGGTCCAACAGAAGCAAACACTCCTAATGTTGTCATATTGACCAGAGATATTGAAAAGATGGCAGTCGTCATTGCTGCGATAGAAAACCGAAAGATGACTCGATTCTTCTCAGACAAAGCAAGGTAAAGGCTGGCCTCTCCTGACAATGTGAAAGTAAAAAAAAAAGTACAAGTTAAGAGTTACTTCCTCTAAAACGCGTCCAAATCGCTCGCGTTACGATGTGAGGTGAGGCATAATATTACCCATACACATACTAGTACCCACAAGCACACACCAGCACACACATGCACTTATCTCTCTCTCCTCTCTCTCTCTCTCTCTCTCTCTCTCTCTCTCTCTGTCTTTTTGTCTCGCTCTTTATGAATACTTATGAATCGATTAGACAAACACACACACATATATATATATATATATATATATATATATATATATTAATATGAATATAGACCTGAATATAAGAACGACCCAAGTCCAATTTTTGGCCAAATTCAGTTTCACATGGGAAATTGTAGCTTATGCATGGACTCATCTTGTGTATAAATGATAAATCCTAATTTCCCCCCGGAAGTGCCTGAAATGAATGAGTTCAATCTTATGAATGTACTTGGGCCATTCTTACATTCATATTATAACGCTCTCTCTCATCCTTCTCTCATCCCTATAACAGAATATCATGTATATGAATCAAAGAACGACCCAAGTTCATATGATTCAAAGAACGACTTAAGTCCATCACACAAAATGGCCTCTCCACAATCAATGTAATTAATAATAATATATGTTCTAATTTGTATATACAATGCTGGCTCCCCATCACAGTTAAATAGAATATTATTGTACAAATATAAATGGTATGCAGTTTTTTTTTTTAAGTTTACTCGAAATGGTGTTCCATGGATCGTTTTTATAATCAGATGCTCATATATGATTCTGCACCACAAAACAAACAAAAAGTCGCAAGACATTGATTTTTTAGTTAACCCTATTAAGCCTAAGCTATTTTGACCCCTCGCAGGCCCAAGGGGGGGGGGGGGGGGGCACATTGTTCCCCCATAAAACTTTTTTTTTTAATTTGATGTATCATCGTCATATTTGGCACATGGGTAGAGTAAACTCATACTCTACATGACGATACATTTGAATTTTATCAGGGTCACCAATGGAGGGCGCTATTTACCAAAATATAAAGAAATACATAAGAAATATGCTAAAAACATGATTTTTCTGCATTATTTCTTTATCCCATTTATATATGTCTTATTGTAGACCAATCATTTCATATCTGCCACAAATGATAAGCAAGTGGAATCTTATAATTTGTTATGGTTGAAATTTCTCAAGGTCACCACATGGGGGCGCTATTCATATCAACATAAAGAAATACCTGATGAGACCTGACATGAAATGTTTGGGATAGGCACATGTATAGTGAAGACATTTCATATTTGCGTAATAGTGGAATTTTGAGATTGCGAATTGATGATATGATAAACTAATGATATTAGAGGCATAACTTTGGTGAAGAAATCAAAATAGCACAAAATAGAAGGGCAATATTTAGAAAATATAACTGTTTTCAATTATCTTTATTACAGGGCTCGACACTAACGGTGGCCCGGGGCCACCAAAAATGAAAGTCGGGCCACCAAATCTCAAAAAAAGGCAAATCTGGTGGCCCGACCGACATTTTTTGAAAAGCGTCATTCAATATGTTAAAATGTTGCAACCCATGTGCCTGTCAATGAATATCTATACTTAGTCTAACCATTCAGCAGTTAAATTTGTTTCAAGGATGGATGAAAAGGACTGAATGAGTGCCTGAGAGTGAGTGTTGCGAGTTTTTTGAGGTTTATTTGTGAGTAGATATGTCCAGCTTCCGATTCTTACTATGATAAAACTTAAATATTTGACTCATCAAAAAAAGCAGGAATTTTAATGTTTTTTATTGCTTTTTGGGGGCCACCAATTTTTTCTCTCGGGACACCAAAAATTTGAAATTGATGATTTTGGTGGCCCCATCGGGCCACCAAATAAAAAAGTTAGTGTGGAGCCCTGTCTATTATATCTATTGTTTTATGATTTTGTCACATAAAAACAAAAGAAATAATACTAACAACTTGCCAGGACCATAATTGCTTCAAATTTTGCTCCTTCCACAAATTTCAACCAAGAAACAACCATGTCATACACTGTAATGCTGTTAAATGAAATGGAAACAGAAAAAAAAGATGTAAAATCTGACTGACATGGTTGTCAGTTTATGGTTACCATGGTAATCATCGACATAGGATATAACTAAATTATACATCAAAATGTTTGCAATAAGATTTTAGGAAAAGTCACCAAATTTGGTTGAAATCTGATAAAGGGCGAAGGAGTGGCAAATGAAAATCTGGTAGGGGGTCCAATGTGCCTCCCCCCCCCCCCTTGGGCTTTATAGGGTTAAGATTCTGAAAGAGCAGACTCTATTAAAGCTTTAAAATGATGTATAATTCAATTCAAATGGACTCTCCTAACCTATTAAAATGTTGAAAAGAATGCACACACTCTGGAAAAGTGTGAACTGAGAAAAGAGGCTCTGAAGTAAAGAGTCTATTCAAGCGCTTAATCTTTTCCAAGCCACGCTAGCTGTGTAACGAATGAGACAAAAAATAAAATAAAAAATAGGGTGTTAACCACCGGAGAGATAACAATGAAGGGATTGTCAGATTAAGGTTAGATTAGGCATACTTTATTGACACATTTTGTCCATGATCAATGTTATCGTTCAAAGATGTAGCATCATCCTTTTAAAAGTTGTAAGAGTTGAAAGTGAAGTATTTGTACAGGATTTTTAAGAAATGAAAAGTGGACTCTGTTAGAAACATCTAATCACACTGTTCTACAATAAGGTCTTTGAGGAAAATTACAAAAAAACACAATTTCCTGTTTGTTTTATGATCCCAAACTTCAGCATAAGGTAGAACAAAAACTCAATATTGACTCGTTTGACCCATTTCACCTATATTGAGTCCTCATACAAATCAACTGCGTGCGACTTTTTGTTCGTTTTGTGATGCATGGTCACATACATAATTATATATATGTATGTATATATATATATATATATATATATATATATACATATATATATATGACCGTGCACCTCAAAACGAACATAAAGTCGCACACACTGATTTTGCGTGAGGACTGAAAATAAGTGAAATGGGTCAACCTAGCCGAACTTGACTTTTACATTATGCTAAAATTTGGTATCAAAAACGGGCAGGGAAGTTTTTTTTTTTTTTTTTAGCAGTTTATCTCGAACATTTTTGGTAGAATAGTATGATTAGGTGTGTCTTTAGAATCCCTTTTTCATTTCTGTAAAACCTTGTCCACACTGTTCACTTTCAACTCAAATAACTTTTGAAAGAATAGTGCTACTACTTTGAAAGTTGGCATTAATTATGGACAGAATGTGTTAATGAGGCATGCTTAATTTCACTTTAATTTCATAATCCCTTCATTGTTGTTACTCTGGTGGTTTACTTCCTGTTTGTTTTTTTTTTTGTTTTTTGTCCCATTCATCGCACAGCCAGCACGGTTTGGTAAAGATTAAGCGCTTGAATAGACACTGTACTTCAGAGCCTCTTTTCTCAGTTCACACTTTTCCTGAGTTTGTGCTTTCTTTCCAATATTTAGTTATGAGAGTCTATTTGATTCGAGTTATACATCATTTTAAAGCTTAAAGTCTACTCTTTCAGAATATGGTCTTAACTAAAAATTCATGTCTGGCGACTTTTTGTTTGTTTTGAGGTGCAGGGTCACATACATATATATTTATATACTAGATGTTTCAAACAAATTTCCCACTTTTGATCATTAATTGTGCGAAAACTATTCATCCGATAAAACTGTCATTGATGTGAGTAATAGCTGAATAGGGTATAATTTTGTTGAAGGTGATTTATATGTAAAAGCATGAATCAGTTTCATGAAATCTTAGAATGATTTTGAAGTAAGGTTTCAGATTTTGGTCAAATTTTAACCCTCTGTACAAAAATGAACTTTGCACAGGAACCAATGATGTGTATGTGAGTGTGTGCTGACAATGGACATGCCTGAACCACCTGTTGACTAGGCGTCAGTCTTGCGCTCCCAGGCACATGAATGCTTACTAGAAATTCACGCGGATTGCTCTGGGCACTGCTAGTCTGAATTCATGCACGGTAAAGGGTTAAATGCATGCACATGGGAAAAGTAAACACACGCTTGGATGTGCTCGCAAACACATTTCTTTCCAGCTGGCAATCATTTCCAAATTTTGCTTCCCCATATCACTAAATCTGGGATATAGATAAGCATAAATGATCTAGAGTTCTTCATTTTAATACAACTGTCTACTAATAATCTGACATATTTGAAGAGCTCAGTTGCAAAAGGTACTACATCCATTTTCCATCCAAATCAACTTTTTGGACTTGATGTACTCATTTTTAAGACCTCTTTACATCTATACTAACGAAAAGTTGAATTTCCAACCAGAAAATGTTTAAAAATTACATTTAAAAATCAGTTCGGTTGCAAAAGGTACTACATCCATTTTAGTTGGGTTGCAAAAGGTACTACATCCACTCCAATGACATCATCGGGAAATTGACCAATCAGAGAGCAGCATTCGCTTGACCCTCTGCCATTGTCTACTGACTTTAATCTGTAAACAATAGAAGTTGGCTTTTGGCTGTTTGGCTTTCTGTTAAAATCACCACGCAAATGTGACCAATATCTTGCAAAACTCATCACATTTCGATCAAGCAATGTAGGAAAATGAAGGAGAACTCACTGATAAAACAAACCATCCCAGGAGAAGGATCGTGAATTAAAAGTAGTCTACAAGAGTAAAGGAGAAACGGCGGAGAAACTGGAGAAATTACGCGACTCTCATGTAGTCCCACGTACTGCATTTACTGTTAGTTACCGGTACCGTGCGTTACTGCTAGGGCAGTGGCGTATCTAGGGGGGGGGGGGGCGGGGCAAGGGGGGCACGTGCCCCGGGAGCCACTCTTTGGGGGCGCCGAAAACGAAAAAAAAAGGGAAAAAAAGAAAAAAAAACGAAGAAGAAAAAGAAAAAAAAAAGAAGGGAAAAAGAAGAAGAAGAAGAAAAAAAAGAAAAAAAAGAGTCGCCCGGACCGGGAAGGAGGGAGAATGGGGGGGGGGGGGGGGGAGAAAACCAAATCAAACAAGATGAAAACAAAAAATGACAATGTTTATTGTGTTCACACAGGAATTCCATGTTTTGTAAGCTGAAATTTCGGCTCGCTCGTTGCGCTCGCTCGCCAAAATTCATATAAAGAGAAAAAAGAAGATAAGAACAAAACGTGATGATGACGCAGACAAAATGACAATGTATATTGTGTTGACACATGCCATCGTTAGAAGGCAAAATGTTACACGGAGCAGCGGCTGCAATTTTATTTCTTTCGTTCTGAAGCGATCGCCCATTGGATCAAACGAGGGCGCCAAAAGTGTCGAACATACGGGGGGGGGGGGCAAAAAACCAAATCAAACAAGATAAGAACAAACGTATAATGATGACGCGGAAATATACAAATTTCGGCTCACTCGCGCGTACTAATTTAGAGTTTTTTTTTTTCAAGTCCTCAGTTTGTTGGTATAGATCATTATCTATAAGGCCGTCACCATTAATTTTCTTGATTAGAATTGTAAGATTTGATAAGCAAAAAAATGACAAGAATTCCATGTTTTGTAAGCTGAAATACAAAAAATTTCGGCTCGCTCGCTGCGCTCGCTCGCCAAAATTTATCAAACAAAAAGAGATAAGAACAAAACGTGATGATGACGCGGGAGTATCCACGACATGCTTTCATTCTAAACGGACGCACCAGGGCTTAGCTCCGACCACCCTATTGCTTTTACACACCCAACTTGCTACAGCACGTACAATGTTACCCCAGCGGCCTAATACCCGCCAAGCATCGGCTAAGCAATCGACTGGTCTCGTAGCGGGTGCAGCTGACAAATCCTCCTCCCCAAAGGGAGGTTCACCTACGAACGCAGACTTGCAGCGGGACATTGCAGACTTTTCCAGCAAAGTCTACACAAAACTGGAAACTCTGACTGAAGAAATTAAATCTATGAGCCGTCGCATGACTGACATAGAGGCCACTGTTGAAATGAACTCATCCAAGGTCGCTGAAGTTGAGAAGGAAATCCCGAAAGTACGTGCCTCCCTACAAGAAGAAATTGCTCAATTGAAGGAGAAACTGCTTCTAACGGAAATCTACTACAGGAAGCAGAATTTGTTGTTCTACGGTGTTGAGGAGCAAAGAGAGGAAAACATTTACACTACGCTGACTGATGTCTTCATACTCCTCGGCCTGGATGAAGAGAAGGCCAAAGGAATACAGCTAGTTAACGCCCACAGGCTTCCCCGCCGCAACCCACACGGGAACGCTGACGCCCACCACCCAGCCTCAAACCGCCCATCCCCCGCACCGATAATCGCTAAGTTCGTTCGGATGGCTGACCGGGATCTCATCCTCTCCACCTTTGAGAATCAAAAGCGACCGAGGAACACCCCTGAAGGAGACGGAACCAACCCGTCTCCCCCTTCCCGGATGACCGTCAGGACCGATCTCCCTCCCACGTTGAAAGCCCGGCGCGGCCACCTTGCTGAGGTGGCTTACAAGCTGCGAAAGGAAAAAAACCTGTCTACCAGAATTAAACTACTAGGAGTCAACATCGTCCTTCAGTGGAGAGAGAAAGGAACAACAGCATGGAAACCTTACCAAGACTGAACCCCTCATCACCTCAGGTGACCTAGCTTGTTTTTTGGTATTTTTTTTCTCAATGGTTCAGAAATAAGAAGTAAAATGAATTACAGCTACATATTATAATCAATGTGAAACTGAGGGGGAAAAATAGCAAACGTTGTTTCTTTTGCGTTTCACATTGCTTTGGCACTTTCTTTATAAGCCTTTTTCCAATGTGTTTTCTATCCAAACTTTAAAATCCCTCGGTTTGAAATTATAATAACATGTAGAGGGAAAAACACCTTCAGTATATTGTACATTTCGATACATTTCGGTATTGTAGTTTAATTTGTAATTATGACTTTAAATTTCTGTCATATTATAATGAAGTAATATGAGTGGTTTTCTTTTTTCTGTCTCACCGCAAACCATAATTATAAAGATATCGTACACAGAATGTTTGATTTTTATGACCTTTTTTTTTTTCTTTTTGCTATATAAAAAATGAATATCAATTAACAAAATGGGGAAAAAACTAAACAGAATAAAAACGAGCTTCCGTACTGGTACCAGGTACACATGCTCTCAACGCAAAATAGAAGCAGAGCTTTACTTTTCCTGTACACCACGGCTGTGATTTTCACGTACAAGCTCATGTTAGCCGAACATACTGAACACTGGGTCAGAGTGAGGGATGTACAGTCTTATTTGTTGTTTTAAATCTGAACTTATTTGTCATCAATGATGACCCTATTCCACACTCTTGACAATCCCCGCGAAACGAATTTTTACCGGTGTACTATGCATTGCTTATTACGTTATTACACCCAAGGAAATTTATAACGAAAGAAAAAATGGAATGCAATGTTTGATGTAGCAGAGAAATACTTCCACCTCAGATCGATTGGAGGCATGCATTCATTACACTCACTTTAGTGATTGTGGTACTGATGTTTATGATACCTCTTTATATATATATATAGACCTAAGTGTCCAATTTGCTTCATACGAGAAAGGTCTATCTGATGAGTCAAATTCTCATTTTTTTTTCTACTTGTTTGCCTTTTTTTTTCTATCGGCAAACGTAAGATCCCATTTACTTCCGAACACGTTAAATGTCATGCGTGAACGTTCTACCTCTATTGGGACGACCCATCACTCCTTGTAAAATGTGAATACTATATACATCTTATTCAAAAATACAGCTCAACATCACAATTTGTAATTTATTTATTCTCTGTGAATTGTTATTTGAACTTCGAGCATGTATCAACCCATTTCTGAGTCTTGTATATCCCCTGTATCAATCAATAATCTTATCCCCACAGCTTATACCCACAGCTTAAAACATGTAGTTATAATGTTCACACACTTCTAAAACAGACACAGGACGCTGTTTCTCTTCCACGCCACGGCTGCTTAATATCTTCTAGGCACACTGGCCGTATGGAGGGGTCAACTATTTCGATACCTTGACTTTCATCGTGATTAAGAACTACCCAAGGCACATTCATGTTGACTAACAGAAAATAAAAAAGTCAAACACATGAGCCTTGAAAGGAATGTATATTTGTCACTACAACAACAAATTTATAGCACCGAAATATTTCCAAGGTTAGATTGGTTTGTTCAAAGCATGCATTCACTACAGTAATAATCTAACTTTAACGACTGCTTAAATATTTGCTTTTTGTGTTGTCTTATTTTTCGTAGTGAAATTCTGTCCAGTCGTTTTGAGTAAGGTTTATCTGATAACTCTGGTCCTTTTTTTTTCTTTCTATTTTTGTTGTCTTTTTTCTTTTGGCGAATGTAAGGTAGTCCTTTGCCTTTAAAAATGTTGAACCACGTGCGTGAATCTTCTTCCTCTACTGGCATGACCTTCCATTCCTTTCTTTTGTTACTACGATACATTGCATTCAAAAGTACTTCTTAAAATCACAAATTATCTATTCATTTGTTGTGAATTGTTATTGATGAATTACGTTCGAGCTTAATTTAACTACCTTCTGAATTTTGTATATCCTCTGTATCAACCGATGATCCAGATAATGTCTGTAGCATGCCTATACTTTTGTATAAAAAAACAAACAAAATAAACACGAAATCCCTGTATTTGCTGTTCACACACGTCTAAAATATAGACAGTGCGTGGCTCCTCCTCACCACGGTAAAGCTATAGTCAATATTTTACATCGGTCTTCTAGGCCATTTTTGCTGTTCGTTCGGAAGGGTCAAATACCTTGACACCTGGACTTTCACGATCAATCTGTGTTGGTTTTATTGTGACGAAGAACAACTGAAAGGCACAGCTGCGTTAGCTTGTTAAGAAGAAATGATAATTAAAGAAAAAGAAATAACAACATTTGACGTTTTAGCGTCGAAAGGAATGTATGTTTGTCACCACCCTTCAGCAGCTAAATAAGGCTGCCATGCATGCAGGAATGTTCCATTTTATACCCTGTCTTGCCCGTTGGATTTAGTGGCAGGCATTATCCTTTGATAAATAAAGAGAGTTACATAATTTCTGATTGAAAATGGGCTGCTTTCAATGGTCAAATCCACCATCACTGCGGCCGGGTATGTCAAAACACATTCCAACCCGGAGCTCTTTGGTTGATAATTTTCCTTTTTCTTACAACTTATTGTTACTGAGCAAGAACATCTGAAGTCAACCAATTGTCAGCTAAGCTTCCATACATTTTTCCTTGTTTTGATATTCAACCATAGAACTCAATTGTGTATTAGCCTCACCACATGTGGCCAATTACGTGTCTTGTGCATGCGTAAACCAATGTCAGGGCGAGGTTTCCCCTCCATGCCTCTGCTATCCGACCTCTTCGTTGATCCACTGTGAATCAATGTATAGAGATTCACTTCATAAATTATTATATTTAAAGAAATCACATTATATTGTAAAGATTTTGATAACCGGTAAGGTGAAAAACCTAATGAGAAAAAAGGGAAATCAGTTTCTGTCATCACTGTAGGGGTACACAGTTCAAATCGGCAAGGTTATGTTCATCCGCCACCAGCCTGCGAGCTGAATGTTGACAATTAGTACCTTACGTTTTCACGTATTAATTGTAAAGCCAGAAATGTTCACCTGCCTGTTTCCCTTTAAGTTTCAAAACTTTTTTGAACCCATATCTCCAACTTTCTGAATGAAAGTTACTAATCAATTTGAAGTTTACTGATAACTGGCAAACGGTTTTTACAAACCTCCATACTTCCTGTTATTGAACCTCGATTTTCTCAGTATAGTATCCCCTGCACTGCTTTGGCAGGCATTTATCCCTGTACTTGCCCAACAAAATTATTTTGTTTTGCAAATCATCTTTGTGAAAGTCAGAGGTGTTCCCACTGACGTAACGTTCTTATTCTATGCATGTGTACTATCAGAATTTTGCAAGAATGTGTAATCGTTCACATGTTTAGTGTAGATACTGAGCGTGGCTACTCTTTCACACCACGACCTACTTATATCTCTGTATGTTAATCAAGCCACTGCAAGTGGCACCTGTGTCTGACGCATGTTGAACGGGTTCCTGTTTGTACACCCTGATTTCCATTCAATATTTGTACAGTATTTTTTTTCTTCGACGTGTCTTTTAATGGGTACTGAGTACATGGTTAAAAGTCTCGTATTTGATAGTCAATACAGAGATTGCAAGAAATGTACCTTCACTCCCCCTTTACTCCCCCCCCCCCCCCTCCCTAACTGGACAAGGGCCACGGTCCTTTGGTTTTCATATAAAGGAACTCTAAAGTTTGTAATGAATTTGTATAATGAATTTGTGTCAACCAATGATTTTATTCAGTTATTTCTGCAACGTAACCATAATTATATATAAAAAAACAAACAAATGTGTAGTCTTTACAGTTGTCCACACACGTCTAAAATATAGACACAGGGCGTGGCTCCCCTTCCTCACCACGGCAAAAATTATATCTAATATTTTATATCGGTCTTTTGAGCCATTTTTCCTATTCGTATGGAGGGGTCAAATACTTCAACACTTTGACTCCCATGATCAACTTGTATTGGTTTTATTGTGGCTAAGGATCATGTAAGGCACAATGGCGTTGGTTGAGTTAAAAAAAATAACAAATAAAGAAAAAATAATAATTTAACACATTAGCCATGAAAAGAATGTATGTTTGTCACTACCTTCCAGGAACCATTAAAAAGCTACCATACAGGAAGATTTTATTTGCCCTGTTGGATTTATTGACGAGCATCGCCTTTGACTCGTAAAAAAGTTACGTAATCTTTGATTGAAAATGGTTGCCTTCAATTGCCAAGTCCACCATTACTGGGAATGGGAATGTCAAAGCACATTCCCATCCGGAGCTCTTTGGTTGACAGTTTTCCTTTTTCTTACAACTTATTGTTATTGAGCAAGAACATCTAAAGTCAACCAATTGTCAACTAAGCTTCCATACATTTTTCCTTTTTCGATATTTAACCGTAGAACTCAATTGTACCTTGTAACATCACTACAAATATATGTGTTGTTAATTACGTGTCTTGTGCGTAAACAAATGTCAGGGCGAGGTTTCCCCTCCACGCCTCCGCTATCTGTCCTCCTTGTTGATCCACTGTGACTCCCAACGCTGTGTGTAATGAATGATAGAACCATGGTTTGTTTCAACCATTTTTATTTCCTATTATATACATTCATATGTACATATATATATATATATATATATATATATATATATTTTTTTTTTTTTTTTTTTTTTGATGACGGTTATCAAAAAAGTTTAACGGGAAAAAAAGAAAACCTTTTTCGGTCATCATTTTAGGGATACACGGTTCAATTTTGCAAGGTTATGCTCATCCACCACCTGGTCATTCTCCACAGTATGGTGACAGTTTATAGTACCTCATTTTTTCACGTATAGATTGAAGCCAGACATTTCTACCCACATATTTCACTTCATAGTTTCAAAATGTTTTTGAACCCATAACTTTAAATTTTTAAAGAAAGTCACTAATCTCTTTTAATTTATAACTGGTAGATGGTTCTTTTAAACCTCCCACACTTTTTGGTATTGAACTCCGATTTTGTATTATTATTATTATTATTTTTAGTACAGCACATCCCTCACTGCTTTGGCAGATATTTATCCTCCTGTGAACTGTCCGGAAAAAAAAAATCCCTTTGTTCTACGAATCACCTGTTGAAACTCCGAACCCATTGATAAGACGTCCGTATTATACATGTACAGTAAGCAGTTTCCATGAATGTATAATCGTTCACATGTTGTGTGTCGACACGAGGCGTGGCTGCTTTTTCGCGCCACGGCCGACTGATCTCCAATAGTAATTAAGCCACTGCAAGTAGCACCTGCGTTTGACGCATGTTAAACGGGTTGCTATTAACACCCTGATTTCCATTCAGTATTTGTACTGTTTTTTTTTCTGATACGTGTGTTAATGGGTGCATGGTTAAAAGTCCCACATTCAATAGCCAATACAGATGTTGCAAGAAATGTACCTTTACTGTTTACTCCCCTTTACTCCCCTCCCCCCCCCCCCCCCTGTATACGGGAAAGTCTCCCTGAACTTTAAATGGGCAAGTGTCACGGTCCTTGAATTCTCTGTCTGTACGTGTTTTAAAACACAACACCTTTATACTGAGTGGTCCGGCTATCCCCTGGTGATCTGTTGTAATTGCGTACTAGTAATTATTGTAAGTGTGACCAAGATGGGTCTAATTGTACCAAATTTTGTATTGTATATTGAAACCCCACACACATTTGCACTTTGCACACACACCTGCACAGTAGTATGCACTTGCAAAATGCACATTAGCACCTATGCAGTTGTTGTCTCTCAAATCTCCGGTAATTTACATCTCTGTATTACGGAATGGCGTCGTCACATGTGAATACCCCCGATATTCCTGCTGACATTATGCCTATGCGCGACAGTAAATATTACACACCCCTTGAATTCAATGATATTGTATCGTATAGTTCAGATAATATTTCACTTCTTCATATAAACTCTAGGAGTTTGAATAAAAATTTTGAATATTTGGAAAATCTTTTGCACTCTTTAAACAATTTTGAATTTTCTGTTATTGGAATAAGTGAAACTTGGTTACATCAAAACTCCCCAGATATCTTTAATTTACCCAATCATAAATTAGTTAGGGCTGATCGTCAAGGAAAAAGGGGTGGCGGTGTTGCGTTTTATATTGCGCAAAATTTACAGTTCAAAATCCGTTCTGAAATCACGTTAAGATATGCAGAAACGTTATTTATTGAAATTGAGAACCCAATCTCTAAAAACGTTATTATAGGTTTAATTTATCGACCTCCTGATCTGAATTGTGAATTATTTTGTGATGAATTGGATTTATATCTCCATAAGATAGGTAATGAAAGCAAACATGTTTTTATTTTTGGTGATTTCAACATTAACTTTTCCCCTACATCCGATAACAATAATTCCCTTAATTTTATGCATTTAATGTATTCATACGGTTTTATGTCGATTATCAATAAACCCACCAGGATAAATCCACACTCGTCAACTCAGATTGATAATATATTTTCGAATGTGTATAATAATACAATTATGGGGGGTATATTATGTTCTGAAGTTTCTGATCATTTACCAATATTTTCAATTTGTGAATGTAAAGTGGGTCGTAATAAATTACATGATAAAATATGGTACTATAAAGAGTCAAAACGTAATGTGGAATTATTGAAACAGAATTTATGTTTAGAGGAATGGACAGATATTTATAGTATTAACAATGTTAATTTGGTATATAAATGTTTTAATGATAAATTGTTGTATTATTATGAAAATAATATTCCTTTATGCAGAATAAAAAGTAACCGAAATAAACCAAGAAATCCTTGGATTACAAAAGGTATTTTGAAATCTATAAACACTCGTAATTTTTTGTATAAGTTACATATTCGTAACCCAACTGAATCTAATTTGAATATGTATAAAGTTTATCGAAATAAATTGACAAAATTGATTCGTTTATCCCGCAGATTATATTTTTCTGATACAATGAAAAAGGCTTCTTCGAATATTAATGCAACATGGAAAATTATTAAAGAGGTCCTAGGTAAAAAGCCTGATTCTCCGCCAACGGATGATATCACATTAAACGGTATTAAAGTAAATGATCCTAATATGTATGCTAATTCATTTAACTCATTTTTCGTCAATATCGGTCCGGAACTTGCTACTAAAATTAGCAATACTTCTGCTCATTTTACAGATTATCTTTTTGACCAAAATCAAGAGTCTATTTATTTTTACCCAACAAGTCCCAGTGAAATCATTAGTATCACTAAATCTTTAAATAGCTCTAAATCTTGTGGTTTTGATAAAATAAGTATGATGTTATTGAAAGAAATAGTTTATCCACTCGCAGAACCGTTAAGTTATATATTTAATCTTTCTTTATCACAAGGTATTTTCCCTGACCTGCTGAAAATAGCGAAAGTTAATCCTGTACATAAAAAAGATGATCCTCATGAAATTAGCAATTATCGTCCTATTTCTTTATTGCCTAGTATATCCAAAATCTTAGAAAAAATTGTTTATAATAGACTTCTTAAATTTATTAATAAGTATGATTTACTTATTCCCAATCAATATGGTTTCAGAAAAAATTATTCAACTGATTTAGCACTAATACAAATTTATGACAAAATTACGAGTGCTTTTGCAAACAAAGAACATGTTGCAGGTATATTTTGCGATTTGAGTAAAGCATTCGATACTCTTGATCATTCTATTTTACTCACCAAACTTAGTCATTACGGTATTCGAGGACAAGCACTTTTATGGCTTAAAGATTATCTAACTAATAGAAGACAATATGTTATTTTTAATGGTTGTGAATCTGACCCCCTTTTAATTAAATGTGGTGTTCCTCAAGGCTCAATTCTAGGCCCATTATTATTCCTTCTTTATGTTAATGATATCATAAATACATCCTCTCTTCTCTCTTTTGTTCTATTTGCTGATGATACGAATATATTTTATTCTCATAAAGATCTTAAGATTTTAAATGACACTTTAAATATTGAAATTAGTAAAGTATCAAATTGGTTTAAGTCTAACAAACTTTCTTTGAATATAAAAAAGACTCATTTTATTCATTTCAAACTTCATTCTCATAATGAAGATACGTTGATACATATTAACATTGATGATATCCCATTAGAAAAGAAAATGAATTCAAAATTTCTAGGAGTATATATAGATGAAAGTTTGACTTGGAATGAGCATTTACATTATGTTACAACGTGTATTTCTAGAAATATAGGGATAATTTCCAAGCTGAAGTTCTTTCTTCCTCGTTCAACTTTATTTCTATTATATAATTCCTTAATTCTCCCATATATAAGTTATTGCAATGTTGTATGGGGTACTTGCGGCTCTACCAAAATAAATTCTATATTTAAATTACAAAAGAAAGTTATACGTATTTGTACAGGATCGCATTTTCTGGCTCATACAGATTCTTTATTTCATGAGCTTAAAACATTGAAGGTTTTTGATTTGAATATTATTCAAGTAGCAGTAATTATGTTCAAATATATACATCATCAACTTCCATCATCGTTTGATAACATGTTTAGGTTCAATACTTCTGTCCATTCGTACCCTACTCGTATATGTAGAAATTTCCACCTTTTGAATCCCAAATTATTAGTGACACACAAATCTATAAGACATTCGGGTCCGGATATTTGGAATAATCTCCCGGATAATATAAAGTCTTGTTCAAGTATTTATTCTTTGAAAGCTTCACTTAAACGATATTTGATACAATTATATTCTCCAAACCAATTGAGCTAACAAATATTTATAGTATAGATTGTCATCTTATTGTCAATCTCAATTTTCTTCCTACAACTGCATCTTGCACTCTCACCTGCAACTGCACTGCACTCACCTGATCACCTTCCTCCAAGAGAGTTATGTCGTTGGATAGTCATTTTATGAGGCCTCCATCCATTTCAAGCTTAATCGCTTATGATGGTGGTCTCCTGCATTCAATTATCTCTGTTGTTTACTGAAAAATACTGTATATTTTATTTTATGTTTCTGTGTATCTACGTTGCTCAATGCAATCACCTATGTGAATCTATTTATGTACTGTTATCGATTTATTTCACTGCACTTGTTATTCTTTGTCTTTGTACTTTTTGAAGTTTGCATTCAAATTGCATCTGATTGAATGCAGAAATAAAAGCAAACAAACAAACAAAAAATACACAAATTCATTACATTTAAATCATCCTCATCTATAAGGCCGTCACTATATCTTTATTAGAATTGTAACATTTAATAAGCAAAAAATGACAACAATTCCATGTTTTGTAAGCTGAAATACAGAAATTTTCGGCTCGCTCGCTAAAATTTCTCCAAAAAAAAAAAGAGACAAGAGCAAAACGTGATGATGGCACGGAAATATACAATGTCGGCTCACTCGTGCGTACTAATTTGGAGTATTTTTTCAAGTCCTCAGTTTGTTGGTATAAATCGTTATCTATAAGGCCGTCACTATATCTTGATTAGAATTGTAAGATTTAATAAGCAAAAAATGACAACAATTCCATGTTTTGTAAGCTGAAATACAGAAATTTTCGGCTCGCTCGCTGCGCTCGCTTGCTAAAGTTTCTCCAAAAAAAAAAAAGAGATAAGAACAAAACATGATGGCGCGGATATATACAAATGTCGGCTCACTCGTGCGTACTAATTTGGAGTATTTTTTCAAGTCCTCAGTTTGTTGGTATAAATCGTTATCTATAAGGCCGTCACTATATCTTGATTAGAATTGTAAGATTTAATAAGCAAAAAATGACAAGAATTCCATGTTTTGTAAGCTGAAATACAGAAATTTTCGGCTCACTCGCTGCGCTCGCTCGCTAAAATTTCTCCAAAAAAAGAGAGATAAGAACAAAACGTGATGATGGCGCGGAAATATACAAATTTCGGCTCACTCGTGCGTACTAATTTGGAGTATTTTTTCAAGTCCTCAGTTTGTTGGTATAAATCTGTCACCATTAATTTTCTTGATTAGAATTGTAAGATTTAATAAGCAAAAAAAGACAAGAATTCCATGTTTTGTAAGCTTAAATACAAAAATTTTCGACGCGCTCGCCAAAATTTATCACACACAAAACAGATCAGAACAAAACGTGATGATGACGCAGAAATATACAAAAATTTTCGGCTCGCTCGCTGCGCTCGCTCGCCAAAATTTATCTAAATTTATTACATTTAAATCACCCTCAAAAGACCCCTTTTAAGTCCTTGAAAAGGCATATCATGTAGACTTTTTATGTCCCTACCGGGATGGGGTTGGGGTTGAACACTTTTTCAGAAATTAGGGGCGCAATTTTCGCGCTTGCCCCGGGCGCCGTTTTCCCTAGATACGCCACTGTGCTAGGGTGTTGAGTTTCAGCCATAAATTGTCCCCAGAATAAAGTACAGACACTTTGTAGGTATGGTCTATTTCTTACATAAATGGCTTCACAGCTAATAAGTGTTTGACAACTAGTCTGAAAGCAAAGTTACTTTGTTAAATGTATACAATGACATGACATTCTGACATCCCTACCAACAGTGCTTTACCAGTGGGTATGCTGTGCTATTCTATACGTGCATGATGTCAAGTACCTGTACTAGGGCTTGAAAGTACATAGTGACATACAGCTTTGAACACTAGATTTATATTCATTCTTGTAAATGACACCTTTTACACTTATACAATGTCACCAAGGTAATACCAAATGTGCGTTTAGTATAGATGGTCATATTACTCATCGACGGTCTTGATTTTTATAAGCTATTAGGTTATCAGATTTCTCTTACCTGATAAAGAACATACAAGAATGAAATTCATGTAATTAATTTAATTACAGTGTTGAGAAAATACAGCACATTCAGATGCTGCTTTTCCACCATTTCCCTTAGAAGTTACGTTGAAAAAAAAAATGAAGAAAAGATAATAAATGCAGTATTCTTGAGACACGTGAAGGGAGAATTCACAGAGAGAAAAATAGCCAAAATATAATACATAGAGGAAAAAGATTAATCATGAGATGAAGCTCGTGAGAGAAAAAAAAAGGAGAAAAGGGAAGAGAGAAATCACCTGGTGAGATATTGTGACCCCTCCCCATCTATAACCGTTCAAGCATAATGGATCCCCCCCCCCCCACATGCTTATGACCAATGACAGTGATTCATTCAAAATATTATCAGCAAGGGAGAAGTGGGGCATTAGCGATGCACATTGGTTTGTTATTCTTGATGCTAAATAGGGCAGGGCATTGTCAATTACCTAGGCCCCTTGACCTCGTATCCCATCCCATCAACACCATTGCTGAGAAAAATAAATTCGCGAAACATGTCATAACATCACACTAAATATATGTATGGCATGTGAAATTTCGGTTTCAAATGGTACTACATCCACTTTCGGTTGCAAAAGGTACTACATCCACAAAAATATAAACATGTTTAATCCATAAAAAATAAATGAATGGACCTGGATTTTCTTAGAGAGTGGTTTTAGTATTGTATCATCCAGCAGTATAATACGGGGGAAATATCATTCCAGTCTGAGCTTCCTAAATATGATAATTAAAAAATCACGTTTTTCTCAGAACTTGAAATCATGGATGTAGTACCTTTTGAAACCGAATTCTTCATTTGTCTCTTTTTCGATAAAAAGAAATCATTTTTAGTAAAGACTTCAGCAGCATTTTTCATAGGGGCGATATGTTTAAGTAGATTTATAGTAGATTTATCTCAGGCTAAATATACACAAGTGTATACTCTATATTCATTTTCTTTGCTTCCTGTCATCATGTTTACGACAGAACAGAAGGTATTCATTATAATTTCGTTTTTCAGAAGTAGGGAGAGCACAGTTGCCACTCAACGACAGTATCGACAGGCGTTTGACTTTACACAGATACTGCCATAGGATGAATAAAGACTAGTTGTGATTGTGGAATTTCTCATGAATAAATAATGAAGCATTCAAACCCTGGCCATTCTTCAGGACCATTGTCACGGTGTTAAATCTTCATGTGCCATGGTGAAACCCCAACGTAATCATGATTTGAGATAACATTTTGTTTTTCAAGTCTATGTTACTTGTATAGATTTTTGTCGTGTTGAAAAATAGTGAGTAAAGTTGTGGAGAAATGCCAAACTTTGCTTTGATGTATTATCGCATGACAAGTCTATGACTGTTTTTCTCTCACATGACCAGTAGCTAAATTATTGTGAAGGCATTTCTTTTGCACACAAACGGTAACAGAAATTTTAGATTTACATGCAAATCCAGCAGAGAACACTGCTTGATAGTCAATCACCACATAAAATGCAAGCGATATATGAGAGGAACGGAAGCGCGAGAAATGCTTTCATTGTACTGCGGCATTTTGCGATTTATCGATCGGATTGGGCGGGTTTGCGCGTTTGAGCAGAACATGCGAAGATGGCACGCCGTCGACTGAGTTGGATGTGCGAACGTAGCACTTAAAGAGTTAACCACACACTCCCATACACACCCATTGACCCCTGTGCAAAGTGAAAGTTTTGTACAGTGAGTTGAAAATAGAGCAAAATCTGAAACCTAACTGTGAAATTAATCATGGATTTCATGAAACTGATTTATGCTTTCATATTTAAACTACCTTCAACAAAATTGCACACTATTCAGTTATCACTTATATCAATGACAGTGTTATTTGATATATAGTTTATGAATTAATAAGAATCAAAAGTGGGAAATGTTTTTGAAACACCTAGTATATATATATATATATATATATATATATATATATATATATATATATATATTATATAATATTATGTAGATTGACGCTACGTCAAAGGACCAACAAACGATATTCATAAATGTGCAATATTTTCTGCCTTACGGGAAACTGTCTCAAAGACGTCATCGAAAATTCCAGCTCGAACGACCTCATAATTCTCATTTGTCCAATACAACTGCTGCTCCCTCTGGTCGACTACGATGTCCCACACAGGCGAGGGGGTGAAGGGAATGATTCTGACAACGAAACCATCTTGTTTGCTCACAACAAATCCAGATTTCCCGACCAGAATCACGAGATCAGCGACCTCAAAATCGTCCGCACCTGAAAAGAAACAAGTCTTCTGCTATCATGATATTTCTACACAGTCTTTATAGGAACACAAATGAAAGACGACATTATTGACTATGGTATGACCTAAAACTGTGAGACCGAAATGTTAAAGGGTGTGTACAATTCTAGTCGAGGGGAGGATATAGCATTTAACGTTTTACGAGATATTCAGAAATCACTATATGTCAAAGAACATGCAATTCTAGGGGTATCAAAAATGTATTTGATGAACATCGGTTTTGAAATGGTTGAAATATCCAAAAATAAGGTGAAACAAAGAGATCCTATTAAAAGTCGTGGCATGTAGTCTTTTATTATAGGTTTTCCCGCTCAATTTTACCAGATTTGCATTCGATTTAATGATGCGAGCATTCATTTTTGAGCGAATTTATTGAATGATCACCGAGATTAACATTCAAAAAGCTAAGTAGTTTATTCAATATAATTTCATCAGCATTCGAAACTTGTCAGCAAGTAGGACGGTTACAAGCGGAGTGCCACAGGGAAGCATTCTTGGGCCTCTTTTGCTCATGTTAGCTCTAAACGATCTGCATAAATCTGTCAAGAAGTGTGCGCTTTCCCTATATGCAGTTGACACGTGTTCATATTTTGCTTCAAATAAGTCGTCTTGTTTACAAAAAAAAAAAAATAATGATGACCCAGAGTTACTTCTTGAATGGTTCCAAAGTAATGACTTATTGTTAAACGTAAACAAATGTCTAAACGGAATTTGCGAAATTTTAAGAATGTTCATCTTAACATTCAGAATACGCCTCTGCAAAGATTTTAAGAATGCAGATATCGCGGAGTCATTCTCGACGAAAACCTAATAGGACCCCACAAATTGAAAACGTCAGAATCAAAACGCTTTAAAGGGAAGATAAACCCCAAGAACAATGTGGATTGAGTGAAAGCAGCAACATTAGTAGAACACATCAATGAAAGTTTGAGGAAAATCGGACAATCGATGCAAAAGTTATGAATTTTTAAAGTTTTGGTGTTGGAACCGCTGGATGAGGAGACTACTACTATATGACGTATGAGTGGACAACAATACAAAGAAAATATAAAGGAAATTCAACAAAAATTCACTTTTCTAGAATTATGAAAGAGCAGTGGACCAACCGCTTTCAGAAAGCAGGGGGAATAATTGCTACCCTTAACATATGTCAATATCAAGTTGAAAGAATTTGTAATTTTCATGAAAAATGGATTTTTGTAGTATTTTCTTTATATTTTCTTGGTATTGTTGTCCACTCATACGTCATAACCTCCAGTAGTCTCCTCATCCAGCGGTTCCAACATCAAAACTTTAAAAATTCATAACTTTTGCATCGATTGTCCGATTTTCTTCAAACTTTCACTGATGTGTTCTAATAATGTTGCTGCTTTCACTCAATCCACATTGTTCTTGGGGTTTATCTTCCCTTTAAGTCTTTCATGCAGTCAAGAAAGAACATTGATAAGAATACTTCCCTGTGGTTACATGTAACTCTAATCCAACCTCATTTGGACTATTGTAGTGTAATTTTGAGGACTGGTCACTTGGGTCACCTAAATCGATTGCAAGTTATTCAGAACAGATGCCTAAGAATGGTACAAAGTGTTGACACCCGTTTCGATAGGGAAACTTTTTATTCTTCTCTTCAGGTCGACCGACTCAAAGAAAGAATATAAAAGCAAACCTTAATCTTTATATTCGAACCGTTGAAGAGATGGAGTATTAACAACAGAGTTATTCCCTTTGATCTATGTTCGAAGCCGCCGCTCAAAAATATTTGAAGCGTGTGCCAAACAGGATCTGCCGCTCCGATACGAAGGCAATTGACTTGTGTTGCATTGCATAGTCACCAGCTACTTTCAAAGGAAGATATGTCTTTGTGATGGTAATTACTTTTCGTTATCCTTTCTTATAATAGGTAGGTGGTACAGACACGAGGATGCGCGAACAAAAATTGAGGGAAAGAATGCCGAAATGAAGATGAAAATTGCTCAGGTCCTCAGCTCATCACTATCCGTCCACTTCAGGGTTTCTACAGCTGACAAGCAAAAAAGATCTTTATCTATTTCTATTTTAGTGCCACTTACGTACTTCCGGGTTAAAGAAAAAAGTGTGGGGGCCAAAGTGATGACAGATTATGCATTCCTTTGTATGGTGCACAAAAAAGTGTGGGGGCCCGAGCCCCCACGGCCCCCATGGCTGCGCCGGCCATGGATTTGAATGCCTATATTATATTTTTCCAAAATATCTTGTTTGCTTCTATATTTATACCCCCGCCAAACGAAGTTTGAAGGGGGTATATAGGAATCAGCGGACGGTCGGGCGGTCGGTCGGGCGGTCGGGCGGTCGGTCCGTTGCAAATCTTGCGTCGCGAACTACTTCCTCAGTTTTCAACCGATTCCCATAAAACTTGGCACAGATGTGTGCCATGGGTTGTAGATGTGCAAGACGTATTTTTTGACAGTACCCAAAAGTACGTTGCCATGGTAACAGCATATTATGGGCAAAAATGGGTACAAATCTTGCGTCGCGAACTCCTCCCACAGTTTTTGATCAATTTTTATGAAATCAGGTACAGATGTTCATCTGAATAATATGTTAATGTGCAAGACACATATTTCCGCAGTGGCAAAAAGTGCGTTGCCATGGTAACGGCATGTTATTGGTAAAATATAGGGCAAAATGCTTCATGGCAAAACTGCTTCATCAGTGTTCTTCCAATTCTCATGGAATTTATATTGAATGTTTGTCTTACGATATAGGTCAGCATGACACATTTCTTGACAGTGACAAAAAGTATGTTGCCATGGTAACAACTCACATATTATGAGCCAAAATGATGGAAAATTTTGTGTTGCAAACTACTTCCTCAGTTTTTGCCCAATTTCCATGAAACTTGGTACAGATGTGTGCCTTTGGTTGTAGATGTGCAAGACGCATTTTTTGACAGTACCCGAAAGTACGATGTCATGGTAACGGCATATTAATGGCAGAAGATCAAGGAAAGATCTTGCGGATTTAACTACTTCCTCAGTTTTTTGACCAAAGCTTATGAAATGTGGCACACACCTTGATCTTGGTGGAAAGATGTGGAAGACATATTTTTCGGACGTGTCGGAAGCTGCGTTGCCATGGTAACGGCATATAAATAGCAGAAGATCAAGGAAAGATCTTGCGGATTGAACTACTTCCTCTGTATTCGACTGAAGCTCATGAAATGTGGCACACACATTGGTCTTGGTGGGAAGATGTGCAAGACATATTTTTTGGACGTGTCGGAAGCTGCGTTGCCATGGTAACGGCATATTAATGGCGGAAGATCAAGGAAAGATCTTGTGGATTGAACTACTTCCTCAGTTTTTGACAAAAGCTTATGAAATGTGGCACACACAATAGTCTTGGTGGGAAGATGTGCAAGACATATTTTTCGGACGTTTCGGAAGCTGCGTTGCCATGGTAATGGCATTTAAATGGCAGAAGATCAAGGAAAGATCATTCCTTGGGTAAGACGTCACGGGGCGGGGGTATTAATCACCTTAAGTGATATTTTTTACATTATTTTCATATTCCTATTCAATTTCATAATTTCATTTTCTCCGTCTATTGACATATATTTCTTCTTCAATCAATAGGCCTTTAATGAATGATAAAGTAACCAAATCATATTTTACTACGTCAACATACCAACACTAACTTTTAGCTTTCATTTCTTTTGCCCAAAATTGGTTGCCTCTGACTTCCATGTCCCTCATGCTGGTTGCCGAGATGTACAGATGCTGTGATGTTGGTGGGGTTTCCTTGCCTCTTATCCCTCTCCCTGCTTCTTCTTAATTACGCTAGATTATCTTCTCCATCTAGTCCCTGGTTTCCTTCAGTGCTTCTGTCATTTCCATCTTAAAGGGATTGTACAGTTATGGTTGAGACCTAATTTCAGGTTTCTAACATTTTTGGTGAGATAATGAGAAACCTCTTATAAAATGTGAAAGAGCATGTAATTATAAGGAATTGATGATGAAATTGGTTTTGAAATGGCTGAGATATCAAAAAAGAGCGATTCTAATAAAGTATGGAACCCACACTTCATTACGATCGCTTTGTTTTACTTTGTTTTTTGATGTTTCAGTCATTCCAAACCCGATCTTCATCAAATAAGCTTTGAATTCATCTTAAAATGGTATGATCTGTACTATATCATAAGTGTTTTCTTGGTATCTCGCAAAAAGTTAAAAACCCAATTCTCATCTCCACCAAAACTGTACTATCCCTTTAACATTTTAGTCCCTAAACCGCTCGACGGCAACCGCTCGATCTATTCTCAAGGTTTTCTTCTGTGCTGTTGTCATTTTGTGTCTGTTATTTTTGTTCCCTAAATCGCTCGCCAACGACCGCTCGATTAGGTCAGTGCCTGGGCGGTTCCCGCTCGGACACCGAACGTATTTTGGGCAGCGAATGAAAATTGGTCGGTCGCCGCTGAAATTTTAACTCCGCGTTAAAACTTCAGCGGCGAACGACCGATGCCCTAAATATCAGTGGCACCTAGTCGGTCAAAGGTCGTTGTCCGACCGGTTTTTGGAAAAAAAAAAATTGCCGACCAGGCTGATTTGGGGGGTTCTGACCGTAGCTTTAGAGATAACGTTGTTCATCGGTTATGGACCAGTTTTAATAAGTCTCATGTTCTTAGGGAAAATGTAGAAATGAACGTGGAGTTCAACCATGAGTAATTATTACATTCTTCTTTTAATTTCCGAAATCTCCAGGCAACTGCAATAGCCATGTCAACTACAAATATAAATATTGATATATAATATTATGACCACAGACGCGTTAGGGCGTGTCTCATCTTAAGGCAGAGAACAGAAGAATATTCATATCATCCATACAATTGCACAATTACGTGACTTTATACAGGCCTAGTTCAATATTTCAGTGGTCATTACGTAGCTTTTTAGTAGGAAACTTTTGGCAGATTATGCCCTTCTACTAGCTAGGTGAGAGACTGCTCAATGTGCAGGATTACCCTCACAGAAACACAGTATTAAAATCCTGCAAACGTTTGCCCAGTCCGAATATGTGAACCTATTATAGTAAAGGGATTTTATTAGCAAGGTAACATATGTGACCGTGCATCACAACCCCTCCCCTCTTAATTTTACACGAAGAATCCAAATAGGTGAAACTAGTAAGCCAATTCAGACGTAAGCTTTATTTTCTGATAAAGCTAATCCATTTGTACATTGTTCCTTAGTTTTGGATTATAAAGTGAATCGGCAAAAGTGTTTTGGGATCATAGAGATCATAATATAGAGGTACCTTTTCTTTTCTTTTCTTTTCTTTTAAATCCTTTGCACACTCTTCACTTTCAATTCTAATAACTGTTAAAAAGATATTGCTTCTGCTTCGAAATTCATCACGAACAGAATATGTGAATTATTGCTGCTCCTGTGTTTTATATCATGCTTTTATTCCATTCATCGCGCAGCAAGCATTGTGTGGAAAAGATTAAGCGCTTGAGTAGACCCTGTACTTCAGAGCCTCTTTTTTCCAGTTGACACCTCTCCAGAGTATTTGCTTTCTTTTCCATATCTAATTATGTTAACGGAGTCCTTTTGAAATGAGTAATATATTATTTCAAAGCTTACTGTCTGTTCTTTTGGAATCTGCATGTTTAATTAACCAAAATAAAATCCATTTCTGGTGACTTTTTTGTTTGTTTCATGGTGCAAGGTCACATGATCACTCGGTAATCATAACTTTGGTGTTAATACACCTCTCAACAACGTAGCAAAGTGGAGCGGGAAGAATTTTCCTTCTCATCTAAAAACAGCAAGAACACTTTAAATACATATTGGATGATTTCATGACCACAAAGCACATAGAAAGCTGCAAATACCACCCAAATTTCCAGGCCTTGTTTTTTCACAGTACACCAGTGAGCGATGGCTGAAACCCTTCATCTGTTTCTCAACGAGCTCGAAGCTTCCATTGTCGTCACAGTGTATTGCCTGGCAAGATCTCAAATTTTTGATGGTCTCCGCGGCTGTCGAATGTTCTACACGATTGATAAAGAAATTAGCAAAAACAAACAGACGAAGTAACACAAAGAAGAAAAATCAAAAGAAGAAAGCAGTGAAACAAGCTAAACCGAAAAAATGACAAAAAGCCCCTTTTTATTATTTGAAGGCTTTCTATGCCCTCGCAAAGATTTCATATTACTGATCAGACATTTTTTTTGCGTGCATGACCGAAAACAAAAAAAAAAAAAAACACATAAACAAATAGAAGCCCATGGGTTTATTGCTTAAAAAGGATAACAATTCCTTGTTTACAAGTTATCATTGTGCAGCGTTTTCCTACCACCATGGTTCACGAAAGACAGAACTTAAAATGTTCCCTAGAGTCGTTCCCTGAATATAAGAACGACCCAAGTCCAATTTTTGGCCACATTTAGTTTAACATGAGAAATTGCAGCTTATGCATGGACTCATCTTATATATACATGAAAAATCTTAATTACTCCCGGAAGTGCCTGAAATGAATGGGTGAAATAATAAATGTAAGAATGACCCAAGTCCAGGACTTGGATCATTGGTACATACATCTTATAGCGCCCTCTCTCATCACTCTTCTCATCTCATATAGCAGCCTATCCTGTATATGATTTAAAGAACGACCCAAGTCCATCACATAAAATAGCCTCTCCACATTTACTGTAAATGTTAATTGTCATAATGATATATGTTCTAATTTGTATATACAATATCGCCTTCCCATCACAGTTAAATAGAATATTATTCGAAAAAATTTTCCCAAATTTACTCGAAATGGCCTTCCATGGACTTGGGTCGTTCTTATATCCAGATACTCGATTATTCCTTGCAGCTGCAGCTGCACTGCTATTCTGCACTTTATAATCATTAGCAGTTCCTAAAGAGAGGAAAGCCCTGAATGGTTGAAACTCACAAAGGGAAAAGATTGGTTCCTTGGATCATTATGATTTTTTTCTATTTGTTTAGTATAAATATGGTTACCCACCTTAAAGAACTATTTTAAAGTCAAGAAAGAAATGCCAAAGGAGCTGGTACAACACACAACATAAAATCATTATAACTCCAAGTTGAAAAACTATTAAAACTAAGTCTATGATTATATAAATGAAGTGAACATATAAAGGGTTGTATCATTAAGAATACATTAACTGAGAACGACAACCCTTCCATGTATAATTCCGGTGATAACACAGGTGTTCGTGCACATCTGTCACACAGTTTGGAAAAAATGACGATCTCTTTATTTCTTTTGTTTATTTCTTCTTCTTTTTTACAAAGCTGTGATTGGGTGTTAACATTCAATCACAAGTCAAGATGGCTCATCCAGCGGGAGAACACCGGGCGTCCCTTTATCATTACCTCCGCCAAGGGAGGAGGTTACGTTTTCGTTACTCTTTGTTTATTTGTTCGTTCATTAGATAGTGAGTAAGTTAGTTAGTTCGTTAGTTAGTTAATTAGTTAGTTAGTTTGTTTGTTTGTTTGTTTGTTTGCTTGTTTGTCTGTGTGCAAAGTAACTCAACAATTAGCGGATTGACTTGAAACTTGCAGGAAAGGTTGAGAATGACAAAAGTACTAGACAATTAACTTTTCGTAATGATCCGAGAATTTGGGGGAATAACAGAAGGATTTTTTGTTATATTTTAGCAGGTAGGGTCAATGAACTTTGGAGTTCCAGCTGCTCATTTTGTTTTCAAACGCGCACTAAAGTGCGTGCTCTAGTTTCTGCTAGGAAGAGGCGCGCTGTGCAGCTGAGGGTTTATGGCGTAACAGGCTTCTATATTGGGGAATCGGGCGATTTTCAGCATGACCTGGATACCTATGGGCGTGGAAATCACTGATCAATCTCTATAGGTGAGCTCACCCATCGGTTTAGATGACGGTTCATGGCGGTTCTCAAACCGCCGTGAACCGTGTCCCATTGATCACGGAAAGCACCTTGACTAGGTTCTCAACACGTTTTGAACACGGAGGAAACGCGGATCGACGCTGTATAGTAACACTGATCTCCCCTGAAGGTGGAGGAGTCCATGCCAAGCCCATGTAGTTGGATGCAATTAGAGCCCTTTCACTCGTCCTTAACAGTGGATTTCAACAAGGAGCGTTTTGCTTTGTTAGGTAAACACAACTTTAAAAGAAATTATGAAACATAACCCCCTGTGTTTACAGATTGATATAAGTGATGCAACAAGCAATTGTGTTCAAGTTTCAACGTGCTTTTTCTCTTTCTCATTTCAATTTTTGAAATATCTGCATTAACTATCATTAAAAAGGCATACATATCAAGACGGAATCCAACATAGTTTCCAAAGTTTCCTGTTCAATAGCAGGTTTATTTATAAAGTGATGTACAAGTACTTGATTGTTTCAACATCTCTATTTTTCACTCTTTCTTAATTAAGTTTCACATTTAAATTTCACATAATTATTTCGCATATTGATTTTCAGATACTTTGTCGCTTGTTTATCCATGTTTTTTACAAAATTGCTCCTTTCCTTTCAGAGCTCCTTGTGAAATATTAGCCTATGAGAGTTCCTACATCGTAAGAGGAATCTGTATGTGATACCCTCGATCTATTACAACAAACTGCTATGGCAAACGTAGTTTATGCCGCCCCAGAATTGTGGAACAGCTTCCCAAATGATAACACATGCAAGTTCAATCAATAAATCCAAAATGTTTTTAAAAAGTAGATATGTTAAAACAGTAACGTAGTGATTCTAAATGATAATTTATGCAGCATGTTACTGTTTCTTAAATTACCTTTTCCTGCTTTTTTTTTGTTCCCCCTCTAAAGCGCATAGAGACCTTGCTAAAGGTATTATGCGCTTAAAAGAACGGTAATGATGATAATGTTATAATAAAATTTGTATTATCTTTAACAACATTCAATAAAAAACATAATGTATTTTATACATTATCAAAGAAGCATTATACAGTATTATGTGCATAGTTTTCTGTTTACCTACAGGTTCACGTAACATAATAATGGTGTGGGTTTTTTTTTTTAATTTTTAACATTGCTTTTCCCTCTACTCTCTTAAGTTTCAACATATCTGTATCAATATGCAGTCTTACAAAAAGGCATACATAATCACGAAAGCAGACCCCAACATATTTACATATTCTTCTGTGTATAACTTATCAGGTTCACGTTGTTGGCCATCTTAAAAGCTGTTAAGCTTTAATGAAATTATGAACAGACCTTTTTAATGTAACTGATGTATGAATAAATGAATGTCAATTTATTCAAAAACCAAACATAAATAACAAGAATGCACAAATCGCTGGTACAAAAATTTACATGGTTTTTAGGACCCCGAAAGAAGCAAGGCTTGTGAGTGGGGCCCTATGCAAGGTACAAATAAGTTGGGACTCAGCAGCACAAAGTCCAACCGCCAATGATGTAAAGTGACATTCCCCATCATAATAATCAGTTGAGAGAACATTCAGATCAGTCACTGAAACCACTGACAGCAGGCCAAGGTACCACGTATAACGTTCACACACAAACACTACTATTCAACACAACTAACAACTTTTTGAACATTAAACTTCATGTGTTACTGTTATATGCTAAAGAAAAAAAGGAAACTAAAGCATTCAGTATATTCACCCGATCTTGCATTATGGGTCCATCTTTTCATTTCTCCATTTTTAATACTCCGCCACGAAGTGCCGCCGGAGGCATTATTCTCTTTTAAGTTCATTGTTTCTTTTCGCTTGAAAATTATGGCGGTGTTAACACGGTATTGTCATGGATCTTGCGGTGCAAACACGGAGGATGCCGTTCTTTACACGATGAACGGCGATGTGAACAAGGTCCATTTCAAACCGCCAAGACCGCCACGAAAAATTAAACATGTTTAATTTTTTATGGTGGTTCGCCGCTGTTCTCGGGGTTCATGGCGGATGAGTGGCGGATGACCACGATTTGTGTACGTTGTAAACACGTTCTTTGGCGGAGCACGGCGATTTGCTGAACCGCCATGAATCGCCATCTAAACCGACAATGTGTGATTGCACCTTATGGAGGAGCCCAAAGTGTTTTTTCCCCCAGTGTTGTAGAGGAGAAAAATCTCTTTGGGAAGAGCAAAATCATCTGTGGAAAGGAGCTGCTTGGCGGAGGTCAGCGCTCTCAGAGTGTTTTTCTAGTTATTTTTATTATCATTTTTCTTTTTAAACTGGATCTTTCCCTTGTCCCCTGTATATATTTTCATGAATTCATTTCCTCCAATTTTCATTACCACAATATATACTCAGCAAAAAAAGAAAGTAAACGCTTTTTCAAGTTAAGATTTCTCATAGAACAATTGGCTGAAAGCTAAAATATATCATATACCATATCAAAGGTAATTTAATTGGCTATCAACATGGTAAGTCAAAAAAGGGAAATCTTACGCATGAGTGAATACCTTTGTTTTTCTCTTCCAGGGCACAAAAGTACAAATTGCAAAACTGAGCAAGTTGTCATTCATGCGTATGTGCTTTCCCATAGAACAATAAGAGCAAACAACAAAGTTTAGACAAAACGAAACATTAATCAAGTTGCAAAAATAAATCATTGATCTCGATGATATCTTTTAAGCATAAATGATTAATGAAGGCTAAAAATAATAGAGGAAAATAGAGAATCTTGTGTCAATTCTAAATTCAAATGAATTAAGAGAAAACGTAATAATCAAATTGATAGAAATTTGAACTTTTTTTCAAATTAGGAAATTGTAAATATAGTTTGGCTCTTGATTGTATCTCATGAATTCTTAAATCACTAGATTAACAGAAATAAATAAAGACATTCTGCTCATTTAATCATTTTATGCTTATTATTCTCTTTGTCATGTGAAGTTTGACTTGACAGAAAATTCTTATTTGCCCCCTTTCGTTCCGCACTATGCTCTTTAGAGGTTATACAGAAATAAAGAGAACGAAAACTTATTTTTGTTATTTCATTCATGTCTCTCATTATGTTTAAGTGGTCTTTTGTTATCGTAAAGGGCATTTGCAAATGAAATTTAACATGTCAATTTTTGCAATTTTTAATTTTGTGCCTTGGAGGAGAAAAACGATTGTGCTCACTCATGCGTAAAGTTTTCTGTTTAATTAACCTATTAGCTTAATAGCCAATTAAATTATCTTTGATATGGTATATGATACATTGATTTTTATCAAAATCTCCTACAAAAAATATGACCTCAAAAAAATGTTTCCTTTCTTTTTTTTGCTGAGTGTATATATATATATATATATGCGCGCGTGTGTGTGTGTGTGCGTGTGCGTGTGTGTGTACCTACATGTACCATGAACAAAGTGCACATTATGGAAAGATACCTGTCAGGAACACGATGATGACAAGTTTTACTATTGTCGACGTCATTCTGGAAATGTCGGTGCACCCTTTGCCGAATAGGTATCCAAATTGAATAAAACAAACAAGAAAGGTAAGTAACCTCTCCCGGAAACGACCTTCAGGTTGTAAAGTTTATACATGTATTCGTTAAAAAGATTAATCATTTATGATATATATATTATGATATAAGAAAACAAATAAAAGTGTTGTTGTGATCGAAGTAGAAAAAAATTGAAAGGTGTTGAAATATGTCAATGTTATACTACTTATTATGCTGACTTAACCCAATCTGTTTTCGTTTCATTACCCATTCGTCTGAAAGGTAAGACAGACATGCAAAAATTGAGATTGTACTCCATCGTTTATATATTCATATAATATATAAATAAAGATAAATAAAAAGATTATATATATATATATATATATATATATATATGCATGTGTGTGTGTGTGTGTGTGACCCTGCATCACAAGACAAACAAAAAGTCGCCAGACATGGATTTTTAGTCAAGAGCAGATGCTGAAAGAGCAGTCTAAGCTTTAAAATGATGTATAGCTCAATTGAAATATACTCTCCTAACCCATCTAAATATTGGAAAGAATGCACGCATTCTGGGAAAGTGGGAACTGAGAAAAGAGGCTGTGAAGTACAGGGTCTATCTATCTATTCAAGCGCGTATTATCTTTACCAAACCGTGCTAGCTGTGCGATGAATGGGACCAAAAAAAAAAAAAAAAAACAGGATGTAAACCACCAGGCCAAAAACAATAAAGGGATCATTATATTAAGTTGAAATTAAACATGCTCTATTCACACATTCTGACCATCATTAATGCCAACTTTCAAAGCAGTAGCTCTATTTCTTCAAAAGTTATCAGACTTAAAAGTGAAGAGTGCGCAAAGGGGCCTCTAAGACATACTTGATCTCTGTACTCGACCAAAAAAAAGAGATGTAGAAAAAAAAAAACTGCTGAGAATGCACTTTCTTCTTCATTTTATGATCCCAAACTTAAGAATAATATAGAAGAAGGGTAATTCCTTCGGAAAATATGAAAAGCTCAATATTTGCTTAGTTGACCCGGTTCACCTTTTTTGAGTCCTCGCGTATAATCAAGGGGTGCGACTTTTTGTTCGTTTTGTAATGCACGGTCACATTGTTATATAGATTACGCAAGATTCAAAATAGGCTAAATGGCCTCTCCTAATCATATTCTGAAAGAGCAGACATTAAGCTTTAAAATGATGTAGAACTCATATCAAATGTGACCCGCTACAACAAAATGGTCGTAAAGTCGCGCACGGTCGAAGCCGTGAAAATCGAGTTTGAAGTTAGAGCATCAAAATTGGTCAAAACTTACGATTTTCTGAATTTGACATATTATTAGAGTCTGACATGTTTTCTATCATCTGTCGAAATTTTGAAGCAAAATGATGAAAGGAAAGACCAAAAAATAGCGTTTTTCTGGACCATGTTTTTTTTTTTTTTTTTTTTTTTTGGCGTTTCAACGAAGCAGAAACTGGTTCGAACATTTGGATTGAGCGCCACACATAGGCTCCGCCAATAACAACGACCAGAGTGATCTCATTGGTCAGTTTGCTGCTTGCCGCTAACCGAAGCGTGACGCTCGCACACTGCCCAGTCGACTGGTGCGTGCGGGCGGGTTGCGCTATGCCTAGCCGCTTCTCCTGACATCCTGGTCACTGATTGGTCGGTGAGGAGACGGCCGACGCTGTGTTTGAATGAGCATTTCGGGGGTTGCTAGGGCTTAACTTCTATTGTCCGGAGGTGAATACTGACTTCCGTGTCTCTTGATTGTGATTTTAGGGCGCTTTTCTCGAAACAGTGATTTCCCAGACGTCTTGACATGCTCTCTTTTAAACATCGATATCTCCGCAGCCAATTATTTTTATAAGACGTGTTATATATAAATTTAAAGCAGAAAGATTAGGGAATTGTGTCATGCAATTTTCAAATAATCGACCTCGCCCGACTTTAGGATCATTTTGTTGTAGCGGGTCACAAATGGACTCTCCTAACCTATCTAAATGTTTGAAAGAAAGCACAAACTCAGGAAAAGTGTGAACTGAGAAAAGAGGCTCTGAAGTACAGTGTCTATTCAAGCGCTTAATCTTTACCAAACCGTGGTGGCTGTGCAATGAATGGGACAAAAAACAGGAAGTAAACCACCAGAGTAATAACAATGAAGAAATTATTAGATTAATCTGAAATTTGGCATGCCTCATTAACACATTCTGTCTATAATTAATGCCAACTTTCAAAGCAGTAGCACAATTTTTTTCAAAAGTTATTAGAGTTGAAAGTGAAGAGTGTGGATAAGGTTTTACAGAACTGAAAAAAGGATTCTAAAGACACACCTAATCACACTATTCTACCAAAAATGTTTGAGATAAACTGCTAAAAAACACACTTTCTAGCCCGTTTTATGATACCAAATTTTAGCATAATGTAAAAGAAGGCCCGCTCTTTCAGAAAATATGAAAAAGTCAAGTTCGGCTAGGTTGACCCATTTCACTTATTTTAAGTCCTCACGCAAAATGTGTGCGACTTTATGTTTGTTTTGAGGTGCACGGTCACATATATAGAAATTGTGTACTTTTGTTTTACGCTATTCCTAAGTTTTTGATCTTGTAAAGAAGTTGATGTTGTGGTTTATGCAGCCCCTTATAAAACGATCGCGTCAATTCTAGAGTCCATTTTTCATTTAATTAGAAAGAAAAAATTGCACATCTTCCTCACTTTCAACTCAAACAACTTTTGAATGAGTAATACTACTCCTTTAAAAGTTGCTAAAAGCCATAAATGGAATATTATGAAAGAGAACAAATGACATCAGCTCTAAGTCAATCTGACAATCTGTTTATTGTGGTTTTCAAAGAGGTAACATCATCATTATTTTCTTCTGTTCAGTATATTATACGGAGCCCATCTTGGTAAGATCAAGCACTTGAGTATACCTCAAACTTATAAGACTCTTTTCTCGGTAAACTTTACTTAAAGTGTGTATTTTCTTCCCATGTAAAGTTGAGATGGGTTACAAAATCTGACACTGCACCTCAAAACAAACAAAAAGTCGCCTGACATGCATTTTTAGTTATGACCATATTCTGAAAGAGCAGACTTTAAGCTTTAAAATGATGTATAACTCAAATCAAATGGACTCTCCTAACCTATCTAAATATTGGAAATAAAGCACAAACTCAGGAAAAGTGTGAACTGAGAAAAGAGGCTCTGAAGTACAGTGTCTATTCAAGCGCTTAATCTTTACCAAACCATGCAGGCTGTGCGATGAATGGGACAAAAAACAGGAAGTAAACCACCAGAGTAACAACAATGAAGAGATTATCAGATTAAACTGAAATTAAGCATGCCTCATTAACACATTCTGTCCATAATTAATGCCAACTTTCAAAGCAGTAGCACTATCTTTTCAAAAGTTATTAGAGTTGAAAGTGAAGAGTGTGGACAAGGTTTTTTCAGAAATGAAAAAGGGATTCTGAAGACACACCTAATCACACTATTCTATCAAAAATGTTCGAGATAAACTGCTAAAAAAAAACACTTTCCTGCCCGTTTTATGATACCAAATTTTAGCATAATGTAAAAGAAGACCCGCTCTTTCAGAAAATATGAAAAAATCAAGTTCGGCTAGGTTGAGCCATTTCACTTGTTTTCAGTCCTCACGCAAAATCAGTGTGTGCGACTTTATGTTCGTTTTGAGGTGCACGGTCACAAATTTCCTTTATGTTCTTCATTTTATAGTTTCAAATCTCCCGAACTCCATGTCTGGCGACTTTTCGTTGGTTCTGTGATGCAGGGGCACATAATGTACCTGGTATGCATGCAAGATGATTAGGGATTCTTATTCATCATGCTGTTCTAGTATAGGTTTTCCAATTCATTTTCAAACTTTTTTCATTCAATTTCACAAATTTTTACTTCAATTTCGTCGCAGGATGTCGGGAATAGGCCAATCTTATTTTCAAATTCGTCTTTCGTCGTTCATTTTCAAATTAAGTCCATTCAATTTAGTCATTTGGCATACATTTTCGTCATATACAGTTCAAATTTGTCAGTCTCACTCGCAGCACTCAAAACAGCAGGATCGATTTCGTCTTTTGTCAATCATTTTCGTTAAATGTTCATTCATATTCGTCTCATTTCTCTATCCGGTGTCATTTTCCAATCATTCATTTTTTTTCTGTAACCGTTCACATTTTACATTTATGAGTTAACATACACATATGTGTCCCCCCCCCCCCCACACACACACAGAACAACAGATACAGACACACACACACAAGCAATCCGAGTACACACTGATACAAACAGGCGTACCGTCTCGCAAACGAAAACACTGACAAACGATTTCCAGGCAAACATGATTAAAGACAAAATTTAAGTGTAGAATTGTAGCCTGTTTAATGTCAAAGAATGGATAACATATTTATGCTTGCTGCTTTCCGGGGTACAAATATTAAAGTTTGTTTCATGCATTATGATGCGAAAACCTGAACATTACGAGTTAAAGTTTAAAAGGTGACACTGACATACTGTCCTGGGTTATGTCTTTTGACTGTCGTTTATCCTTCAATCAATTTTGGTTGGCAGTCATGTTTTTTTTTTTTCTGTGTGTGTTTGTCTTAGCAAATGGTTAGGGAATAATGTGTAACGATACAATTTACGAGAGAAAGTAAAAGTATGTTGGCTTAAAGTTAGTTCATCATCAAAATAAAAAATCGACAACATCTGACTAATTTGAATGAAAAATTCATGAAATTGTGTGAACAAAGATGAATTTGATCTTCACATTGTGCGATCCGTCCACGGGAGGGATGAATTTGAATGACAATTAACGATTTTAAATGCTATGTCTTGGAAAATGTTTGACGAAAAACGAATTACAATGACGATTGACGAAATTGAAGTTAGGATTTGCGTTGCACGTGCTTCTCGGGACGAAATTAAATAATAAATCTTTGAAATTTAATAACAAAAGTGCGGAAACGAATGGGAAAACCTATAGTACACTGTTTAAGTGAAAACTAAAAACAGGGGAAAGTCAAAAGCACTGCATTATTTAATAAAGAGATCACAGTGCTTGATACACCACTTAAAACTTGTTGCAATATCACAATATGGGTTTTCCCATCCATTTCCGCACTTTTGTCATTCAATTTTAAGGATTTATTATTCAGTTTCGTCCCGAGATGCACGTGGAACGCAAATCCTATCTTCAATTTCGTCAATTGGCATTGTATTTTGTTTTTCGTTAAACATTTTCCGAGACAAAGCATTCAACATCGTCAATTGTCATTCAAATTCATCCCTCCCGCTAACGGATCGCAGAATGTGAAGATCAAATTGTTTTTGTTCACACAATTTCATGAATTTTTCATTCAAATTAGCCAGATGTTGTCGATTCTTTATTTTGAGGGTGAACAAACTTTAAGCAGACATATTTTTACTTTTTGTCGAAAATTGTATCGTTACACATTATTCCCTAACCATTTGCTTAGATTTGATTCTGTTATCCATTCTTTATCATTAAAGAGGCTATAATCTACACTTACAATTTGTCTTTAATCATGTTTGCCTAGAAATCGTTTGTCGGATGCGTCACGGTACGTCTGTTTGTATCAGTGTGTCGGATTGCTTGTGTGTGTGTCTGTATCTGTGGTTCTGTGTGTGTATGGGGGGGGGGGGGGGCACTTGTATATATATATATTAACTCCTGAATGTGAAATGCGACCGGTAACAGGAAAAAAAAATACATAAATGACTTGGAAATCACACCGGATAGGGATATGAGACGAATATAAATGAAAATGTAACGAAAATGATTGACAACAGACGAAATCGATCCTGCTGTTTTGAGTGCTGCGAGTGAGACTGACGAATTCGAACCGTAAATGATCACAATGTATGCCAAATGACTAAATTGAATGGACTTTGTTGGAAAATGAACGACGAAAGACGAATTTGAAAGTACGATTGACCTATTCCCGTCATCCCGCTATGAATTTGAAGTAAAAATTTGTGAAATTGAATGAAAAAAGTGTGAATATAAATGGGAAAACCTATATTTGCTCAACTTGCAGTATAGGTAAATACATGATCAATGAACATCCTGCGAGTTGAATGTTATATACACAAACACACACACACACGCACACACACATATACACAGTTATACTTTCAATGTATACAAAGCGGGCCGCTTTCTTGCATATGTATTATTTATTCTGCCTAATGACCTTTTTGCTGATTGCCATAGCCTATTGCAACAAGAACATAAACTTTGATTTGTCTATTATTTTGAAAATCACCTATTTTTGTTAACTTTTTTACCAGTATACATAATCTGTATAAACGATCACCTTCACTTACCAATTGCATGGCCAAGGTTGAAATCTGCTCTAATGAGGATAAAGTAGCCTTCGCTACGTATATATACTTGCAATGGGTAAATTACTACGGTCAATTCGCTCAAGGTGAACATGCCGTTGCTAGGTAAAGACAATCAATAAAGTTGGACAGAGATTAATAAATGATTATTGTATTTCAAGATTAATCAGGCAATTTGAAGGAGGGTAGAAGGGTTATTTTGTTGAATTGAGTTTTCCTCCGAGAGAGAGAGAGAGAGAAAAAAAAAAAGGTAAGCAACATTCTCCATAAAGTGGGCAATATGGCAGATAGTAGTATTTACGGACAATCAGTTTAATGGAGGATCAAACTGCTTTATGATTAGTCAATTCCCTATGATGGCATTATGACGGAATTGATACTTTCAGAAGTGACGCTAATGGATGTAGTATCTTCTGGAGATGAACCAATTTTGTAATAATGATGCTGTAATTGAAAATTCAAAATGTGTATGTGTGCTCATGTATATAATGCATGCAGTGTGCAATACCACACAGTATGCCACACACACGCACACACACACACACACACACACACACACACACGAGCAGAGTCACACACAAACACATATAAGACGCTATCTGTTCAGACTCTTTATGATGAAGCATTGATTTATTGATTCAACAAAAACAAAAATAACTACTGATGAAATATCATGAAATATCAGCATTAGTTTTCAATAGTACTCTGCTTGAAATTGCACAATCATTGCAAAAGAAGAAATAAATCAAGAGTTTTGTACATTTTATAATCGGTTTTTTTTTCTTCCGTGTAATAGGTGTTACAGAAATATAGGTTTCCCTATCCATTTTCGCACTTTTGTCATTCAATTTCAAAGATGTATTATTCAATTTCGTCCCGAGAAGCACGTGGAACGCAAATCCTTACTTCAATTTCGTCAATTGTCATTCCAATTCATCCCTTCCGCTGACGGATCGCAGAATGTGAAGATCAAATTCGTTTTTGTTCACACAATTTCATGAATTCTTCATTCAAATTAGTCAGATGTTGTTATGCGAGACGGTACGTCTGTTTGTATCAGTGTGCACTCGGATTGCCTATGTGTGTGTCTGTATCTGTGGTTCTGTGTGTGTGTGTGTGTGTGTGTGTGTGTGTGTGTAGGAGGGAGACACTTATGTTTATGTTAACTCCTGAATGTAAAATGTGAACGGTTACAGAAAAAATTGATGAATGACTGAGACATGTCATTTTTATATGATTTTACATAGATTTAACTGTTTTTTAACTGTTAAGAATAAAAATATTTGAAATGTTTTGTAACACCTAGTAATATTTTATCATTTAGTGATTAGAAAATAACAAAAAAAAAAAGAAATGAATATGATAGTGCTGAATATAAAGACAGAAAAGGCACACTATCTCATATCAAATGAAAGGAATGTTTTTTTTTTTCCTTCAAATCAAAATATCAGTTTTCTCAAATTGCTTCGTTTTCGGATATTGTTACCCAGCTGTAAAGCCTGGCGCTTCACTTTTGTTTTTCTGTTGCTTGTGTATTTACTTCACAGGACAAGAGGATAAATGAATTAAGTAATAAACGTTCCTGCCGGAATAACCAGTTCAGTCATGGGGAGAAAAAAAGATATATAGTTTATTTATCTGTGTCCATTTTTATTGAGTGTCGTTGACAAGGCAACAAGATGCGCGCTACCTGACCTGGTTGGTATACCCAATTCCACAATATTATGACAGAGGCTACTTGTCCTTTTTAAAACAGACATTTTATCTGCAAAGTTTCTCACTAGATATCCAACTTTAAAAAAATAAATCTATAATTCAATTATAAAAGTTACATATAAAAAACAGAATGCTTTCTCAAAGCATCACTACGTTGCATTGGTGTCTCAGGATAATGTGACGCACAGGGGATTCCACGATGGAAAATAGAGAGTTAAATCCCTATCAATTATGTTAAGCAATACCTATAATTCAAATCAATTTTCCTTACCTAATCTTACTTTTGCAAAGAAATCACTCAGAGATATAAAGTCTGTTGAAAAGCTCAATTTAATCAAACCGTGGTCTGTTTAATGAATGGGACACACACATACACAAAAGTGTAAAACATTACACATACATGTATGGGATTAAGTTTAGATTGAGCACGTCTTAATAGCTCATTCTATCCATGAGTAAAACGAACTTAAAAAAACAGCGTTTATAGGTTGAAAGGTTATTTGACTTTACAGTGAAGATTGTGACAAGATTTATACCAGGACGATACCAGTTACCCAAACTGTACAGAGGACTGACTGCATTCGTGGCCGAAATTCGTGCTTACGACATGTTTGTTTATGCAGGCTACTTGATAGCTCCGGTCGATAGGAGCATCATCACAGTCCATTTTCCTTCCTTCTAGGGGAAAAGATTCTCTAAGTTATTAATAAAAATAGTTAAAGACTGTTTGGTCTTCAGTAGACGGCAGTATTCTGATTGCAATTGGTTATATCAGCTCGCATTTTTTTTTATTTAGAAAATATAAATTCCATATTTTTTCTGTTTGAAATTTGATTTACAGCTTTCTTCTTCTCCTCCTCCTCCTCCTCCTTTAATAACAAACAATTTAAGACATACAGTGTGTATCCAAAACAAAAAGGTAATCCATCATTCAACTGTTATCAAATCAAAATTGTCAGCTATATAGAACCATATAGTTGCTTGTGAAGCAAATTGAAGTTTGCTTCTTTCCATTGAAACCAGTCCTAGATACAGCTGTATGTTGATAAAGGTCATGCATGAGTGAGCCCATGAAAATTTTAAAGGCAATGATGACAAGTTATACTTATTTGGGCGTTATTGTAAATGAACAATTGGACGCCTTACTGATTGGATGAGATATGTTTAATAATGAGAGCGGCCAAATAAACAGGCCAGCCTGCACTACAGCATGTTTGTGGTTTGGGTTTCTTCTTATCTTTTATGGTCCATAACCTTCAACGTGGCTAACTTGTCTATAACTTGGTGACTCCTACAAAGGCTAACCATTATCATTTTTTCTCTCTTTAAATTGAAGTCATTACTTGTAGCAATGTATTGAACATAAACAGAGAAAGACGGACTGTGTAGGTTACCCTTCTGACTTTTTATTGGAGTGACCACATTACCAGATAAGATCGTGGCCATGTTCAAGGGTATGGACTATAAAATCTTATAAAGAAAGAGCTATACATAAGCCCTTAGCACAAACTTGTATTTCTGCTGGCTGGCCTATTCTCGCAAAGTGCCATTGATTAGTACAATGCATAACGAATATATATATATATGGGTGAAAATTTTGAACGATGTACAATTGCCAATTTTCGCACCTTATGACTTTCTTTCCCTTAGAACATGCCACAATGATCTAAGAAATAAATTCTTTCATGTCATCTAAAAGCCTGGTAAATTTCCTTTCAGGAAATGTATGGTTTGGTTGACTTTTGACTGATATTTTTCATTTGAGAAGGACTTAAAGCGCAAAAATACGGTAAAAACGCTATTTTCACAATAATTTTTGTTTTCCAAACCAACGATTAGCCTTTTTTATGGTAGGTGGCATCTAATATCTGACCATGTTCTGGATCTGATATATAATGGGTATGTACCACAGAATTATTAGAACTTTATGAGCACGTATAGAATTACAGAGAACAATTGAAATATCAAAGCCCTAAACAGACGAACGTCCGTGATGCTTTTATTTCTATCGCTGCTGCCCCAACTGTAATGTACACTAAAATTTGGTGTTCCATCTCATTAACATATATATATCCTGCAAAAATTGTACGTCTGCTGGCTGTACATGGGACGTAACATTCTTTTATGCAAAATTATACTCAGCTTTCGTCACGGATGTGCTTCCGCTATTTACTAATAAATATCGTAGCCCATTAAACGTTATACCCCCATCTCACTAAACGGCGATTCCGCTACGATCATCAAAAATCGTCAAAGCGCGGCTGATCGTGGCTTGATCGCTTTAAATCTTCTCTATCTTATCTTGAGCGGTTCAGTAGCGCGGAGGATCGCCACCATCGCCATGGTCGGCGACCTCGCTACGGAAGTTTTGAACACCTCCAAAACTTCCGTAGCGAGGTCGTGACCGATCGCCGTGGTTTTAGAGCGTATCACTATCGCCTCACGAGTGCATTAAAAGCACCACATTCGCAGCTTTGACGGGGTAGCATCGCGCAAAATGTAACTCAAGCGCATCAAAAGCGGCTTCCATCGCCCATGAAAATTATCTCTTGTACACTATTACGTAATAGCAACCAACCATGAACGATAGAAAGTGATGCACAGACCAGGAAGTTGGACATGGAGCAAAACGTATAAAATTTATTTTTTTCCACGTGCACTCGGTACGAATCTGCTCTGTTTATTAAATTGTTTCTTTGTCATATACCATTGCAAGACAATGAAAGTAATCAAGTTGTAATATTTTCAAATGTGCAACATATCTTCATAAAATATTGTCTCATTGTAGGATACGATTTGTTAGTTTAGGGTAGAACCATATTCTGCATATCCATGTTAATTTGACACTGACATCTGCCTGAAGAAATTCAATCAGGAAACACACGATCGCTTGGGATCGTAGCATGAGCTCGGCGTCAACGTATCATTGTCGCTCGGATCGTGTCACTGTTGTAGCGAAGTCTTGATATTCAAAGCGTACGAATATCGCAACACAGTCGGTTCGATCGCAGAAGCAGCGCGTCTCATCGGCCTGGAATCGCAGCTACAACGTGGCAGAGTCGTATTATCATCGTGGCGCTATCGCCTATATACAGCGCATGTTGAGCGTGGAGAAATCGTAGTGTAATCGCCTCGGAGGCCAAAAATGGAGACGGACGGCGATCGCGCCACGATTTGTTCAATCGTCACAGATCGCCATGGTCGCCATGGTCGCCTTCCTAGTGAGATGGGGGCCTTACTGGCGATATTGTTCTGAGTCCAAATCAACTATTACATCTAGCCACACGACAATATGTTTGTTTTGAGTTTTTGTCCATCCCTTGTCAAATGGGAACCAAAATTACATTTTTAGACGAACCTCCGAGAAAAAAAAGAACGTCTGTGATGATTAAAACGTTATCGAGTGGGACACCATCTTGCTTTGATGGCAAAGGTACATTTTACCTTTGGCTCTTTAGCCTAGGAGCTGCATGTCATGTTTGGAGCGGACTGAGACTCGTCCGCATTTTTATTTTTTGACCATAGAATTCACCGAAAACCAAGCAAATAATTAACATTTTCTCCGAAAATTCACCTCCTGATCCCCCTCTGAGCAATATGTGTGACCTTGCACATCAAAACAAACAAAAAGTCGCCAGACATGAATTTTTAGTTAAGACCATAATATGTGACCGTGCACCTCAAAACGAACATAAAGTCGCACACACTGATTTTGAGCTAGGACTAAAAATAAGTGAAATGGGTCAACCTATAGCCGAACTTGACTTTTTCATATTTTCTGAAAGAGCGGGTCTTCTTTTACATTATGCTAAAATTTGGTATCATAAAACGGGCAGGAAAGTGTGTTTTTTTAGCAGTTTATCTCGAACATTTTTGGTAGAATAGTATGATTAGGTGTGTCTTTAGAATCCCTTTTTCATTTCTGAAAAACCTTGTCCACACTCTTCACTTTCAACACTAATAACTTTTGAAAGGATAGTGCTACTGCTTTGAAAGTTGGCATTTATTATGGACAGAATGTGTTAATGAGGCATGCTTAATTTCAGTTTGTTTTGATAATCCCTTCATTGTTGTTACTCTGGTGGTTTACTTCCTGTTTTTTTTTTTTGTCCCATTCATCGCACAGCCAGCACGGTTTGGTAAAGATTAAGCGCTTGAATAGACATTGTACTTTAGAGCCTCTTTTCTCCGTTCACACTTTTCCTGAGTTTTTGCTTTCTTTCCAATATTTAGATAGGTTAGGAGACCCTCTGAACCTGCACCTCAAAACAAACAAAAAGTCGCTAGTCATGAATTTTTAGTTAAGACCATATTCTAAAAGAGCAGACTTTAAGCTTTAAAATGATGCATAACTCAAATCAAATGGACTCTCCTAACCTATCTAAATATTGGAAAGAAAGCACAAACTAAGGAAAAGTGGCAACTGAGAAAAGAGGCTCTGAAGTTAGTACGGGCCTGTTGTTTCCCAAATCTAATTTGTCTCCTCAATTAAATATTGGAGTTACTCTAGATAACTTGCATGGTACAGGTATCGTTCCTTGAGTGAGAGACAAATTAATAATATAAACTAATGGCTTAACAATGTAAGATGCTGTCTGCTGCACTATTGATACAGGTACGTTATCTAATCCACTATATTTTTTACTTGTAAAGTTTTGATAATATCTAAAACTTCGCTTTCACAAATTTAACTGAAATGAAATAAGTTTGTATTTACATTTGGAGTGGTTTGCTTATCATTACAGTCTTTATCTGAACTTAATTTAATGTTACCTTGAATCTTTTTGCCAATACTTACAAAATGTGAATAGAATAACTCAACTATTTCTTTTTTATCACTCACATCATTACGGTCATGCTTAATCTGAGTGATTGCACACGATTTATTTTTCTTGGGAAGTACGTATTGTAATGATTTCCATACGTCTCCTGATTGCCCCTTGCATGATTCTATTGAATTTGAAATGTAATGTCTCTTTGCAACTCGTATTTGAGAAGTTACTTTGTTACGAAGTTTTCTATACAGTTTCCAATCCTTATCCAGATTAGACTCCTTGGCTTTTTGTTTTTGCTTATTTCGTTCACGTATTATTTGTAGTATGTTATCATTAATCCATGGTCATTCTTCATTTTTTACTCGTTTCTTTTTTAAAGGAGCATGTTAATTCAAAATTTCAGTAAAACTTTTTTCAAAGGCATCATACGCTTTTTCGACATCGGTCTCATTCAAGACGTCTTCCCAAGTAAGTTTGGCAATATCTTCATAAAGACCAGGTAAATTTAAACGTCTAAGATTTCTACTAAATTTGTATTTACGCAAAGAATCTTGTGATGATTTACGTTTACCCCAAGTACAATAAATGGCGTAATGATCACTCATTGTGACAGGAATAACTTTAGCTGAAACATTTTTGTCACGATTGTTTGTCAAAATCCAATCTATAAGAGTACTGGTCTGTTTTGTGTTGGTGACTGAATACATTGAGCAAGACCAAAATTGTTGATTAGATTTACAAAACATTCAGCTTGCCATGATTTACGGTTTGCTAACAAATCACAATTCACATCACCTAATACAATATAATCACAGTTAATATCATCCAGTTTTTGCAAAACATTTTCAAATGAGTTTAAAGTGGACATTGTTGAATTTGGCGGCCTATACCATACAATTATGAAAAATGATTTTGCTCTGAACATCATAACCTCTAAAATTATCATTTCTAAGTCAGGTTCAGCTAAAAATGTCTCTCTTTACATACAATTGTGTTCTTAATATAAACAGCAACATTTCCACCTGCACGTGTTCTATCTTTACGGATAAGGTAATACGAGTCAATTTTAATTTCACCATCTTCAATCAAATCATTTAAGTGAGTTTCACTAAGGGTGAATATATCAATGTCCATTCTCTTGGCAAGATGTCGTAGTTCATCAATGTTGTTTTTTTGTTAATGATAAACAATTAAGATGGGTAATTTTGAATCCCTTTTCCTCTCTTACCATGTCTATTTCTTCCTCGACAGATTCGGGAATTGGAGTGACAGGGAAGTTCGCTGTTGGGAACAATTCGGGAGTGTTCGCTTCTTCTCGGAGTTCATCTTCAGTCTGATAGACCAGGAGCTGGCTGCTGGTCAATTTACCCCATCAAGCCCAAAAGGTTTGACCCCTCAAAGTTACTGGGGCCACCCCCCTCATTACAAAACTGGGCGTCAGCCTGATACCTGAGGGCGGGGTCGTCCCCCAGGGACCCCCCCCCAAAATGGCCCCCGGCGGGTGTAATTTACCCCATGGAGCCCATGGACCAAACCTGGTCTAAAAGAATGGCCTAGGGGTGTACATAATAAAAATATAAAAACTGACAAAATATCTGGTCGGGAAAGGGGTTGCCAGACCGTCCCCCCCTGGGCCCCCCCTGGCGGGTGTAATTTACCCCACGCAGCCCATGCACCAAACTTGGTCCAATGAAAGTACTATGGGTGTACATAATGAAAATATAAAAACTGACACGATATCTGGTTGGGAAAGGGGTTGCCAGATCCCCTCACCCCCACCCCCCCCCCCCCCCACCACCGCCCATTGCGCCCCTTCGTGGGTTTAATTTAGCCAACAGCACCCATGGATCAAATTTGGCTGGGGGAAAGTAGGCCCCACTATGGGTGTGCAAAAAATAAAGATAAAAGCTGACAAAATATCTCACTTACAAAGAGTAATCAAACATATCCCCTACCTTTGCTACCCCCCCCCCCCATTTTTTAGTGTGAAGGGCCTATACGGTTTGGAGAGGTATGAATGAGCGTGTCATAAAAAGTAATAAATGGAACTTCTTGAATTAAGATGAAGTTATGACAACAGAAGCATTGTGTGTGTACATATATCCACATGCCCCATCCCACTCCCTCCCCCAAAAGAATGGAGTTATTGATATCTACACTAGAAACATACTCAGACAGTGCAGACCTTTGCCAAGCAGCTCATTTCCACCCATTCACACATGCTAAAAACTGCCAAATTTCCCACATAAAAGCCTTTTGCTTTTAAATGCCATCAACTTCCAGGTGTGTGGTAGTGCATTATACCTTGAGCACATGCCTTTACCTTTAGTGCGCATGGATGCAAACCTCAAATTCATGCAGCTTGAACTCCCAATTCCATTGATCTCATCTGCCATAAGATAAAAATCATCAAAATTTCATAAAGATTCCCGCATCACTACCAAAATTTATATTTATCATCTGTTTTTAAAATGTAGTTGTGTTATTATCATCTTTTCATACAAGTTTCATCCAAATGTGTTCTCAACCTTTCAAGTTGTTTTGCATACAAACAATAATGCAGACAATACTATATATAAGTAACATAAAACCTCAAGTGGCAGAAATAATCACAACTGTATGCAACATCCTACAGTTCAACTGTGTTACCATGCATGTGGAGCAAGCTCATGTACAACAGTACAAGAAACTGTATACCTGTGATACAAAATTGTACATGCAGTGGGTGCATAGGCCATAGTGTGTTTAATTGCATGCATATATTTGTATGTTGTATACATTTTACTTGTTGCATGCAATTATACATTTCGAAGATCGGCAACACGTGTATCATCAGTCTGCAAACAATAAAAAGGCGGTGTTTTCCTGACCTTGGTATTAAGTGAACTGGGCTTTCCTATTGTAGGTACTAGGCCTATACTGGTAGGCCCCTATGACAGTAGTACATGTATTTCATCACTGGATGACAATTGGTGTCAGTAACAAAGCAAACAAAGAAAGGTCAAGAGTCTATATCTTGGACTAGATCTAAGTCTCAAATATGCTATGATATGGCTAGATATCTAACGTTAGACCTATATTTCCTATACATGCTATAGCTTGTAGAGTACCTAGTACTATTTGGCGAAACCAAATGAACTGGAACAGGGGATGGATTATCAGCGAGATGTAGTGTATTATGAGTCATAACTGAAAAACCAATAAATAGAACATCAATGTTCTCAGCCTATATAGGTTTAAGTGTCAAAGGTGTGCATTGCTTTAAATTTGCATAGAACACTTAAACCCTGAATTTGTTAAAGTCACTGCACTTCCTATCATTCATAGCTAGAGTCAAAAAGGCAGAATTATACTACATTTCAATTTCTCTATCTAATAGACAACTTTGATTTTAGGATTAGAAATAGCCTTATTAATAGCTATATGTATCATAAGTGTTGAAGATGCAGATGTTCCAGTGAATGAATACTTGCAGAATTGGGTATGAAGATTAGGCATATAATCTGAAACTCCCTTTAAATATAGCAAAAGAAATAACAAACAGCCTGATTAAAGTTGCAAATATTGTGATATCGATGTCTTAACAAGCTACAGTACATGCAGCATGTCTACCATGCCAGAAACATGGACAAAGAGCCTTAAGATTGAAGAGCTGTGACCAAATGAAGCCTCAAATTGCTTAAATTGCAAATCAAATCCATTGGTAGTAAGATAATATTTTAAATACCTGCAAAAATATAGGAATCTGTACCAAAGGTCGTTCACTTACACCTCTGTTAGAGCCAAAGCTATAATTGTGCATTGCTACAGTATTTATGCTCAACTCTGAGTTTGTTTACACTGATGTATGAGGCAAAAGTACACATAAGCTTGTTTTCACTTCAGTTGTTTGTTTTCTATACCTTGTGCAGCTCTCATAGTTTACAGGTACAAACCTTTGTTGGTTGTCAATGAGTCTGCACAAAGACTACTACATGCACCACACTGGCACTGCAGCCTCTCCTGGGAGAGGCTACAACACAGGGACAGTTTGTTATTTCTTTTGCTATATTTCAAGAGAGTTTCAGATTATTTGCCTAATCTTCATACCAAATTCTGCAAGTATTCATTCAGTGGAACATCTGCATCTTCAACACTTATGATACATATAGCTATTAATAAGGCTATTTCTAATCCTAAAATCAAAGTTGTCTATTAGATAGAGAAATTGAAATGTAGTATAATTCTGCCTTTTTGACTCTAGCTATGAATGATAGGAAGTGCAGTGACTTTAACAAATTCAGGGTTTAAGTGTTCTATCCAAATTTAAAGCAATGCACACCTTTGACACTTAAACCTATATAGGCTGAGAACATTGATGTTCTATTTATTGGTTTTTCAGTTATGACTCATAATACACTACATCTCGCTGATAATCCATCCCCTGTTCCAGTTCATTTGGTTTCGCCAAATAGTACTAGGTACTCTACAAGCTATAGCATGTATAGGAAATATAGGTCCTAACGTTAGATATCTAGCCATATCATAGCATATTTGAGACTTAGATCTAGTCCAAGATCTAGACTCTTGACCTTTCTTTGTTTGCTTTGTTACTGACACCAATTGTCATCCAGTGATGAAATACATGTACTCACTGTCATAGGGGCCTACCAGTATAGTACCTACAATAGGAAAGCCCAGTTCACTTACCAAGGTCAGGAAAACACCGCCTTTTTATTGTTTGCAGACTGATGATACACGTGTTGCCGATCTTCGAAATGTATAATTGCATGCAACAAGTAAAATGTATACAACATACAAATATATGCATGCAATTAAACACACTATGGCCTATGCACCCACTGCATGTACAATTTTGTATCACAGGTATACAGTTTCTTGTACTGTTGTACATGAGCTTGCTCCACATGCATGGTAACACAGTTGAACTGTAGGATGTTGCATACAGTTGTGATTATTATTTTCTGCCACTTGAGGTTTTATGTTACTTATATATAGTATTGTCTGCATTATTGTTTGTATGCAAAACAACTTGAAAGGTTGAGAACACATTTGGATGAAACTTGTATGAAAAGATGATAATAACACAATTACATTTTAAAAACAGATGATAAATATAAATTTTGGTAGTGATGCGGGAATCTTTATGAAATTTTGATGATTTTTATCTTATGGCAGATGAGATCAATGGAATTGGGAGTTCAAGCTGCATGAATTTGAGGTTTGCATCAATGCGCACTAAAGGTAAAGGCATGTGCTCAAGGTATAATGCACTACCACACACCTGGAAGTTGATGGCATTTAAGAGCAAAAGGCTTTTATATGGGAAATTTGGCAGTTTTTAGCATGTGTGGATGGGTGGAAATGAGCTGCTTGGCAAAGGTCTGCACTGTCTGAGTATGTTTCTAGTGTAGATATCAATAACTCCATTCTTTTGGGGGAGGGAGTGGGATGGGGCATGTGGATATATGTACACACACAATGCTTCTGTTGTCATAACTTCATCTTAATTCAAGAAGTTCCATTTATTACTTTTTATGACACGCTCATTCATACCTCTCCAAACCGTATAGGCCCTTCACACTAAAAAATGGGGGGGGGTAGCAAAGGTAGGGGATATGTTTGATTACTCTTTGTAAGTGAGATATTTTGTCAGCTTTTATCTTTATTTTTTGCACACCCATAGTGGGGCCTACTTTCCCCCAGCCAAATTTGATCCATGGGTGCTGTTGGCTAAATTAAACCCACGAAGGGGCGTAATGGGTGGTGGTGGTGGGGGGGGGGGTGAGGGGATCTGGCAACCCCTTTCCCAACCAGATATCGTGTCAGTTTTTATATTTTCATTATGTACACCCATAGTACTTTCATTGGACCAAGTTTGGTGCATGGGCTGTGTGGGGTAAATTACACCCGCCAGGGGGGGCCCAGGGGGGGACGGTCTGGCAACCCCTTTCCCGACCAGATATTTTGTCAGTTTTTATATTTTTATTATGTACACCCCTAGGCCATTCTTTTAGACCAGGTTTGGTCCATGGGCTCCATGGGGTAAATTACACCCGCCGGGGGCCATTTTGGGGGGGTCCCTGGGGGACGACCCCGCCCTCAGGTATCAGGCTGACGCCCAGTTTTGTAATGAGGGGGGTGGCCCCAGTAACTTTGAGGGGTCAAACCTTTTGGGCTTGATGGGGTAAATTGACCAGCAGCCAGCTCCTGGTCTATGAGTGTCAAACATTTCTACCGGAAGTTCTGCAAAGTAACATTTACGACATATCCAATCTTTATCCGTGTTAAAAAATTGTCTATGATATTTTCATGATATTTAATCTGTATTTTTTCTATGATATTGTCATGATATTTAATGCCTTAATACATGAAGAGCTTGTTCGCAAAAACCGATAAGTCCATTAGTGAAGATTTTGACGTACGGTCTCTGTCATAAAGTACAAAATAATACCTTTTAAATGATACATTGGTCACTACATATAAAGGTACATTTTTGAAGTTATGGTCAAAAGATGCAAAAATTTTGTTATTATTCTCTTTATTTTTTATTTGACCTTTAATTGCAAATATCTCCATTTGATTAATATGGACTTATCGGTTTTTGCTAACAAACTCTTCACATTCTTATTTTTCTCTTCACGACGATTTTTCTCTCATTTCGTAAGTTGCCTGAACATGCTGCGACCAAACAGAAAAAACAAACAAACAAAACAAAACAAATCCGAAAAGTGCTACGCAGTCACATTTAGGATATAATTGAAACAGAAAGGATGAAATGACGGAAGAAGTCTGTAATGGGCCTGTTTTGAAGAAGAAACGGAAAAGTTTCAAAAGGACGTGGAAGCAGTTGAATGAAAATGAAAAGAAACAGAGAAGGGATCGAGCTCCAACACACAGAGAAAAGAATTGCCAGTGCCGAATTCCTCTGGAGAAGTTTTTGTTTGTTTGTTTATTTTTTTATTCATCGAGATGTCGTCACAAGCGAACAAAAATAATGCAGTATACAACTATTGTCTGATGAAAACACGCAAATCCTCCGCTTATCATGACATGGTATTTTTTTTCTCATCAAGGAAAAGCAATGTTAATTTGTAATTTCATCCCAGATTTTTTTTTTCATTTTACATTTCAGAGACAGAGAGATCGTCATTTTGCTCGTGCTTTCGTGCTTACTTTGAAAACACATGTTAAAAAAATGATGATTTAGAATAGGTTTAAGGTTGCACTTTGATACGTTCGCTCTTCCAAAGATTCATTACTCCGAATGTGTAAATGTTTGTTATTCCGAAAATGAAAAAAAAAAATGTTCGTAGTTAATTCAGGGGGTTTCTTATTAAAAATGTTCTTAATCCGAAAGTTTGTTAATCGGAAAATTAAATATCAAGGTACACTTTTTTTAGATCCGTTCTTCTGAAAGTGGAATGGACCCGATTTTCGTTTAGGTGAAAACGATTATCATGAGGTTTTGAAATCTGAAGGATTTTGTTGTTAATCTGTTTCTCCACATTTTGATAAACGAACCTGACTTTCATGTTCCAATTAAACTTCGAAGATTCCTATCATTGACCGAATAAAAAAGCTTCATGATTATACGAACTATATCAATTTTAAGATTGACAAACTGTATGAATAACGAGCCTCCGAAATGACGTGCTACAAAATGTTTGTAATAAGAAACCATATTGTATGATATCGAAGTTACATACATCCATCCAAGTTATATGGACTTATTGTGTCTAGTTATGACGAAACTTCGCAGTATCGAACCTAACATCATTTCTGATAATACAATAACATAAATTATCTTCGGTAACAATGTGTAACACAAGGAGCAAACGCAGAGGGATTTCTTCCCAACGTATTCGTTTGCCCCCCCCCCCCCCCCCAATCAGCCAAACTTCGTATTCCTACAACGAAACAAATTTCTTTTTGTTTTCTATGCCAATTCTTTGTCATATTTAGTTGTAACCTTGTTCGTTATAAGCAAATTTTGCATAGTAGACTTTAGATAACAAATTTAGGACCTGAATCTTTATTTCGTGATAACAAAATGTTGATAGATATATTCGTTCTCAAGGATGGACTACGTCACTGAGATTACACGTACGTTTGTACGTTCATTTACGAGAGATTGAAAAATTGTCTTCCTTGATTCCTCAGCATGAGAAGATAAACAAGCTTTTATAATTGAGAATTGGTAATATCTATTCAGGATTTTGCAGAAGAGTTTGTTCTCGACGTGAAATCGCTGTTTGTTGTGAATAGAATGCGTTTCCAACACAAGAGAGCTAAATTGTTCGATATTTTGTTGGTTTATTTGGTTCCGTACGTCCGTGAGCTACATACGAACCTCCGTGATGAAAACTATGTTATGTTTGGGTGGCTATAGAGACTGCCTAGATCAGATGCATCTTCAAAAGGTATGTTATTATTTGGGAGTAAGGATTAAAGTATGGGAAAGTGAAATAAGAGGTCAAAATATTGAGTTTCTGTAAAATGGACGTAAAGTGGAGAAAGTGTTTAGCGCAAGAGCAATATTTCAACAGAAATGACGAATTTAGTTTAATCATCAGTTGCCTACAATTACGTACAGGTTAAGAGTACAAGCTTAATATTCTGCCAACACATACACATGTTCCTTAAGATATTTCGTTACGATTTTGAACTGAATCAGATCGTTGCAAGCTATGTTATATTCAAATGTATGTGCAGTACTATTCCTCACGCACGTTCGCTGCTCTGGACATGGTAAACTTCCGCGGTGAACAAAAACTTGTTTCTCTGGGAAAATCCTAGTATAATTGGGTTCATATTAAAGCTTGAGTTTGATATATTCTTTCAGGTAAGATAAATGATTTGGAGAATTTCCTACTTTTTAAATTTTTGCTTTGTTTTGGCTCAATTGTACATCGTTCGAAATTCTGACCCAAATATATTATATATATACACATATCATATAATGGCCTATGCGCTTGACTGTCAGTGGTATCATGAAGGAGGCCGACTAGTTCCTCTTTTGAAAGGGCCCACAGCACGGGTTTGTTATTGTATATTGAAAAGACAATCATGGAGAAAAAGAATGATATCAAAAACTTCAAGCCCCATCTCAACTGAAAATGTACCATCCTTTTAAGCCCTGGCATACGACATAAACCAATGGAAACATGTTAACGATATAACATTTAAAGTCTATTATCAACTCTTTCCATCATTGCATAATCGCTAGTATATTATTTTCTTTGAAAATATGTGGAGCCACATTCCTTCCCCACCCATTTTGTCACGAATAAAAAAAAAAATAGATCTGGTCATCATTGATTATTCAATTTTGTCTCGTCTTTGTGTATTTTTTGTTTGTTCATGACGCAAATCTCTCGTTTGAAGAGGCTACACCCCCGTAAATAATGCCAGTGTATATCTTGGCAATCAATGACTTAAAAACCAAAGATATAAAACACCTGTTTCTTGACCCTGGCCTAGTCTAAGCATCAGTCATCGCCACAGCGCCACAGGGGGGGGGGGGGGCACCGCGAGAGGAGGAGATTGTTTTGGTTTTGGCGTGGGCTATGTAGCTCCATGGTGCGTGTGTGTGTACGTGTGTGTACGTGTGCATTACACATTGTCAGCACCGGCAAACTGGGAATGCTCTCCTTCTTATTCCTGTATTTTCGTTATTTACGGGTCAATTTTTTTTCGTTCGAAATGTAAAATGGATGACCACAGAATTTCTCAATAGAATATAAAATTGAAAACTTTAGAAAGGATAGAGAAAATTCAGTTCACTTTGAATGGTCTGCCACAGGCAGATATCCTTATCATGCTCTTATGTAATACGACAGCTGCTGGAGTCATTAAACCCTGGCTTGGCCTCCAGGTTTGTCACGCCTGAGCAGAAAGTTAATTTGCAATGGACAATTCGACTCCCAACTCCCAAACGTAAAATCTTTAGCGAGGTATAGCACCCCATCAGCTTCGTGGAAGTGGGGTCTCGCCTCAAACGAGGGATTGACGGCATGTTTTTTCTTGTTTTTGTTTTTGTTTTTGTTTTTTTTTTTTGGGGGGGGGGGGGAGGAGATCCTATTCAATGTATATATCTAAAATTCATGACCCCTTAACCATGTTAAGAATAATGTATGATGTGTCCTTTGCATGGATGTTTGTTGTTTTCATGTTGCTATAGGGTATACAGCGTACGCACGCACCCACACAAACAAACTCACACTGCACATGCGAATGAAATATTACGGTTTCCAAGAGGAAAAAATGAGCGTTTAATTTTAGTTTGATTCATTTATTATTCAGAACAAATAAGAATGAGTGTCCATACATGCTTTGTCATTATTACGTTCATAGATACTAATGTGAAAGCGTCTGAACATCAAACATGAAATATATATATAAAATGAAATGAAAATAAAAATGAAATATATATATACATGTTTATATACATATAAATCAAACAATAAGCGGTTATTGTGGTATCAATTATATATCAAAATAGGTCGAGTAAGATTTTGTTTCATTTCTTTCCGCAATTTATATCTGTTTATATCTAAAATCAGATATTTTCTTTTAGTTTTTCGTTTTATTAATTCTTATCTTTATTCCAGAAAGCAAATAAAATTCCAAGGATTTATAATGTTCACGTAAAAAATTTAGGACAGGAAATTTGACAAAATGTTAAAACGGTCACACATAATTTAAGATTTTTTTATTGCATATAATAAGCAAACTCACATAAATAGTAAGCAATTATTTAGAGGGTTAAAAGTCATAAAACAAGACTGTCGCACAAAAACACATATATATCTATCAATATATATATATATATATATATATATAATATATATGAAAGTAGCCGGCAAAATAGTTTTGTCTCCACTGTATTTACAACGTGTCACAAATATTGTCAGTACAGTGAATCGTATAGAAGAACTCAGTTTGATTTTGAATTCACATTCCTTCATTTGGACATGACATTGTGAAATATAGGTCCCCTCAATTGCGAGAGCCGCCTCCCCCCGCCCAAAAAAAAAAAGAATGTGACAATGTCAACGGAGAATATTTGTTTGTCTATAAACGTAGTAATATGAAACACGCCCCCCCCTTAACAGTTCAAGCTATTGGCGTGATATATCAAAAAGTTTATTTATGAAGGGAGGTATTTTTCTTTACGCAGTCCTTTCAATGTAGATGAAAAGAAATGTCCAATACCCAAACCCCGAAAACTTTTTGGACATTATTCCTAATTCTTTCCCTTTTGCCTTCAAGTTATTAAGCGTATGACGGCCCATTGTCATAAATAAGGGGAAGGCAGTCGGTAAGGAGGGGGCGGGGACTTCGTCTTTGCGCCTAAATTACCGCCTATAAAACTAGAAAAGCACTCTGAGAGCGCAGACCTCGGCCAAGCAGCTACTTTCCACCGATGATCTTCCTCTTCCCGTGGGGAAAGCTAATATTCACACCCATATAGGTATGCATGCTGAAAAATCGCCCGATTTCGCAATGTAGAGGGCTCATAGAGGGCATAATGGATAAAAGTTCCAGACTCCAATTCGGAGGAATTAAGTCCCAAAGCCCTGTTTCTACCCCCCCCCCCCCGTCCCTCTCGATCAAGATGTGTATAATATGAGTACCTGGCGACGGTAGGATAATAATAATGGCAGGGCCCTCGTGTAGCATACAACAGTATGTTGGAACCCTGTTTAAGAGGCTACTGAGATAAAGAAGACCTTATTATTTTCGATCCCGTGTCGTAGTTTTATTTTCCCACTTTTTTTCCTACCTCATTTGATTTCTTGTGAGTTAACATTGGTTGCTTGTATTTCCGTGTTTTTGTTATAATTTTTTTTTATTCACTTTTCGGTCTCTTATGGTTAAAACATTTCTGTTTTTTATCCAAATTTTATTGTATACCTATCAAACAACATGTAAATATACATCTAGTTAAAAGAAAATGCAATGATATTTTTTCCATCTTGTTTCTCATTTTCACATAAATTTTAATAATGTATGGTTTCTGCAATCATTACGAATATATACGTTTTGTATAATCTGTTATGTTGATTTGACGGAAATAAAACAGATTTGAATATGAATTCAAATTCGAATTAATAATAGTTTTATAATAACAATGATAATAATCATAATCATAGTAATCAGAGCTGTGTGGGACTTCTTTTCCGCTTTAAAGGAAACCAAAACCCAACGGGAAACGTGAATTGAGTGAAAGCTGCAACAGTTATTGTGGAAACACAGATAAATATTGAGGAAAATCGGACAATTTTAATATGCAAAAGCAACTAATTTATTTTTTTTAGAATACTAGAGTTCACAACGACATGTGTGGACAATAACATAATATTAACATTAAACTGATTTCCACATTTTAAAAAAAAAATCATTTTTCATGAAGCTTACATATTCAATCCAGTTGAAAGTAACTTTTGTGAAGGTTACCAACTATTCCCCCAACTTTCTGAAAGAGGCAATAGTCACGTGCTCTTTCATTATGCTAGATAGGGAAATCATATTTATTCTTTATTACATTTTCTTTAGTATCCACACATGTTCTGTCGTAAACTCAAGTACTCTCCTCCACAAGCGGTTCCAACACAAGAACTTCAAAATATCATAACTTTTGCATTGATTGTCCGATTTTTCTCAAACTTTCTCTTATGTGTTCTATTAATGTTGCTGCTTTTCCTCACCTCACATTTATCGTTTAGTTTTGACGTCCTTTAGTATGCAGGGGCCGTATTTTTTTTTCTTTTTTCAGGACGTAATTGAATTGGTGAGCTAGAAAAAAGAGTGCTTGATCGTATAGCTTCAGTTCCGTCCGGTGTCAAGTTGAATCACCATGTTCACGACTAAATCAGTCTGTTTTCATCTCCTTTCAAAACTGCGATGGCCTGCCACTCTTCTTCGTCTGGTAGAGACACTTGGTGGTAGAAGGCAGATTCCGCGTAGTTTGGCATCAATCGGAGCACCACTTTGTCTCCCTGGAGACCAATAGCGTAGAGTGTTTCATGAGATACGGCGAAGTCTAAGAAATTCGTGGGAGATAATGGTACGTACTCCAGCATTCGAATCATTGTTAGGTTGAAACCAGAAGCCCGCAAATTGGAGAGAGCCGGGTAGAGGTACATCGACCCGATGGTTCTGTAGAGAAGGTGATGTCCTGTGGCAGAGAAGGTGCAAAAGACGTGTTTAGTTCGACGAATCACATTCTTTGATATCCATATAAATCTAAACGGATCACTAAAGGTTTCATCACAAATCCCTTTCAAAATCTTAAATTACATTACACTATGAAAATGAAGTGTATATATATATATATATATATATATATATATATATACTTTTTTTCAGTTGTGAGTTTCTTTAGTTTGTCCCCCTCTAGAAATTGAGTTTGTAAAAGATCCTGTTTACTTTTGGAGCATGAAGTAAGTGTTCGAGATATCACATGTAATGCATGCGTAGGTCTGCTGTACCACAAAACATCCTACCATGTAGAAGTTTTGCAAAACAAATAAAGCCTAAAATATAAGGAGATATCATTATTTTTCTTAATAAACAATAATTGCAGACGGTTTAGTCTGGAAGCATATTGTAATAAGTGTCACATTTTGTATATTAAATGTTATCAATACTTAGCGTCGATGTTATTAATTTTCCTTTACAGTGGTTGTTGCTACTCCTACTTTATATTTTAGAAGTATATAAAAGCACTAATGCTGGGGATCTCCTTTCATCTGCAACTGGTAAATTATCGCGACTTATGATCTAAACATTAACCTGTTCCGTACTGAAACCTGGTGACCTGTGAATTAAGTCTATAGGCTTTTCAGAATTCAGAAGGGAATGGGTTAACAAACATGTCGGAAAAAGGTACCAGTGGGACTAGACCCGGGAAGCGACACTACCACCAGGCTATCCCTGGTGGTTGCCTTCAGTGACACGTTGCGATCTTAGCAAATTTCTTTTTCAATATTGAAAAATTTACCTGATTCATCTTTTTTTTTAATAGTCCTCAGGGATAATAGGGCATGCGAATTTTTGTTGGTTTTGTCATAGTACACGATCATATGTACACACACACATGCATAAATGATATATTGTGTATGACCGTGTATCACAAAACAAACAACAAGTCGCACCCCATGATTTTACCTTATGACTGAAAAAAAAGGAACTTGGAGACAATGGACAGAACTTGGAGGAAAGGGATTCCTGACATACCCCACAAAAATCCCAATTTCTCTTTGACCACTGAGGCGAATCGGATGTATTTTTCTTTTTGTGCAAGACGTGAGTGATAGGTTCTAGTTTCATGCCATGAAATTGTATTTGGAGTGTTTAACTATGTTTAAAGTTATCATTGCAGCTTAACTAAACCTTGTACTGTAGAGCTTCGATCTTTCTCAGTTCACACTTTTCCAGAGTTTGGTAGAGATTAAGCGTTTGAATAGACACTATATTTCAGAGCCTCTTTTCTCAGTTCACACTTTTCCAGAGTGTGTGCTTTCTTTCCAATATTTAGATAGGTTAGGAGGGTTTATTTGATTTGAGTTATACATCATTTTAAAGCTTTATGTCTGCTCTTTCAGAATATGGTCTTAACTAAAATTTCATGTGTGGCGATCTTTTGTTTGTTTTGTGGAGCAGGGTCACATATTAGAAAGACGCACACAAACACACACACACACACACACACACACACACACAAACACACGCATTAATACGTTTAATGTTTACAAAGCGTGCCGTTTTCTTGCATATATCATTCTGCCAAATGGCCTTTTTTTTTTGCTGATTACAAAAGCCGATTGCAATAACAACATAAACTTTGATCCGTGTATTATTTTCAAAATCACCGATTTGTCAACTATTCTACCAGTATAAAACTGGATAAACAATCATTAAAACTTACCAGTTGCATGGGCCAAGGTTGAAATCTGCTGTAATGAGGACAAAGTAGTTTTCGCTTTTAATTTTTTATACTTGAAATGGGTCATTTACTGCGGTCAATTTGATCACAGGTAAACATGCCGTTGCCACGCTAACAACAATCAATAAAGATGGAAGCAGATTAATAATAAATTATTTTTCTTTCAAGATTGAAAATTGTCATGGGTGAAATTTGCTCTAATAAGGACAAGGTGGTCTTTGCTATGTATTTATACTTGGAATGGGTCAATTACTACGGTCATTTTGATCACAGGTGAACATGCCGTTGTCATGGTTACAATAATCAATAAAGATGGACACGGATTAATAAATGATTATTTTTCTTTCAAAATTAAAAATTTTTCAGGGGTGAAATCTGCTCTAATAAGCACAAAGTAGCCTTCGCTATGTATGATTACTTGAAATGGGTAAATTACTACGGTCAATTTGATCACAGGTGAACATGCCGTTGCCATGCTATCAACAATCAATAAAGATGCACACGGATTAATATATCATTATTGTATTTCAAAATTAATCAGATTATTTGAAGGAGGTTTGAAGGTTTATTCTATTCAATTTGAGTTTTCCTGCTAGAAAGAGAAAGTGAGAGAAAAGCGTCAAGCAACCGTCTGCATAAAGTGGACAATATGGCATATTGTAGTAGTTACGGACAATCGTTATATTGAATGAAAATATTATTGAAAAAATAAATCGATCCTTTAGGTTTTAGGTACACCACACACAGACACACGCGCGCACAGTCACACAGAGTCACACACAAATACACAGACTTTCGATGATGCAGCTTTGATTTACACCACAAATAAACACTAACTACATGAACTGATGAAAAATAACTTTACTTTTGATAGTAGCACTACTTTTGTTACAACGTTAATAAAGTATTTTGTATGTATTTTGTTAGTTCATTATATGTAATACGTGTTAAAGTGTGAAAGGACCAACACCTAGTAGCACCTGTGCTACATTTTGGTTCTTTTAGCAATCTCATTGTGTACATCATTGCTATCATCATTGTAGCTCTTTTTTGATAAATAGTTTTAGATTACATAATCAATTTTCCAATATATATTATAGATAAATACACCTGTATTCAATATGTGAAGAGTTTGTTCGCAAAAACCGATAAGTCCATTTCTGAATAAGATTTTGAAGATTTTGGAGTCTCTGTCATAAAGTACAAAATAATACCTTTTAGATGATATATTGGTCACTCCATAATAAAGGTACATTTTTGAAGTTATGGTCAAAAGAAGCAAAAAATTTCATTTTAATCTCTCTATTTTTCTTGACCTTTAATCGCAAATGTCTCCACTTGGTAAATGGACTTATCGGTTTTTGCAAACAAACTCTTCATGTTTTAAATCGTTTAGACAGTTATGTGTGCTATGTATTTAAGGGGATGGCTAGTAACTGGTCACTGGGAATCAGTAGGAATCCTGGAGAATGATGGTTGCAATCCTTGTGGGATTCATTTAAGAGTACTATTATATATCTATTGTCGTGTGGAAATTATTTGCCTCAGAATAGTTTCATATTCAAGTAATGTGCAGTTTAATGTTTCCAGGTTACCATGTTTGTACAGTGACGGGGCATTGAACATCATATTATTTGAATATGAGACCGTACTGAAGCAAATAATTTTCACTTGACAATAGATATAATGTACTCTTAAAGGGGGTGGCTAGTATTAACTGATCAGTGAGGATCAGTGAGAATGCTGGTGATGATTGTTCCAATCCTTGTGGGATCTATTTAAGAGTACATTGTATTATCTATTGTTGTGTGAAACATTTTTTGCTTCAGAATGTTTTCATATTCAAGTAATGTGCAGGTTAATGTTTCCAGGTTTTAGCATACCTGTACAATGACAGGGCCTTAAACTGCACATTACTTGAATATGAAACCATTCTGAAGCAAATAATTTTCACACAACAATAGATATATCATGTACTCTTAAATGAATCCCACAAGGATTGGAACTACCATCCCCCAGCATTCCCACTTAGTCCCACTGATCACTTACTAGCCATCCCCTTTAATATTTATGTATAAACATGTAACAAAACTTTCTTGTACATAAATTATGTTTTTTTTTGAATAAACTCAAACTCAAACACGATAGTAGTCTGCTGAAATTGCACAATCATTGAAAAAAAAAGGAAATAAAACAAGAGTCTTGTGCATATCGATTACCTCTTTTGCTGTCTATTCCTTCTACTAGATGTTTTAAAAACAAATATCTGTCACTTCCGATCCCTGGTAGTTCGAAAACTATCAGATAACACTGTTATTGACATGAGTTAAAGCTGAATAGTCTACAGTTTATCTGGAGGTAGTTTGAATTCGAAAGCATGGCTGAGTTTCATTTGATTAATTATGTATTTCAAAGTCAGGTTCCTGATTTTTGACAAATTTGATCCCACTGTACAAAATTTAAGTTTACACAGGAACCAATGATGTGTATGTGAGTGTGTGCTTACAATGGCCCTGAACAACTCATTTGAATACCACGAATACCACTAATACCACTTTTTCAGAGCTTTGCTGACTAAGTTTCTAGTCTCTTGCTCCAAGCCAAATTAATGCTTGTCTGAAATCATGGTGGAGGGTAAATTCCATGCTCACGAAAGGTAAGCACATAATAGTGCTTGCATACACTATAATCCACGATGAATAAATACAAGCTGTGGCAGCGGAAATAATGAAATGATATAGGATAGCGAAGTCAAAGCGCTGTCATTTTTCAGGACCAATTTCCCGGTGTTAACCACACACTTCCATACACACTAATTGCCTCCTGTGCAAAGTTAAAGGGGATGGCTAGTAACCGATCAGTGGGAATCAGTGGGAATGCTGAGGGATGATTGTTCCAATCCTTATGGGATTTATTTAAGAGTACATTATATATCTACTGTTGTGTGAAAAATTATTTGCTTCAGAACGGTCTCATATTCAAGTAATGTGCAGATTAATGCCCGTCACTGACCAGGGACGCTTACCTGGAAACATTAAACTGCACATTACTTGAATATGAGACCATTCTGAAGCAAATAATTTTCACTCAAGAATAGATATATAGTGTACTCTTAAATGAATCCCACAAGGATTGGAAAAATCATCCTCCAGCATTCCCACTGATTCCCACTGATCAGTTACTAGCCATCCCCTTTAAGGATTGGGTGAGATTCAAGAAGGAGGAGGAGGAGGAAAAAGAAGACGATAATGCGAAAGAGAAAGGGACAAAAGAAGAAATTAAAGAACAGAATAAAGTTCGACTGTAGATTACACCTACTCATTTTGTTACAAATTACCTATCAAATTAACGAGTAGGAGTTTAACCCCCTAAGCCACTTTGCTTTGATGGCATTTCCATAGAAACGATTTAACTGCATTTTAAGCAACGTCGTAAAAATGCTCATCAGTCACGTCTAGTTACAGAAGTACCGTTTTTCCTTTTCTCTTATAATTGGCAGGCTTCGTGTTTGTTTGTTTGTTTGTTTTTTTATGGACAGTTTAGTTCAAGGCACTCCACACCAAGTCTCGCACATGACACGCAGTACACAGGACACTGTAATCCATACACGCACTTTATTTGATACTCTTTATTTGAATGTTATTCTGTATCAGTCTCATCATTACGATGAAATTAATATGAACAAAAATTGAGCTGTACTCGTCTTACTTGACAGTGCTGCTTGTTCACATTTTTAGAAACAGAGAGTACAAATAATTCTAACACACACGTGCGCGCGCGAACACACACACACACACGTGACACTGGCACACACACTCAAGCACATGCATACACTCACACTCGAAGCCTTACAATACAGCCCTATGTACTCACGGTCAATCGGCCAATTTGACCAAGATTCGAATAATTCAGAAAGTCATACTCTCAACCATTGCCCCAAGTTTAGTCGTCTGATCAGACAAAACAGAGAGCATTCCCTTCTGAATCTGTTAGTCTTCTCTAATGACAAAACTCTGATTCAGAATAGGAATTTCGATTCCGTAGAATGAATCTTCTCCTCCTTCAAAATATTCACCTTAATGTGTACATATAGTTTTGAGCTGAAAATTGTAGAAAAGCTGTATGTTATCTGTAAGATGCCTGAAAGAATATAACTTTGAATTAGACTTTTCAACATAATAACAAACATCTGATTCAGAGTCGGAATATCGATTCCATGGATTGAAATCTTTCCTCCTTTCAAAATATTTGCTTCAACACAAGGATACAATGTGTATACTGTACATTGTATAGTTTTTCAGCAGAAAATTGTACCAAAGCTGTAAGCGTGGAATTAGCTGTGAATTATCTGTAAGATGGTTGGAAGAATATGTAACTTTGACGATGACATAGACATCTGGTAATATTTGACAATTTTTAAAAAGGGTAAATTTTATGTCTCTGAAACAGAGATAAAAAACTACAATGTAATTGGAATAAATACACTGTATGATGATTCCCTTTCTGCATGACGAGTCCAACATATTTCTTTGTAAACTTTTTTGTTTCATAGCCGTTGTTTTGCATCTGATGTACAAATAAACAGTTGCATTGTTAAAAGAATTACGGTGTGACCAAGCCAAAAAAATCATGAAAAACAAATATCAAATGTATGATCTACAAGATCTACAGACTGATGGTGTAATTGATCCCATTAAAATCGCTGACTCAAGTTGCAAACCACCTGCAGGCACATTATGTAATCTGAAACTGAGATTTTTGTCACTTTGTAGTTTGTTGAATGTTATACAACTATCACTTATCCAGTACTAGAGAAGCACTCTGAGAGCGCAGACCTCCGCCAAGCATGCAGCTCATTTTCCACTTGTACTGATCTTGTTCTTCCACAGAGATATCAGTGATATCCACCCATATACGCATAATTATATGCTGAAAAGTCGCCCGATTTCCTAAGATAGAAGCCTTTATATTCCACATACTAAGAATATTGCAATGGGATTGGTCCATAGCTGATCACGTGATGAAGCGTAGTTTTGCCCATCACATCACCCGAGAAGAAAAGTTCGTTGCACTCTATGTTGATAGTCCATTTTGTTTCGCTGATCTCCACACAGTCCACATAGTCCTAACGCAAGATGAGTACGCGCGAAATAAAAGTGCGTTGCACTGTGGACTATCATGTGACCTATAGGTCACTTGATAGTACACAGTGCAACGCACTTTCACTTCGGTGCCGCGCGGTGCGCGCAGCAACTTCATTGTTTTATCATCTACGCGCACACGTAGCCTAAGCCTTAAGGATACCTAAAGACAGCTAAAACGGTTTCAGATGTAGAATGAAATGGGAATTTCTAGGACCCTAGATGTGGAATATAAAGCAAATAATCAACTTTTAGTTTCAGGCAATGAGACAATCCATCACTTCCTCGGCGATCTGAATGTGTACGCTATCTTTCCTCAGCTGCGCTTCGGAAAGATAGTTACATCCAGATCGCCCTCGGAAGGGATAGTTTGTCCCATCACCTTCACCAACGTTGATTATTTGCTTATTGTTACGTCTCAAAACCCTCAGCTGCACGACACGCCTCGCCCTTGCAGAAACTAGAGCACGCTCAAATACGCGCAGCCTGAACTCCTAAGTTCATTGACCCTACTTGCCATAATATCAAAAAATCCTTCATAAATTCCCCCAAAATTCTCGGATCACTACCAAAAAGTTAATCGTTTGTTACTTGTGTCATTCTCAACCTTCCCTGCAAGTTTCATCCCAAACCGTTAACTACTTTTTGAGTTATTTTGCACACGGACAAAACTAACTAACTAACGAACGAACAAACAAACAAACCAATGGTAACGAAAACATAACCTCCTCGCTTGGCGGAAGTAATTATGATAACTGCCACTCATAACCTTTGAATGAACCTCGCTATTTTCCAGCTAACAGCTCGTCTCATTCACAATGATAACAGACAATGACAGTCACACCGTCAGCCCCACATTTCCACACATTGTGAGCGCTACTGGCCCAATGGCAAGCCCAATTCTCGCTGGTTCCAGTATTTCTGAGAGTGCAAAATGATCATATTTTCAAAATTGCAAGGGTTTACAAAAAAAAGTCCTAAAATCATAACGCAAAAACCAAAATTAAAGAAACATGGTGTTATTCTATTGAAAACAGAATGGCCTTTATCGGATAGTATGCAAAATAATGTCATATTTGCAACAATATTGGTGAAATTAAAGATCTTAGGTGCTCCGTTCTTTCTGGGCCACCCTGTATAACACTTTCTTTAAATTTGTGTAAGAAATCAACTGATACTGCAATGAAAACCACTTGTGAGATTCAACAACATGATGTACATTTATTCTGTTAATAATCGATGTAAACTGTTTTGGGAAAGTACTGTGAAAGCAATGCAGAGTACCTTATTTAGCAATACATGTATGTGGACTTCAATTTCAGTTGCCATTTTGTAGTACTGAACATTTGATATTACACTCCCCAAGGCCAGTGAAATCATTCTGTTCCATTAAAATCTTGCTAACTCAGGGTCTCAAGGACAATGACATGTAGAGAAACTTTGAACTCTGAGGCAAAAAAAAACAAACTAGTTTTTGGTCATAACAATAGACCAGAGTAACTTTTAAATGAGGAATAATGGGACAGATCAAATCAAAATATCAAATGGAAACAAAGAAATAATACAACTAAAAAGATACACAACCATTAAAGAAATATATATACGACAGGAATTCCAGTCACATACAACACCATCATCCTCAGAAGTCTTCCTGATACACAAGCAGTCCAAACTTTTGATTCTTTCAACTTGTTTCAAGGTGTGTAAGTAGGTGGAAAGTTCCCTTTGGGGAATTCTTTAGGCATTTTGTCTGATTTTTTTTCTTACAAATTTGCTCTCAGCCTATAAGATGCAAAAATTTTATAAGCCTAAGGTGGTTTGGCAATAAACATGCTGCCAAAACACTTCCTGAAATGCCCCCAGGTCCCTTATATGGTGTTGATTCATAAAGATGCACTGCTTGGAATAAAAGATGATGGACTGTGTATAAGTGAGAACGAGGCAAGTGCCAAATTGTGTCTCACCCATTCGCGTAAAAGAAATTAATATTTTTCCTACTCCCAGAAGTTCATTGACCCACCTATGACCTTTGATCTTGTAGTGACCTTCAACTCCCCAAGGGACATTTACCATCCAAGTTTGGTCACAAACGGACAAAGGTATCAAATGTTATGAGCCATAATCGAAACGCGCCATAAAACTTAACAATGGGCCCTTAAAATTTGTTGACCCCTTTCTGTGACCTTTGACCTTGTGATGACCTTTAATTCCCCAAAGGACATCTCCCGTCCAAGTTTGGACACAAACGGACTTAGGGATCAAAAGTTATGAGCCACAATCGAAACACGCCATAAAAACTTAACATTGGGCCCTTAAAGTTTGTTGACCCCTTTCTGTGACCTTTGACCTTGTGATGACCTCCACCTCCCCAAGGTACATCTACCATCCAAGTTTGGTCACAAACGGACAAAGGGATCAAAAGTTATGAGCCACAATCGAAACGCGCCATAAAACTTAACAATGGCCCCTTAAAATTTGTTGACCCCTTTCTGTGACCTTTGACCTTGTGATGACCTTTAATTCCCCAAAGGACATCTACCGTCCAAGTTTGGACACAAACGGACTTAGGGATCAAAAGTTATGAGCCACAATCGAAACACGCCATAAAAACTTAATATTGGGCCCTAAAAGTTTGTTGACCCCTTTCTGTGACCTTTGACCTTGTGATGACCTCCACCTCCCCAAGGTACATCTACCATCCAAGTTTGGTCACAAACGGACAAAGGGATCAAAAGTTATGAGCCACAATCGAAACGCGCCCTAAAAACTTAACATTGGGCCCTAAAAGTTTGTTGACCCCTGTCTGTGACCTTTGACCTTATGATGACCTTCATCTCCCCAAGGGACATCTACCATCCAAGTTTGGTCACAAATGGACAAAGGGATCAAAAGTTATGAGCCATAATCACAATGCACCATAAAAACTTAACATTGGGCCCTAAAAATTCATTGACTCCTGTCTGTGACCTTTGACCTTGTGGTAACCTTCAAATTCCCAAGGGACATCTACCATCTAAATTTGGTCACAAACAGACAGATACATCCAAAGTTACGAGCCATAAACGAAACGCGCCCTAAAAACTTAACATTGTGCCCTTAAGTTTATTGACCTCTGCCTGTGACCATTGACCTTGAGGTCTCCTTCATGTTTGGTAAAATGTGTAACTTTGTATAACCACTCTTCCCTCCAAGTTTGATTGAAATTGAAATCCTCAGTAGAGAGTTATTCAAGTTTTTGTAGCGTTACGGACGACGGACGGACAGACAGACGACGGACGGACGGACGGACGATGGACGGACGACGGACGGACGAGGGACGGACAGACGCCGCAGGCGATCCCTTAGTCTCCCCACACCTCTGGTGGGCTTGACAGAAATGGGGGTATATGTTAACCAAAAGTTAACCTGTTGTGTCCGTTTAATTTTTCTACAACACATAATTCCCATACATCCTTGTATACAATGTTTCCATATGCGTACTCGGGACTCATCCTCATCGGATTAAAGATTAATAGGAGTGAAGGATGTTGGAGAAACATGATGGAGGTATAATAACTCCAATCTAAAAGTTCTGAAAGAACCAAATGTGACCCTGCATCACTAAACCAAGAAAACGTCGCCTGACATTGATTCTGAAAGAACAGACTCTAAGCTTTAAAATGATGTATAACTGAATTGAAATGGACTCTCCTAACCTATCCTAATAATGGACAGAAAGCACACACTCTAGAAAAGTGTGAACTGAGGAAAGAGGCCCTGAAGTTAACAGTTTATTCAAGCACTTTAATTTTAACTGCTACAAACACACTTCCCAATTCATGTTGTTTCAATCCCAAACTTAAGAATAATGTAGAAGAATATCTCTTTCAGTAAAGATGAAAAACTCAAAGTTTACTTGGTTGATTCATTTCACCCTTTCGAGTCTTCTCATGAAATCAAGAAGTGCGACTTCTTGTTGGTTTTGTGATGCAAAGTCACATATACAAAGAAGAATTTTTTTTCCACATGATGTTTCAGGAGACTTTGACTGTCCGTCTATTATATAGTGAAGCAGTTTGGGGGCAATCTACATTATACAGATAATAAGGCACTATGATCAATGAACCATGTCAGCTCTCCATTGCTGGGATCAACTTCTAGAACGGGTAGCTTGCTCGGATTGTTGTGATGGGTGTGTCTCAAAGTCTCAACTAGGCTCTGCTTCTTCTCTCCCAGTACGTGTATTGCAACGTTTCTGGCCTTATTTATCATGAGGTAGCTCAAGCTCATTCTGTGGCGCACCTCCATTTGCGCTCTCCCCTCTGTCAGCACGACTAAATGTTTGTCATTTAAGAGGGATGTATGATTTGGAAACAGAGAGGCTATATGTCCATCATTTCCAACTCCAAGGACGATGTAGTCAAAGCGTGAATCTGGCAGTAGGCGCTCCATCTCCGCCGAGTATATCCCAGCACCATTGTCATCGGGATGACACAATCCCTTGGATAGCTGGACTGGCATGGGATGGATGTTGGTGTAAGGGATCGAGACATAGCGCAGTAACTTGGTGTAGATGAGGTTGAAGTTTGACTCGGGTGATGTCACTGTAACGCAGCGTTCGTCCGTAAACCAGACGTGCGTATCAGTCCACGGAAATGTATTCCTCATGCGCATGGCAAGGTACATGAATAAACGTCCAGGCGTGCTGCCACCTGGGAAAGCAACATGGAACACCCCTCTTTCACTGATGGCATTGTTTGCAGAATGGAGGATATGCATTGCCAGAAGTGCTACGGTCTCTTCCGTGTCGCCGGTGAACAAACGATCAGAACGGAACGTGCGTGAAATCCCAGACATCGAGGGCAAGGCAAACTGCTGCCCTCGCTCAGCATTCCACTCTGTGTCTACCTGGTGTATAAAGCTCAACCCTGTCTTCACAAGTTTGAAATCCAGCCATCTTCCCGTACCTTTGCCTCCCAAGTAAATTCTCGGTTGAACTTCAGTAATTTCCTGAAGGAGGGAGGTCCAGATATCCCAGGAAGCCATTAAATCGGGGGTGCCGATGAATTTATCCTGGTTGCCATGGTAACATTCCCGAATCAGTGACGAGTACGGATCGCTTTCGGCACCAGCAGAGAAGACGTAAAAATCGCTCAGAGGGTATCCAAGGATGTTGGTGCCTTCACCAAGTCCTGGAACAGTCCAAGCCACAGGAACGGCTGGCCTTGGAAGAGATTTGCTTACTGCCACTGTCGGAAGCTTGGACGAACCAATGAAAAATATAATCTGCTTCGTTTGGCAGGCATGATCCTCATTTGCATAATCTGGCGTTGTCGCACAAATATCAGTATTCTTGAACAGAATGCGCACATATACAAGCTTTTCGTCAAGCTTCTTGCCGGCAACGAGAACAAAGGGCACAGCTCCCCATCTTGGGTTGGATACCGACAACCTCACGGCAGCGTACGTCGGAGTGTTCGTCAATTCGTCCTGTCCGCGATCCATCTCCTCCCGCCATTCGTCACCATAGCCGCTGTACTGACCAATGACAGCTTGTCTGGCAGTCGCAGGAGCCACCTGGCTGAGCACGGCCAGCTTTTCCTCTAGCTTGTCCCCACTGTCGCTGAGGTTTCTGGGTATTTCCATGGCAACCAGCGCCATGATCTCTGTCAGGTGGTTCTGCATTACGTCGCGGATGACTCCATACTTATCGTAGAAACTGATGCGACCTGTAACATTTTAAGAGTAGAATCTCTGTAAAAGGTATTTTAAAAAACACTTCACACTTTAAATATTTTACAGTCCTAATGTGCCCAAGCACTTAGCCGAAGTTTCAAGCTTCTTCATAAGAGATGAGCAAACAAAGTAGCATGCATAGACATATCTAATTTCTTCTGCACAAGAACAGTACATGCATTGTATAAGCCATAATTATATACATTGCCTTGGCACTTTGAAATCAATTTCACTGGTAGTTAAATGTGCAATTGAGGTCAATGGCAAGAGATTGACAGCAAACTAAAGTGGAAACTCTAAAAAGAGATCTGACATAACAAGATACCAGTACCTGATATAACAAACTAAATTTCTGTGGTCCCAATGAAATCACTTCCTTTGTTCTATATTTTTGATTAACTACTGATATAACAAAACATCTGACTAGAGAAAAAATTGTCTTGGTCTCAAGGATCTCATTACTGAGTTTCCACTGCATTTTGCTTTTTTTAACCCGTTGAGGATGAGTCCCAAGTATACTCAGGCAAGTGTCTATGGGAAATGTGTAAATTAATGTCTATGGAAAATGCGTGTTGTACAGTAGCAAAATCAAACCGTCCTCAGTGGGTTAAGAAGTAAAGCTGAAAATATCCCATGCAGCCTCCCACTGCTGGCTTGTTCTTTATTAGGACTCTGCCACTATCAATGGCAACACATTGCCATGAGCACTTTGTTATTGTTATACATCTTCGTCTTAAAGGGGCAAAGAAGGTTAAATACATTTGCCATGACGGGTTGAGTACAGGATTTTGTTTTCAAGAGCCAAGCATCCTATCTGCTATACCACACCATGCTCATTATAAACAGGCAAGTGCTCTTCTATTTTCATTATCCCAACAGAAAGTTTTGCCTGCCTTGGGCAAGGTTAGGGGGCGAGTTGGTTTATAGCAGCCCATCTACTTCTCATCCATCAACCTCCTACTCCTACCGCCAGCACAGTTCTCCCTTACAGCTATTGCACGAATAAGGGAAAATTCATTGCGGTGGATAGAGTGCACTCCTGTTATAGCAAACACGGTCGTAACAAAATTCTGATAACAACAAAATAAAAATTCAGGCCACATTATCGGCTCTTTGTTTTTTGTGTTTATTTGTTCAGCTATAACACAATTCCAATATAACTAAAGAAAACTGTCGGTACCAAGGACTCCGTTGTCATGGGAGTCAACAGTGGTGATACTGACCTTTGACATCCAGGGCCTCCTTCATGACTATCTCCACCCTCTCAATGTGTTCCTGGTCCCACAGCTCCCCATACTTTTCCCTGTTGGTGACTCTGAAAGGAAGAATGCTTTGAACACCTGGGGGGGGGGGGGGGCAGAAAATGGGCTTTGTCATTTTACACCTGATAGCTGACATGGGAGGTAACATGCAGAATGATGCATCCAAAGGGAGTAATATGGTATTATTCACAGAGGGTATAACAATGACATCAGATTAAAAAGGACTTTATCACACCATAGGAGGGGAATATAATTTTTTTAAATCTGTCTAACTGGTATGAAAGTTTTCAAGTTTTCACAAGAAAGAGTAGACAGTCCATCACATTTTCCAAATCATACATAAACAGTGTGTGTGTGCATTTTGTAAATGGTTTGGAGCTTCTTTTTTTTCTTTTTCTTTTTTTTTTGGGGGGGGGGGCACTTCACATGTAAATGCTTTAATATCTCTTTCTCCACACCTAGATTTATCATTATAAAAAAATTTCAACAAGGTACTCTGGCTGTCGTCAAGAAAGAAATGCAATCAACTTTCTAGAATTTGAATGAGTTCTGGAACCTCCGTTTGAAGCACATTTTAACTTTATTGTCTTCTTCTCTACTTTCATTTTTATTATTTCTCTTCTTCTTTTTTCACCCCTTTGTATGTCATGATTTGGGTGGCTGACAAGGTTTGTTTTTCATGATCGATGATGTAAACCCCACCCCTGGAAAATTTGTACTTAGAGTAAGCTCACTGACCAGTCTTTCCAAGATAGTGATCAATCCTGTAGATCTCACTCTCCTTCAGATGTTGTTTGAGGGCGCCAGACAGGTCCTTGGCCGATGCAGTATCGTGTCCAAATGGCTTCTCCACAACCACTCGCAGCCAAGCATCTCCCAACGGTCGGCACTCTTGTATGTCGGAACAGAGTGAAATTATTGACATTTAATGATTTGTAGGATTTTGGCAGACTTAGCACTGTGAACAGTAAAGATTGCAGTGACAGTGTACATCAGAGTTTACATTCCTGGTCAAGTATTAACCCTAACTAGGCTGGGGGGGGGGGGCCTCCGAGGCCCTCCTCGACGTTCCGCGCGATGTATCGCAATCGCATAAACCTATCGCCGCGATGTCTCATGACTTTTTTCTTTCGAGTCTCCCGCATCTTTGTTACGCATTAATATGTACATGCATGTCAGACCAAAAAGTGCTCAAAAACGTGAATTCGTGTACAATTTCAATGCAAACTGTGCTTACAGGCAAATTTCATAAAAGCATGATTATTTTGGTGTTTCATTGATTAAAATCAATGAATAACATATTTTCTTCTTCAGAGCGATGTCGCGGACAAATTTCATGAAAAAAAAACATGGAAAACATAAAGTCGAAAAAACATCGAAATACATAAGAAATTAAAAAAACAATAAAATACTAAAGAATTTTTTCTGATATCACAATTTCTTTATTACATTTGTTAAGGACACTGAAAAGAATATTTACACAAAAAAAATGTGCCTGTTTTGAGCTTTATTATGTGATTTATACCAAATAGTCTAATTTCACGCATCATTATGGATAAATTAGCATAATTTGGCATAAATGATAATTTTTTGAAAAATTAACTTTAAGGTATTTTAGATTACATCATAGGCAATGTGTGTGCCAATTTCTGTTGCGATCGCGTGATCGACAGCCGAGATCTGGAGGGGGCCCTCTGTGAAGATTAAAGGGATCACACAGTTTTGGTTGAGACCTAATTTCAGATTTCTAACATTTTTTTGGTGAGATAATGAGAAACCTCTTATGAAATATGAAAGAGCATGTAATTCTATGAGGAATTCAACGTTTATTTGATGAAAATTGGTTTTGAAATGGCTGAGATATCAAAAAAGAGCGATTCTAATAAAGTGTGGGACCCACACTTTATTACGATCGCTTTGTTTTACTTTGTTTTTGGATGTTTCAGTCATTCCAAACCCGATTTTCATCAAATAAACTTTGAATTCCTCTTAAAATGGTATGTTCTGTACTACATCATAAGTGTTTTCTTGGTATCTCGCAAAAAGTTCAAAGCCCAATTCTCATCTCTACCAATACTGTACTATCCCTTTAAGAGTTCTATGGTGAGGGCATGATCATTGGTGCCAAGTAGAGATGTGTATGCCACTTAAGACTAAATTGTGCAATCATCAGCAACTACAATGCACTGCCACAATTATGTAGAAATTCTTGTTACAACAAAGTACAAATTCAGGTCCACAAATTATCATCTACCAGTATCTTTTTACATACCTGTTCTGCTATGATGAAATTCTGATATAATGAAAAAAAATAGCTGGTCCCTACAATTAACTAATAACAGTTGAGTCATCTATATTCTAATTGCTGCAGGACAGATGGATGCGAGGAGAAAATAAAAGAAGAATAAATATTCATTTTTTTTTTCCTCTCAAACCGTACCTGCACCACTCCCTATATCAAAATATCATTATTCCTGGTGACTTTTTGATGGTGCATGCACGGACAGTGGTTGAATGCTTCACAGGCTACTCTTATAATGTATTCATACAAGATCAATGGCTGTACCTGTGTTTATGCTGGCTGCAATGTCTGCATATGCAAATGGCGGCACAGATAGATAGATGATTCGGCCCTTCTCTCTCAGTCCCACTCCTTGCATTTTGCGTTGGATGTCACCACACAGAGTCTTGTAGTCTTCAGTTTTCTTCAGGTTGTAGTATGGAATATTCTCACCAAATGCTGCCTTTCTTTGCTGTGGATGACGGAGTTTATAATGAAATGTAACTTTCAAAGCCATATTCGCTGACAGAGTGAGGATCATAAAACATCCCCTACCACATTTCCTTTTGACTTCATTCACTTCAATCAAAAACAGCTATACATTATGTAATGACACAACATTTTTTTTCCCTCTACCATAGAATATATTCAGTTGCAGGTCATACACCTTTATAGCACCGAAGAAATGTAGGTTTCTTGTTGTTTGATACACTCATAGACTTATGATTCTTCTATCATTAACTGTACTGGCAAATTTATGAGTTAAACTTATACATGTAAATTATAAACTGGATTATTATTTCACTAGTTTAAAAAAATATAAGTGTTTAAGAAACAATAAACGACAAGAGTGGTTCCACTGAAAAATACTCAAAGTTTCTTACTTGTTTCCTCTATAAAGGGTACAATTATACATTTTCATCACTTAGCAAAGGTAATAGTGCTGTTTTGTCTTCTTACATTAGAGTATGATTATCATGCTTAGTTGAATTAACACATATTTAATTATTTTCAACAAAAGCATAAATCATAGCAAAGCTTTAAATTTGAAGTTGGAAAACAATTAACATACCTCACAATTATCTGTCTTGCGGGAGATGGACTCGGGGAGCCGATCACATGACACATTCTCACTGAGAATTCCTTTCATCTCCCGCTCACCTTTCTCCTGAGGTGAACGAGCTCCAGCAAAGAAGTGGAAAACTTGGGCAGACTCCTCTGGGTAAAAAGAATATTTATATAACAATAACATATATGCTTTTTTCTCTTTTGTTTATTTACACTGACGTTTTCTTTACCTATTTCAACTGATTATACTCATGACAGAACTTACTAACAAACACTTAAATTTACAAATAGACCAGTTAAAGGTCCAGTTAACCTTTGGGAGCAGTCATTTGAAAATTGTTCACGACATCGCCTTTCATGCATACATGTATGTGTAGGTCTGTTGTACCACAAAACACCCTCCAATATAAAAATTTGCAATAAAGCCAAAGATATAAGGAGATGTCAGGATTTTTCTCAATATTAAACCGTAACGGTATACAGTTTAGTCTGGAAATACTTTCATTATAACTATTGTTCACATTTTGAATATTCAACAATACTTTTCATAACATTGATTTTACTGATTCAAATTTTCTTAGTGGTTGTTTCTTTCCCTAACTCACATTTAGAACTATTTTAAAGCGCTAATATTGCTGGGTTTTTGTTTCATCTGCAAATGGTAAATTATGCCTTTAACCGTTTCGTAAGTACAACATAACACAATACAACATAATTAGCATTATGTGTATTATAGACCCAAGTGCACGTACATGTAAATGCTACCTTTCTGGTACTTTAAATACTTTTGATTTTTATGTTAACTGGCGTTAACAAACCCACTGGAAATATGTCTACAGAATTCAGAAAGAGGCAGCATTATTTAACTTCTAGACGTAGACTCTACCTATTTTACCCAAATAATCATACACAGATATCTACATAGTATATATAGATGTGTAAGGGAACACAATGTGTAAACGGTTGTAACAGATACGTCGAGAGAGGGCGGAAAGAACAACGAAAGATGGCGACTGTCCACGGAGGACTTACGTTTGACGTTTCGGTACCGAAGACCGAATTAAAGTGTTTGAAAGGCAATTCCCTGTCTGGTTCTAGTGTCATTCCCTGTTGTGCAAAGTTGTCCCCTTTCAGATATATAGATAGATAGAGTTATATTATATAAACGGCATAATCGTGATATAGTCCCCACAGCTGCGTGTCCGTATTAAATACAACCCTACCTAACCCTATACCCTAACCCTAGTCCGCGGGTGCACGCGCACTGCGGTGGGGCCTATTTGATATAGATATATGCCTACTCTGTGGTGGGTTCCGTTTACTTCCTCAACAAGCTCCATGGAAAAATCAGTTCGAAAATAAAACATGTATTGATGTAAATCTAGAACCGATCTGACATATAATCTAGGACACAAAATGTTTGTTCTTCTCTTTCTCCTTGTTTGAAACCACAACACCGACTCAATTTAATTATCCTGAATAGTTTACCCACCATAAGCCAGGTTGAAGAATCCTTGCCACAAATACTTCTTAGCCAAGTCGCCAGTAGCTCCTACAACAACCACGTTCACCACTCCGTCAGACACGGCACCCGCCGGGGCCGCAGGCGGAGCGGCGTCGCGATCTCCCGCTACCTCGCTGGAGTCCACTCCACGAGGATTTATACTTAGCCACAAACACACCAAGAGAAGTGAGGCTCCGATGCCCACGATTACGTTTCGTCTCATTCTCACTTTTCTGAAGAACATAACCATTTTCAGTCTAGAAGGCAAATAGTTAACCAAAATTCGAGAATTAATCGTGCCAGTCTCTGCTCTAGCGTCTCGAGACTGAGCAAGCGAAGAGTTACGCAATATGGATAGGGAAACCTTTGACCCACGATGCCAAACTTGTCGGCCACGACCAATATATTATGGGGAGGTTGTCTACAGCTAACTGTCCCATTTCTTTTTTTCATTATTATCATTTCCCTTAATCATTCATAATATTGTCAAGCTACCATATGTAAACAATATCTTTAAAATCTATTAGTGATATCTGTCTGATATTTATATCAATTGAGAGGATGACTTTTGTAGTTGAGGAGTTATTGTCCCCCATTTAAAAATGATTTTTTTTCTGTCCATACCCTGGATGGCAGTAACTTGCCTGTGCTTTTTGCCAAGGAAGTACACGTCCCCTCTCATACCCGGCCCGCAACCGTCGGCCTAGTGATTGTGCGTGTGACCCTTCAAGCTACGGCCTGCTGCTCTCGCTGCTGGACCCTGTCATACTCTTGTAAATTGTAGCACCCGTACCGACACCATGGCTGCTAGAAATCTGGGAAAGCTTGTCTTGCGAAATTCGGCTCTTTTCGTCTGCGACATGCAGGAAAAGTTTCGACCCAATATCAAGTATTTTCCAGAGATCATTGACGTCTCTACCAGACTGTTCAGAGCAGCAAAAACCCTCGAAATGCCTGTGGTCATTACGGAACAATATCCGAAAGGTTGGTGGGGATCACATTCATTGCTCTAGAAACCAGTGTGGCAGTGTAATTTACTGCCAACTACCATACAGACGAGAGTTTGATGACTACTGAGAAAGAAAAGTGACTGACTTTTGAAAGTTGCTGTGCTGGAACCAAAGTGATTTATTGTCACTATGGCATGACCCCGAACACATATAATTCATTGCCGAAATAGATCCACCAATTTCTGTCAGCATTAAATTGCACTGCCTTTAGGCTTTACTTAAATGGCTCGTCCAGATCCAGAGAAAACCTAGCCATTGATGTAGGTCAGTTACAATGCCAGTGGGCAATAAGTGGTCACCGAGTTGGCTTAAAGGGTTTCCGTAGATCTAGAGTAGGTTTGCTGGAGTAAAAGATTTTATTTTAGAGAAAAAGACGGTAAATCAGGCTTCGCTTTAATAGTGTTAGGATTCTAGTCAGTCAGAGTAGGCCTAACGTTACTACTGTACAAATTTATTAGGTGAAGGTGGATAGGCCTATATTTATAATGCAATGATAGACCCAGTTTCCAAAACTCCCATCTAACACCTCCTATTCAAGGAGGTGTAAGAAATGGAGTAACAACAGTCTCATTCCCTTTGAATGATCCCATGTTTCATGCCGCCTCTCAGAAATATTTGAAGTATATTTGAAGCCATCGCACCATGACTAGTCTGTATTCCCTCTCAAAGGAAGATATGTCTTTATGATAGATGGTAATTACTTTTCGCCGTCCCTTCTTACAAAACAAGCGGTACATGTATAGAGACACGAGGATGTGCAAATAAAAATTGTTCAAAAATTGATGAAATAAAAATCAAAATTACTCGACTTTACATGACTTTAGTAGGACTATACTAATCTAACATGATTATAAATGAATACAGAACTATACTTAAAGAGTATATCATATCAGTTTCATTTGTCAGAAGTGATCGGAAAGATTATAAAATCGGCTTTGTAGTGAGGGTACAGTTTTGAATATTTTCACAACATACAGCTAAGGTTCGTACTTTTGCAGATAATCCTGGACAGGATTTACTTTTGTTTCATAGGCTTTGATATCATTAAGTGAACATTCATTCTAATTGACAAGTAAACAAGCAGAATATAGCCGGTATTATGGTATTGAGTTAAAAATGAATCTACAGATTGCTCAAACAGATGGCTGCATTTAACCCTGATCATCAAAGGCACAAGTTCACCTGTCAGGGGTGTATCCAGGATTTTTTCTGGGGGGGTCGTAATCAAAGTTTTTGGACCTTTACCTTTGCGAGGGAGCGGAGCGACCGAGCGGGGGGAGGGTGTGGGAGGGGGGTGTCCCCCCTCCCACAGTAGGGAGTTTTTGAATTTTATATCTTAAAATGGGGCCATTTGGTGCATACAAAAGTGACTTTTTCAGCATACTTAAAAAAAAAAACACCCATTCATCATGTTAGAATTGGTGATAAAACCTGTGTTGGTCACTTGTAAGTTCGTTAATCGGTAAGTTGAAAACTGCATAAGTGCATTTAAAAAAAGTTGCTAACTAGCTAACCTTACACCTTCCTAATACATAGACCCCAGGGTAAAAAGCCCTCGAAAAACAGAAATTGTCTTTTACAAAAAGTGGACCTTTTGAAAATTTGGGGGGGTCTTACGACCCTCCCGACCCCCCCTTGCATACACCCATGCCTGTGGAATTCTTTTGTGCATCTATGGAAAAATGAGGGCTGTTTGAATAATTACAGCCAGTTGGAACTCCATCTCTCAAACCTCCTTGATCTATTCTACAAAATAAATGATCATTGTCTTATTTACTGTCAGTGGTGTCAGTACTAGTAGGCCCTGCTAGTAGGCATTTTTTTTCCCTATGACTAGAGTTCTATGTAGTAATTTATTGATTGGAAATGATACATTGCTATTGACATTTGTTATTATTTTATTCCATATTTTATTGTTAGCATGCATAGTAGAATTCTAATCCATGCCACAATAAGCTGCTGACTGATTTGCAGTCACATACTGATCATGTAATATTAAGTACAGGTATCATCTCTTCTCTTTTGATACCTTTTCCTCTTTAAATACATGCATCGTTTTACCCCTCCACGGTCTTTCTCACTCTCTATGTCCACCGTATCTCCTCACTCCCTCTCTTCCTCTCTTCCTCTCTGCCTCTCTGTTTCATAGGTCTGGGGCCGACAGTCCAAGAGCTCGGTGTGAACCGTGATGAAGAGGACATCTATGCTAAAACTTGCTTCTCCATGGTGCTGCCTGACGTGGAGGAAAAACTCAAGGTATGATCAAAGAAGATATAGAATGTGATTATTTAAAAAAAGCAAAAAATGTGACACCAGCAGTTAATTACCAAAATAGGTAAGGTAAACGGCCACTTGTGTCTTTGTATTTTGCATTTCTATTGTCTTTTTTTTCCATTTTTGTCACATTTCTGAACTCTGAGTGTTCTAAATTTGACCCTCTCCCCAAGTAAAAAAGAAAATACATGTTGCAGTGGAATGGTGGAATCTACAGACACAACCTTCTGTTGCTTGATACAAGTATTTGATGAAGTAGGCCCTAATCCCTTTTTGCACTTCACACAGGAAGCTATACCTCGTTTATACTCCTGTCATGTTTACCTATATTTTGTTTGTAATTTTGTAAAGTACCTTTTTTTTTTTTAATAAAGACAGAATCTGGATGATTGTGCATGAAAACTTGTGGATTGAAATATTTAAGACTTTTAATGCACTTTGAGGGATTTTTAAGAGCAATTTACAGAATGGGTCTCTTCACGAACTCATCCTGAGATTGGGTCTTTGAATGTTGACGGTCTAAACACCAAAGCAACCAAGATAGAGATTTTACAAGCAAAGTTTAATGGCAGGCTATGATCACAATATGTGGCATGAAAAAAGAATAAAGAAAATAAATGTACATTGTTTGTAGTCATAATTCTTTACTAGTTTTTACCCATACATGATAAAGATCAAAATAATTACAGGTACTCACATTATCAGAAAACTGATGATGCTGCAATGCCCCCATGTTGTTCTTGTACAGAAAAATGATGTAAAGTCTGTGATTTTATGCGGCATTGAGACCCAGGCCTGTGTGCAGCAAACAACCCTTGACCTCCTGGACAAGGGCTACGATGTTCATGTAGTGGCCGATGCTGTGTCATCAAGAAGTATGGTTGACCGGTGAGTTTTAGCCAGGATGGCCTGGTGACCAATGCTTATCCAAAACGCTTTTACTAAATTTTGAATGAGTTATTAAAAGCCAGGAGGCACAGCCATGTTGCTTGTAAACAGTATGTGCTTCATTTGTCTAAAATAAGATGAGCTTGTACGAGTTACAGTGACCAGAATAAAGCCATTTCCCCCTTGAGTCATGCTTTGGTGGTAAGCATCTACCACAAGGAATTTTCCCACATGAATCCCTATTTAACTGATTTGATTTCAACTTTAATTTCTGCAGTGAAAGTCAATAATTGCAGCGGGAGGCTGAATTGCACATGATTTCACAAAACAGGTACTTCCTGTTAGATTGATTTCTTATGGATAACGAAATCATATTTAGGATTTAAAGTCTCGAATCAGCAATCTATAAGCTCGTGATTAATGAACTTGATTTAACCAATTTCTTTCGAGAGTCTGTGACTTCCACAGAATTTGTATGAAGGATCCTGTAGAGTGCCAAACACATATACAGATGTATGGTGTGCAATCCTCACCTGAATAATGATAATCAGACTGCTCAACCATCTGAATCTGACCATTCCCAGCTATTGTTTCAATCAGAGTTTCCTGTTTTTTTTGATAATTTTCTTATTCACTTATTTGGGATTTGTTCTTTCTCTCCAATTTGTAGCCAAATCATCTCTATCATACAGAGGGGTGGGGAAGTTTGGACAATGTGCGCAATATGTAATGATAAATGTAAATACGCTAAATAAAGACATCATGATTCCTCCCCCCCCCCCCCCCCCCCCCCCGCCAACCTGCAGGATGTTTGCCATCTCCAGGATGCGAGACTGTGGAGCCTTCATCACCACCAGCGAGAGCGTTCTCCTCAGCCTCGTTCAAGACGCCGCCCACCCCAAGTTCAAAGAGATCCAGAAACTCATCGCAACGTCCGCCCCAGACTCGGGCCTTCTCGACTAGAATCACCTCAGCCAATACGCCCTACTTGCAGAATCGACATTTTGGATTGTGTGAATTTATCAGCTGCCAAAAACTCTGAATTGATTGAAGAGAGAATGAAGCATGCGATGTGAACATGAAGGCATGATGAATGATTTCTCCATGCTGCACGTAATATTTTATAATGAAGCAATGTGGGGTACACTCTTGGAGTTTCTGCCATACTCAAGTCTCGCATCATCCTACAGGCTCCTCATGCTTGTATGCTCCGCCAATGAGGTTATTGTGTCTTTGCCAGCATTGGTTTGTCACTCTCCATCTACTTGCAAAATAACTCAAAAACGTTGTGAATGATTTCGGATGAACTTTGCAGGAAAGGTTGATAATGACAGAATGAAGAGATGATTAAATTTTGTTAGGGATTTAAAAAAAAAATCCATCAGTTTCGGGATTTGGGGGCAAATTTGGGTCAACAAACGAGGAAGGACGAGCTTTGTATAGAAGTTTGCATAAATTGTATGCACAATTCCCTAGCATGGGCTCAAGGCGCAGAACAGGCAAAAACTGATGATAAGGTAAGCAAATAAGGCTTCTTTATCATCAATGGGTTATAGAGCGATATTCAGTGTGTGTATTGGTAGAAATGAGCTCTTTGGTGGGAATCTGCTCTCTCCAAGTGTTTCTCTACTTTGAAAGGTACAGTGTAGTCCACTTCTCCATCACTCCATGCAGATTAGTGGTAAAAAGAAAGAAGAACATTACAGCAGTAGGCCTACACATGCAGCATCTGTGTTGTTGCTCTGCAATGTACAAGTTTTTGTACTATAAGTTGCTTTGTACTGCCAAGTGCATGGTCAATAACCATTTTCTTGTGTGACCAGTGAACTTAAAATAGCTGACTTTCCTTTACAAAATGCTTCCTGACCATTTTGCACCCCCCCCCCCCCCCCGGCAGTCTGTTCTAATCTGCAGTGATTTCAGACATTAAAGCAGTATGCCTATGTTTGTGGTTAATCTGTGTTGTATACCAAGATACCAAAAGAACTTTGTCCCCCAGGGAGTTCATGTGTAGATAAATATTGATGATTACATCAGTTCTGATGTCAGTATGCCTGCAAAATGCTGCAGTTTACTGAGTTAAGCATAGAGTTATCAACCCAGCTTGCGGCAAGGTGCCTATTTCTGGCAGGGGCACTTTCATACTTTCATTCATCCGTAAAACAGCTAATGAACATCACATGCGTTTTAGCCCCACTTTAAAACACAAGCAGGTCCTGAGTTACTCCCCAGTTTTATGGGAAGTGACACGTGATTGGGCCTTTTCATCAATGAAGGAAATGGCCCCTGCCGCAAATAGGCACCCTGTACAAAGCCTGCCGCAAAGCGGGTTGTTTACTCTAAAGATGCTGTTATAGGTTTTGCAAAGCATAATATGGTTGTCACTTGCATACTACCAAAGATATGCTTTTCAGTTGTATGAAAATGGAGAAAAAACATTAATTCGATTTTTTTTCCCAGTGTCGGTCTTGTGTCTCTTTGGATAAAAGAATGCTTATGACTACCTTGATAGGAACATCAACTTCACTTTATAGGTGATTATTTGACTTATGCAAGGTCGACTTAAGGAAGTTTGACTGTATTAAGTATTATTTTACCCATCACTGCATGCTTCCTATGATCTGAAATTCAAAAGTTTTGACTCCACTTTTTTATGTGAAATCAAATGTGTATGTACATAAATGTGACCGTGCACCTCAAAACGAACATAAAGTCGCACACACTGATTTTGCGTGAGGACTGAAAATAAGTGAAATCGGTCAACCTTGCCGAACTTGCCTTTTTCATATTTGCTGGAAGAGCGGGTCTTCTTTTACATTATGCTAAAATTTGGTATCATGTAGCGGCCAGGAAAGTGTGTTTTTTTAGCGGTTTATCTCGAACATTTTTGGTAGAATAGTGTGATTGGGTGTGTCTTTAGAATCCCTTTTTCATTTCTGAAAAACCTTATCCACGCTCTTCACTTTCAAGTCTAATAACTTTTGAAAGGATAGTGCTACTGCTTTGAATGTTGGCATTAATTATGGACAGAATGTGTTAATGAGGCGTGCTTAATTTCAGTTTAATCAAATATTCCCTTCATTGTTGTTACTCTGATGGTTTACTTCTTGTTTTCTGTCCCATTCATCGCACAGCCAGCACGGTTTGGTAAAGATTAAGCGCTTGAATAGACACTGTACTTCAGAGCCTCTTTTCTCAGATCACACTTTTCCTGAGTTTGTGTTTTCTTTCCAATATTTAGATAGGTTAGGAGGGTCCATTTGATTTGAGTTATACATCATTTTAAAGCTTAAAGTCTGCTCTTTCAGAATATGGTCTTAACTAAAAATTCATGTCTGGCGACTTTTTGTTTGTTTTGAGGTGCAGGGTCACAAATGAGGTACATGTGATTGTAAAAGTTTTGTGTGAACTAGAATATGTTGAATGTAACAAAGGACAAAATTTATAAAGAATGAATAAAGTTTTACAAAATATACCAGTGGTGTTATGTGGCTTTATCAGTTTACATTGCCTATGTTTACCTCAATTTGTGTGTGTGTGTGTGTGTGTGTGTGTGTGTCTGTGTCTGTGTGTGTGTGTGTGTGTGTGTGTGTGTTTCCTCTGTAGAGAAATGAGAGGTTACATTCCAGAAAGTTTCAGCCCCATTATTGTTGATTAATCAAAGGTGATGAATTTTTGAGCTAATACGTGTAATATACCATATATGCAGTGGAACCTTGTTTCAGTGGTCAGATACGCCATTGGCAGCAATACTGCTCTTGTAGGTCCTAACTCTTAGTGTACAATTTACATACTGGTTCATTGTCGTTGTTTTTTGTACCCTGTAAACCCAAAATTGTCATAGTTCTCAGTGCTGTGCTCGTAACCAAGTTCCCCTGTATGTACTCCTATCTCTTACTCAGTCATCATTACAGTGGACTCTCGTTATAACAAAGTCCTTTGGGACTTGCAATTTTATTTCGTTACATCGAAATTTTGTTATAAAAGAATGAATAAACAATAATACATAGATTTGATAATGTCGGGGCCCTAAATTTGTTTTAGTTGTAACCAGAATTTTGTTATAACTGGAGTGCACTGAATGCACATTTGTTTATCTCAGTCACTTGTTCGCCTAGTCCTGAGATTTTTTTTTCTTTCTTTAATCTCTCTCTCCCTCTCCTTCTCTTCATTCATTCTCCCATGCCCTCTTTCCTTCTGTCTTGTTTTGTCCTTCCACTATTCTTTCCTTCTTTGGTCTTTTTAACCTACATAACATACCATCTTAAATTCTTTTTCTCTTCTTTCTTGCATTTGCAGTATTTGGGTCGTTTCTGATTATCTAACCAACATACATACTTCGAGATAAATACAGATCCAGTATTACAATTCCCTCCTCCCCAATGTTTATGTTACAGTAATGGAAATAAAATGGAACAGAAAAAAAAAATGCTTCAACACAAAAACATACAATTTACAATTTTATTCAATTGAAAGAAAGAGACAAAAGAGATACATTTACAATGTATATACAGTGCAGTTCAGACCACAATGCGGGCCAAACCAACGAGTGTAAAATTGGACTTTGCTCGGGGCTTAGTTGCGCAATGTGTGCTCCGTGGATTAACTGGTGATTTGTCAAATTTTCTGCTCACAAAAACTCACAGGGTTCAGCTACACTGAAATACACAGTCCTCAGTGCAAGAACTGCACTAGGACAGTAGTGTATGCATTATTAAAGCTCCATACCATGGGAACAAAATGTTTAGTACTAGCAGGGACCGATGCCAATCCTGTTTACTGCATTGTATTATTCTGAGGGCTGAAAGTGCATTTTATCTTTTTTTTCTTTTCTTTTTTTTGCTGGAAAAACAGCATTTTTGCCTTTCCTACCATACACCTGCGTAATAGTAGTTTGGAAAAACAGTATTTAATGTGAATCCTCCAGTATTTTTGACCAAAAACAGTAGAAACTACTGAAAAAAAAAGAGTACAAGTTGGCATCTCTGCACTTCGGAAAAATCATAAGTCCAGCAAAAGGATTAGAGTTCATGAGATACAGAGGAAGCTTTTAGGGGTAGCAGCCAGAACTTTGGATATTGACGACGAGGTCTAAGACACAGCTTATATCAGATACTCAGTGAAATACGAACATTCTGTGCATTGGTAGCAGGTAATCCACTCACCCCCTCTGCCCCTCTCCTATTTATGCTTTAACCTGCTGCTTCCCAGATACTGTAATTCCCAAGGGATATTCTAACCTTTTCCCATGGGCAATGATCAGTTTCCTTTTCACTATCATTGTCACAACTTTTTTCACAGTAGAGCCGTATTCTAAATTTATCAATAGTAGAATGTTTAGATACACTGAATGACAGACTTTAAGAGTACTTTTTGGGTTGTTTTTTTCTTTCAGTTCTTACTGACAGATTAACATAAAAATACATAAATAAAACTCCTGTACTTGCAAAAAAGGTATTTCTGTTCTTTTCTCATTGCCTCCAATTCCCTGTAAAAGGACATTTTCTCTTGAATTTTGTACAACTCTTGAATAATACATAGTTAACCCATTGAGGACAGGCTGATTTTGCTAGAACACACAATTTCCATAGACACCCTGCCAAAGTATATTTGAAACTAGTCTTCAACAGGTTAAGACAAACAATTATAACTTCATCATTTTCATGAATAGCATCTCAGTCGTGACAACTAATAACTTGGAACAGTTTAGAACCAGCATAACAGCAAAGAAAGAGGAAATACGATCAAAACCTAAGAATGATTCTTCACCAGTTTTTCTTGGAAACAAAGAGCAACACTTCTTCTAGTGGAAAAGCTCAAAGCAGATAAGCAGGTGATGGATGATGTATTCTTTCAAACTCCCGCCCTTTACAAAGCCAGACAAACTCACAGGATGCAAATAATATTATTTTCTCCGATATAGCTGATTCTTTGATAAAAGGAAGTGCACATAGCCTTCAAGCTACATGTTGTACATTGTATGTATCACACTTGAATTCATCTGCCTTTCATTTCTAACACTTAAAGATGCCAGGAAGATAGGAAGGCACTACAGAGATTTTCGAAGGAAGAAAAATAGCCTGGACTATAGTGTGTACACCATCATGCAGGGAATTACAGGTAGTTATCTGTTATTCATAAGTAAGCATGTGCAGTATGGCCTTACTAGAGCACAAAATTATACAGAGCTTGAATTCTAATATACCATTTAGCTCAACATTACCAAAAACTAAACAAAAACAAACAAACAAACACTAAGTTTTCAGTACAGAAAAACATCAGTTTCTCCATGCAAAATTTGACAGTATTTGAAGAAAACATACCGGTAACAAAATAATTCTGGCACGTGAAGAAGCATGGGAGGAATATGGTCACCGATTTTGTTACTTGCATTCATTTCTTCCTTTTTCAAGTCATCCACTTCTTCCCTTTTCAAGTCGTCCACTTCTTCCTTTTTCAAGTCATCCACTTTTGCTACTTCAACAACAGTTCCCATACTGACAGACATGATCAATCTGTTCAAAGTGAAGTGATCACTTTCCTTGACACCCCTTCATCGCCTACCCTGCCCACAAACCTCCTTATACATCCTCTCAATATAGAATGTATACATACGTGAAATATTCATAAGATAGGAAAGCCATACACCTGCATCCTGGTGCACAGACTGGCACATTTAAAATCACACCAGAAAAGAAAACAGACTTATTATGGTGATTTAAACTGACATATTACGTCGGCATGACTGGATCTACAGTGTACATTTAAAATCTGGCACTCATCTATTAAACTGAGCTTTAATCTCATTGTCAGCTGTGATTTGTATCTGTTTCTGTGGTAGATTTTTGGAAATTAGCCTTAAACAATTCCTCACCCATGAACATCTGACCGTTCAGACAATCACATATACCAAAATCTGAACATTTACACCTGGTGAGTAAATCAGGTTTTTATGCTCGACGGCGATATCTCGGTCCCGTTTCATAAAACTTAGTATCAGTAACAAATGCCACAGCTCTATGACAAAATTGCTCTCAGCCAATCAGATGCAAGAATTTCAGTAGCTTATAACAACCATCGTAACTTGTTATTTGATTCTATGAAACGGGGCCCTAATGCAAGGTGACAGTCAACCACAGACAGTAGATATGCCTGTGTTCAGTGTGCAATTATTTTATGTATTAAAAACTCTGATTTGATTTCACAAGTAAGATGAGAGTTAACGTTTTCTGCCTCCACGCTCCTTCAGCTGCAGCTGCACCACAGTGCCGTGGATGAAGTTGTAGAAAGCTAACGAGTTGGAGTCCTTGATAAACAGACCCTGTGAAAAAAGAATTGAGACAACAAACACAAAATTATAGCTATGGGACTATAAGGACATCAGCACAGAACTGTATGAATCTTCTGATGTCTGACTGAGGCAGGTTTTACCTCAACAGCTCACCCCAGGCACCAAACCTTGAGACAGCTTCCAAAACCTTGGCTAAGTTGCCAAACAAACACCACAGCAATTTGTATGTCGTTTGGTCAGTGCTGGCTATTCCATAGCATTATGATTATGTTCAAAATCAGCTCTTTTATTTAGATTTTCTACCTGCTTTGTAGCTTGCTGGCACATTGAATACCATTTGTACACAGGGAAAAAGAGGATGACGGGGTGTTTAGCCTCATTTTCAGGCTATGCAATTTCACATTTTATCCATTTAATGATATCAAAAGTGATGTGATGATGAAACATATCGATGTGGGGCTGCCAACACGTAAGCATCAAATTCAGCAATGATTCAAAGATCAATCAGAAAAGATATTTGTGTCCAACATGCATCTTATAGGGTGAAAACAATCCCCCAAATCACACATGCTTTAATATTCTCTTCCTAAAATATGAAGAGATGTTTTGTTTTTCAGAGAGTCTCTTGCAGAATCCAAAATCTTGTCAGTTTCAGGGCCATATCATAGGAATATTTGAGAGATCACAAGAGGAGGGCTTCTTTCTAGTAGACAGCAATTTCACTTCTGTGGTCTCGCACATTCATCCCTAAGTATACTGCAATCCTTGGGGTTAATGCAAGGTTCATCAAACGCCTTTGACCACACGACAAATGAGAATCACAGGGTTTTGAGATGAACACTGAACTCAGGCTTTTTATAGCTCTTTCCATAGGAGCATTGGTCTAGCAATCTGGATGTCTCAGGTTCAAATCCCAATGGAATCTCATTTTCTTTGCTCATTTTCATTCAATTTAGAAGACAAACAGACAGACTGTGGCAGGGGGAAGAACAGTTGGTAAGAGCACCAGCATAGCAATCTGGAGATCTCAGGTTTGAATCATTGTTGAATCCCATTTCCTTTTCTCATTTTCACTCAAAACTAACAATTATGTAAATCCCTATGGTATCCCATTTTCTTTGTTCATATTCAATCAAGACTAAAAAATTTAGATGTGCAGACTGTGATGAGGCTAGCCTCGCCTCAAGACTCTCACCTCGTGTTGCAGTTTCTGCTTGCCGGCCGGGATGCCGAGCTGCTCGAAGAGTTTGGCCTTGATGACCGAGACCTGGTCGGTCAGCGGCATATTGAGAGTGATGCGCTGACCCTGCAGCTTCCACTCTGGTTTGTCTTGGACCAGCGGAACCAGTACGTTGAACATCACTGAGCCCTGGAGAAAATACAAAGGATTTTGAAGTTGATTACTTTGTTTGTGTTAAGTTTGTGGTATCAAAATTGAATTTATTTCTTCCGTGATAGCTGCTTTCAAACACTAAACACATAATGTTTCAAACACAAGTATCATTTGTGACCATGTATAACAAAATTAACAGAGTCACACAATTTTTACGATTTTAGGCGAGCATTCAAAATAGGTGAAATGGGTCAAAAAAGATGATCTTTAGGTTTTTATATTTCCTGAAAGAGCAATTTTTCTACACAGGTCTAAAATATGAGGTCACAAAACAAATGGGGAATTGCATTTTTTGGCAGGTTTTGGGGGAATGCTTGACTGTAGAATTGTGTGATTAGGTATGTCTTAGAGGCCCAATATATAATGAAAAACCTTTTACCCCCTTTTCAGTTTTTAACTCAAATCACTATTGAAAGGATGATGTTACCACTTTGAAAATGAGTAGCAGTCATGAATAGAATGAGCTTATAGTTTGCAAAATGTCAGCTTAATCCAATAATCTTTTCATTGCGGTTGCTACAGAGGATTACATTCTAGTCTTGTCCCATTCATTGCATAGAGCACAGCTTGGTGAGATTAAGCACCTGAATAGACCCTAAACTTTAAAGCCTCATTTCTCAGTAGACACTTTCAGAGTGTGTGCTTTCTTTCCATTGTCTAGATCGGTTAGGAAGTCCATTTCTATTGATTTATTCATTATTGTAAAGCTTATGGTGTACTCTTTCAGAATCTGACCATAACTAAAGATGCATGTCTGGTGATTTTGGGATAATAATTTTGTGATTCAGAGTCATCATTGCACAGAAATCACCATCACCATGGTAACCCCTCTAGGAGCTCCTACCTTGTGTGTGGCCAGGAACTGCTCCTCAGGCATCAGGTCATCCTCCGTCTTCTGCCGCTTGGCGGGAGGTTCGTCCCCGCTCATATCCGGGCGTGGTGGGGCGGGACGAGGTGGCGGCTCTGGCATCACCCCCCGCACCATCTGGGGTGGGCCAGGGGGAGGCATGGGTAACGGGGCGTGCGGCATGGGTTGACCCCCTAAATATAATCACAAAAACAAGTTTTCATGTACCAGTGACAGTGCTCACTGAGTTTAAAGCCAGTGCATTGATGTTAATCTTCCCATGAGAGAATTATTTGCAAACTTACATTTAATGAGAATAGCCAACTCCAGCAAACGAATTACTTACCAGCCCTCTCTCTTCACATATTCTTCTCTTTTTTTCTTTTTTCTTGTTCTTTCATACAATGATATGTGTTGTACTTTGCATTGGTTAGCGATCCCTTGCATTTTTTGCCAACCTTTTTACACCAGGTGTAGGGCTTTCTGCTTGTACTCATCCCCTTCCCTTCACTCTTGCTCTTGTTATTTCCTTATTTTCCTTTGGTGTTACTTTCAAATTTAAATTTAAATCAAAATTACTTTCAAAAGTGTTACTTATCTTCTTTGATGTTGCCTCCCTATTCATCTTAATCCTTTGCAGGTTGCCCTCAATGATCCTTTGGATCAGAGTCTTGGGATCGCCACTGGCCCACCTCTGCCCTTTTGTTTGTTCATCCCCCCCCCCCCCCCCCCCCACCACCACCACCTGCTTTAACCCTAAAAAGACTGGGGTATTTTGGTAGCTGGAAAGACTGGGGGGTGGGTGGGCCTAAAGGGCCCCCCCTTGAGATCTCGGCCGTGGATCGCGTGATCACCGCGAAAATTTGCACAATGGTAGTGTGCGATGTAATCTACAAGATCACATAATTAGATTTTTCAAAATAGTCTTCCTTTACTTTATATCAATTAATTATGCTAATTTATGCAAAAATCAGACTTTTTGCTATAAATCAGTAAATAAAGTTCCAAAGTGCAAATTTTTGGTCCAAATACTCTTTGTGGCATTCTTAGCAAATGTACTTGAAAAAAAAATTCAGTATCAAAATTAATTTCTTATGTATTTTATTGTTGTATGAATTTCTTATGTATTTCTTTGTTTTTTGACCTTTTGTTTTTGTCTTTTTTTCAGCAAAATTTTATGTCAGACGTTTTTGAAGAACAATACTGCTAAAACAAATTGATTTCAGCCATTGAGAGTAAAAATAAGCATATTTATATGAACCATGTGAAAAATATCAATTTACATTTACTTTGTACACAAAATCACATTTTGGAGCCATTTTCAGTGCGATGTGCACATACAAAAAGTTACATAACATCAGAACCATACCCCCGGGCGTCACAAATTTGGTGTCAAAATGTGCGGGAAACTCAAAAGAAAAAAGTCATAGAGCGTCGCGGTGAAAGCAATGCGCGTTGCCGAGTAATCGCACAAAATGTCGAGGGGGGGCCTTTTAGCCCCCCCCCCCCCCCCCCAAGTCTTTTTAGGGTTAATCCCTCTCCCTTTACCTATTTGAGTCCCTGCCTTTGACTTCTATTCATTCCTTTTCTCTTTGTTCTGTGTTCCAAGCCCTCCTCTGACTGTGCTTTATAGTGTGTGTAGTCCATAAATGAGTTCGCTTGGCCTACAGTTTGTCATTTTGCCTCTGCCAGAGATTATGGTAGGATCGAAAGCTCAGACTTTTGACTATATTTTCTTCTCTTGTAACATTTACTGCTCATTTTTCTTTTCACTCCTCCACTTTTCTCTCACTATGCCCTCTTCATCACTTTAGCTCTTACTACCCGACACTCTGTTTTTATTTTTCCAACCTCCTCTCCATGTTCCTCTCTCTCTACAACAATTCTCTCCTCCTCTGCCAGCCTCTAAATTCTTTTAAGCTCCCCATCATCACATCATCACGGGTCCCATTCTCTTACCTGGCATCATGTCTGGCTGTCGAATCATGGCCGGAGGAGGCATGGCCATCCTGGGCGGGGCCGGTGGGAACTGGTTCATGAGGGGTTGCCCTGGCAACTGCATCAGCGGGGCGGACGGGGCCCTCACCATGGGCACCGGGTGCACCATGGGCATGCGCGGGGGCATGGGAGGGGGCGGGACGGGGGGCTGAGGGGTGGGGACCGCCTTGAGGATCGGGGGCGCCTTGGGCGTCGGCTTGGGCGGCTCCTGCGGGGGTTTGGGTGGGTGTGGCATCTCCTTGGTCCTGTGAGGTCCTATTCTCTCCTTCTCCTTGTCAGGCCTGGGGAGAATGTTCAATATCACAAATGTTTTGCAGAGCCTAGGTTTACATCTATTACTAAGTTCTGTCGACCAAAATCTACTTCAAGAGAAAGCCTTGAAATAGACTAGCCTTGAAATAGACTAGCCAGTATTTAAAAAAAATAATAATAGTAAATAACAACAGCAATGCTATTCAATTCATGAAATTCTTCCGCCGAGTTGTTTTTAATGCAACCGATTGACAAATAGCCCTTCAGTGATCAATTCAGTGCTTATTATTTACGTTGATGTCGGGCAATTTGTCAATCAACAGCAATGCCGTTGCTCATAAAGCACATATTAATCATATTCTGGTGCTTGAAGCAACTTACAGTAATTTTTCCTGTGCACTGCAATCAGGCCCATTTTAATTAGACAATCTCCAATATCAAATGAGTATAGGTACGATTACAATTGAAGAGTTTGTTTGTAATAACCGATAAGTCCATATTTGCCAAATGGAGATATTTACGATTAAAGGTCAAGAAAAATAAAGAGAATAATAAGAAAATATTTGCTTCTTTTGACCATAACTTCAAAAATGTACCTTTATATGTAGTGACCAATATATCATTTAAAAGGTATCATTTTGTACTTTATGACAGAGACCGTACTTCAAAATCTTCAAAAATGGACTTATCGATTTTCGCAAACAAACTCTTCAATTGAACATAATCATTGATGCTTACAGACATGAAACTAAACTACTGTAAACGACAAATATTTCGCGAGGTTTTTATTTTCGCAAATTTTGCAAGTCAGGTGCTATTCGCGAAATTAAAGACACGCAAAAATAATGACTCTGATCCAGATATGAATGTGAAGCAAACATAAAACATTTCTCTGTTCAGTACAGAACTCCACAATCGCGAAATTTAACCACTCGCAAAATCATCGGAAAGTCCCTATCCGCGAAAATTTAGACTCGCTAAAAATATGGCGTACACAGTAGTTGGTGTGCTTTACCACGCAATGATACAATTTGAATGTGATAGAGAGAAAAACAGAAGAATACAAGAGAGCAGCAAGCAGACTCACAGCAGTCCCTTCGACTTGTGGAAAGCGTTGATCTGATCTTCGAGGGTGATTCCTGCCTGGGCCTTTCTGGTAGTAGCTTCCATGCTGGTGGTTTTTGTTGTTGAAAGACAGGAGAGTGAGAGAAAGTGCAGGCATGTTTGAAGGAACTTTGTACCAGAGGAAGATATGTGAATATCTTTGCAAAAGAAATCCATCAAAAAAAAAAGAAAAAACAAAGAAAAAAATGAACCTCCCCCCCCCCCCCCCCCCCCCCACCCAAAAAAAAGAAGAAGATAAGGATATTCAAAATTAAGAAAAAATACCTGTTTGAAATTTTCCACACTGATTGCACTGACACATAATGAAAAATTCCGCAGCCAACGTTCAACATGTATCTGAAAAAGCTTTTTCACAAGAGCATTTGTTGCTGTTATTGTTTTGTTTTGTTTTTTTCTTTTCTTTTTTCGTCATGCAAATACAGAGAAGCATATCGCCACTGGGGCGACAAGACCTCGTATCTACTAAATGTCAAATGTTCAGGGGAGTAAAAACACATGACAGCCAAAGCACTACATCCAATGGAATAACCTCTCCTTTGACATGCCGTGGTGGCTTCATTTTGGGGGTAAAACAGCTAGGATTTGGACAGGACATCACTTAACTGATTATCTGACCATTAATCCAAAAAAGTCATTTTCACCAAAATTTCAGATACAAGGACTTGCCACCTCAGCGACGAGAAGTGAAGCCACATATCTGTAACAATATCAGATTTTTGGTAGATTTTTGGTGACAAAATATCTCACAAAGTTTTGTAACACTAAATTAATAGACTATACACGCATTTTCAAATACTATTCATGTTTCGGCCCACACTGTAGTCTACTTGCAGGAATAGTAGAGAACTGTCAGTTTCCTCTGTAGTATGCAAAGACCGACAAAATTCCCACAAAGCCTTTGATTAAACCTTTGTTTGCCCAAAGTGTAGATGGGCAGAGAAAACACCAAAGAGTTGTACACACTGTTCAAAATCCCTGGCATTGAAGGGTTAAATAGTCAATTCACCTAGTATCATGTCCTCCTCAAATGTATTTGTTCACAATTTCAACTAAAGTGCTCGTCTCCTAACCCATCGTTTCTTGGACCGTTGTACGTCTTACACACTGTCTATGGAGATATTCCAATCTAGCCTGAAATGGGTTAACCCACCTGGCACTGTGTCCATCCCAGATGACTTTCTGTTTGTTTTTGTCCTCCTCTTCCTCTTCACCAATCTGCAAAAGAACAATACACCATTACAACACCACATTACACCATTACGTACGACACTACAATACACCATTACAACACCATATCACACCATTGCAACACCACATTACACCATTTCAACACAACATTATTGCCTTTACCTTACCTTACCGTTGCCTTCACTTGATATCTGTACCCAGTATAACAATTTGCATTAACAATATTTTCAAAGAAACCTGCAGCATGTTTGGCAAAAAACAAAACAACAAGAACAACCCTTCCCATTCGCTTTCAAAAATGTAAACCACTGTCCATGTGACAAGGGTGTGCGCACTGTAAAACAAGGAATGTTCATGTGCATATTATTTTCATGAATTTCGCGAGAGCCAAGATTCGCGAAATTAAAATGCACACAAAAGTTCTTGTCTACACTATATGCACTGAATGTCAGAGGCAACTTGAGAAAATTTAATGCCGCAAAAGCCCATCGGCTCCAATTCCAGAAAATTTAATGCCATGAAAAAGGGCTGTCGGCTGCAATTTGTGAAAAACATTTCATGCTGCTAAAATATGGTGTTTTACAGTAACTTGGGGAGAGGTGAACCAACTCTGGTCCCTGCCCATCATGACAGTCATCCACGTACCTTCTTTCCGATCTGAGTCTCAATGTCGCCCTCGCCGAAGATGTCGGTTCTCCTCTCGGCGAGGTTCTTGAGGCTCTCCTCAATGGCGGCGCCCGGTGGGTAATCCTCCTCCTGGGCCTTGGAATTCATCTGACGACTCCTCTCCTCCACCCAGCGAGGATCCAGCAATCCTGAGAGATAAAAAGAAGAGCAAAAGGAGGTCTCTTGCATTCAATTATCTGTGTAATATGATGGATAATATCTTAGATGAATTTCATTGCATGTTTCTGTTTATGTATAATGCTCAATACATTTGCTTATTTGTATCTATTCATGTATTGTTACATTATCCCTTTAAAGGGTGTGTACAGTTCTGTTTGAGGTGAGGATTTAGCTTTTAACGTTTTGCGAGATATTCAGAAACCACTCTATGAGATGTCAAAGAGCATGCAATTCTAGTGAAGTACCAGGCAATGCATGTTACAAAAACATATGGTATCGCTTCAAAGTCCTCATGATTTATTTTTTTAAAATAATTTCTGAACTATGAAGTTGACACAGAAGTTTACATCTATCACTTTTTTCTGTCCATACACATATATATTTCTCTGTTAGTGTTAGACAAATGTTGGAATAGTACTAGATTTAATAAAACAAACAAACAAAGAGGCACAAGTGAAGACAGCCCATTTAGACCAGGTACAAAAATGGTTGGGGAACAGCATCACACATACAGTACCCGTACATAAGAACACTGTCGGCATTAGTCTTCACACAATCTTGTTGAACACAAACAACATCAGTGACAAAAAATCTACATCATGCTAAATGTGGAAAACTTTGCCAGTAAAGGTCCAATTCACCTTTGGGAGCAGTGATTTACAAAAATTTCAAGATATCACATTTGATGCATATAAGTAGATCTGTTGTATCACAAAACATCCTACCACATGGAATTTTTGCGATAAAGCCTAAAATATAAGGAGACATCAGTATTTTTCTTATAAACCATAACTGTAGACGGTTTAGTCTGAAAACATTTTTATTATAACTAATGTTCACATTTTGTGTACTTAACAATACTTAACATCGATAATACAGGTTCAAATTTTTACCGTGGTTGTTTCTATCCCTAACACACATTTTAGAACTATTTTAAAGCACTAATGGTGGGTTTTTGTTTCATCTGCAAATGGTAAATCATCCCTTTAAATTCTGCTGACCACAAACATAGAATGTGGCACAGCCTGGATGCCATAATTAGAGAAAAAAGCTCAGAGATTGGAGTCTGTCTCCTTGAAAAACGAGATATTTGTTAGGAGGAACCTGCCCATTAACTCACCGATGCGCATGTGTTCCTGCATCTTATCGGCGGCGATCTTCTCTCCAGTGATAGGAGAGATGAGGTACTTGGTGGTGTCTGCTGCAGCCGTCTGCTTGGACACTGGATGGACATCGGTGGAGTAGAGTGGACAGTGCAGACACATTTAACCATTATATCTCACTGATAAACCTGAATGTGTCTCATCCAAAACTTCACACAATTTGATAAATTGGCCAATATATGAAAATGAATAGTGAAATTCTGAAGGCAAAATTATATGGGAATAAAAAACAAACAAAAAAATAGAACAGTAACATGACTTAGCAATCAACTTTGGAGGTGGGGGATCATTACTTCTATTCCCTTCCTAAAAAAGGAAGAGTACCTGTGCAAAAAGCAAACTGCTTAACAGTTCTGACACAGCACTCGAAAAAATAATAATAGTAACTGCTTAACAGTTCTGACACAGCACTTGAAAAAATAATAATAATTTCCCTACGTTAAGAGCAGTAGTAGATACTTCAATCAAAGATTCTCCTTCTCAACTTAACTCTACCAAACCACCAACTACTATACTCTTATTTTAGTCAACAGCACTTGCGAGCATTTGTAAGGAAAGGGCTAAATGCATGTAATTCATCTGCAATTGTGTACATTCATCACAGGGTTAATGTAAAGGGGAAGCACAGATGAACAAGAAAAAATGTAGAGTAAGTTCAAGTCTGCTCACACTTTGGGTTGTAGTCCTTCTTGATGATGGCTTCTCCAGGCTGTGGGGGCAACGGGGGAAGCATGGGGCCTTCTTTGGGCGGAGCCGGGACAGGCGGGGCCTCTTCTTCCAGTGCCGTCTCCTCCTTCTCCTCATCACTCTCTTCCATGTCTGAGTCAGACTGATAATAGAAGAGATTGAGATTAATTATAGTTAGTTAGCCTGTTGTGGAATAGCCCCCAGCATAGTTGGGTAGACATCTACGGAAAATATGTGTTACACAAGAAAATCAGCTTTTCCTCAACAGGTTAATACAGAAATTCATATCAATCAAAACAACAAACAAACAAAACAATCAGTACGATTGTATGTTCGTTGATGCTGTTATCATTTTCTTTTCTTTTGTTTTCATTTGTTTTGTTTTTTAACCAGCAGCATTTATTAGAGATTCTCTGCCATACGATGTGAGCAGGATGTAATTTGCCTACACACATCTTTACCCTGCTCCATTATGAAGCAGTCGGCATCTTCTTCACAGTGGAAATCCCTCCCCTCTATCATGGATAGACTTCTTAGCAGTATTTTGAGGGCTGATAAGGCAATAATGCAATTGTGGGGGGGGGGGGGGAATAGTATTTCAATCTTTCCTGCAATAAACTCGTATAGTAAATTCCATTAGGAAAAGCAGCAATTTTCTTTCAAGGCTGCAGTATTTTTTTGGGGAAAAAAAGAGTGTAAAATTCAGAAACAAGGGGGGATACCTATTGGCATCTCTGCTCTATTATAGCAAAGCATATCAGGTTATACACTGTCATAGTAATGTTGATACCCCAGAAAACAAGTTTCTTTTCTTTCTTAATCAACTTCATTGCATACCCCGACCAAATAAACCTTAAATATCTCACAGTTTTGCAACATAGTAAGAGCAGCGCAGCAATAATAGGATTTTTTTTCCTTTTTCAGGTTTGATGTACACTAAAATGAATGACCTCTGCGTGGCATAAAAATGCAGTCAATAAGGTCGTCAAGGTCAATATATTCAATGTATTGACCAAGGTCAATAAATTCAATGTATTGACAAAGGTCAATATATTAAATGTATTGACCATGGTCAATATATTGAATGCATTGACCAAGGTCAATATATTAAACTAGCAGCACCCGTGGAAATCCACGGGTCTGAGGGGTTTTACTCTTTTTTTCCCTCTCATAATATATATACGATTTTACACATTTTTATTGATGAAATAAAAAGAACAGTTACTTGTGCTCTCTTCTACTCATGACCACCATCCCCTCACACACATTTTCACCCTCGCAGAACAAACAAACAAACAAACATTCAGGGAAAAATCACCAAAAAAACGCTTGATGAGATTCTCCGAAAGTTCTGCCCACAGATTCTTCCCGTCTGAACGGGGAGATGCTATACACTGTATGACTTTGATATTAATTATACCTCCTGTTCTTGCATCCATGCAGGCACCCGAGCGAATCCGCGGCTGGTCTCAAGGCATCGCATTTTTTTTTTCATTCCTATTTCTTTTCCCACGTTATGAGAGAAAAATATAATATTTTCGTCTTCAATCGCTCCCTCCTTTTTGTTTTTAATCACCAAAACTTGGTTCGATGTATCAGAGAACCATCCGTTTATATACTTCAGACTAAACATCATCATTATTATTATCATATTATTATCATTATTATGCTCCTACTGTTATATTATTATTGTGATCATATAGTCATTAGGCTTTATAAGTATAAGAAACCCGTGGAAATCTACGGGTCTCAGGGCTTCGTATTCTTTCTTTAATATTTCTTCAACCACGTTATGACAGAAGAAATACACAAAGATTATTTTTGTCTTCATTTGCTCCCTCATTTCTGTTTTCACTATCAAAACTTGGGTTGATGGATCTAGAACCGCCTGTTTATCTCATTGATACTGTTTATTGTTTTTACTATCATTATAATCATTGATTATGATTATGATTATGATTATTACCATTATTATTATTTTCAGGGAGGGGAGATCATAGTCATTCGGTTTCATTGCTATTTTATATAATTCATTGACATGGGGATGACTCAAGGGAATTCAGAAAAAAAGTTTATCGGTCAAGGATAGTGAATCTTTTTGTCCGTCATGTCAAGGTTACTCTCAAGGTTACTTATTTCAAATAGCTTCGTTATCATTGATATTCATTTTTAAACATTAAAACAATCCAGTACCTGTTTGCGTCTCCTCCGCCCACTCTTAGTTATGGATTATAGCACCCCTCCCCATTAATTTGTATTGGCCTATTCTCTTATTATCATTATTACAGTGTAATATTGTTATTGTTATTATCATTTTTATTATTACTAACATTTTTATAATTATTATTATTTTTTTAATCATGTTCCAAATTTCACATTTCATATTCAGGTTACATATTCCATTTGATTTTGAAGTAAAATATGTTTAACACAACAGTCAATTTTAGACATAATTTCACAAATGTAAAAGGACATGTAATACAATGATGTGTATGAGGAACCTACTAAAAAGCAATGCTTGTAGGATGTAGGTTCCAAAGAAATAATGTAAGCGTTTAGTGCAACATGCTAATTACGAAAGATGACGAAACACATGCGAAATTCAGTATGTCGAGATTATAATGAAATCTACGGAATGAACAAAATAGTTTATAATTTTCAAGGTGAAAACTCAAGGATTTAATGCTACATAAAATTGCAATATTGGTCAAACAAATGTAGTCAAATGTAGTCACCCGAGCGAGGCATCATTAGGGGAGAGGAGAGAGTAGAGTCATAATATAGGGATGATCAACATAGGGAGGCAGAAATGTTAATTTGTTAAGAATTGTAAAAATCTCTTTCCCCCATTTTTCTGCTCTTGATAAAAAGCTTTTCTGAAGACAGTCCTGCGCAAACTGTCCAAAACTGCTTCACTGCACTAACATACTCAATCTTGTGCTGAGCAGGACTACCCCAGTTGTGTTTTTGTTGCTATTGTGCTGAGAGAAATACAATATTTTCGTCTTCACTATACTGCTCTCTTCTTTTAGTTTATATCACCAAACCTTGGTTTGATAGATCATAGAACCACCCGTTTATCTGCTTCAGACACAGGTACATTTTATCATCATTATTATCATTATTGTTATTATTATTATCATTATTATTAATAATATTATTATTATCGTTATTATATTACCACTATAATCTCCACTATTATTTGTGGAGGGGGAGATCATATTATAGTCATTGGGTTTAATAAGTAGGCACCTGTTGGAATCCATGCATCTCAGGGCCTCGTATTTTTTCTTTAACTCTTTTCCCTCGTTATGGGAGAAAGAAGAATATTTTTGTCTTCATTTGCTCCCTCTTTTTTATTTTTATCAACAAAACTTGGTGTGATGGACCATAGAATTACCCATTTTATTTCCACTTGGAAATTAAAAAAAAAAAAGCGGTCGGCAAAGCGAGGGTTTCCTCTACGTCCGCTCATCTTATGAATATTCATGTTTACAGCAGCCCTACAGTAAATGAATGGACAGCGGCGCGTGTAATCTGATTATGGAAGGATACGATCGGCAAGGACAAAATTTAAGTGGATATTTAGCCGTCCTAAACAGTCTGAGTACAATGATACCCGCTTGAGAGTAAACTAAATGACGTACCTGAGCTGCATATGTATAGTATCCTGCAGTTGTGCAAAATACAATAAAATAACAGCATTCGTTGTTTTCATTAGGGCACGCCAATGCCAATGGCGAACGTCACTGTACGTAAATGCCCTTGTATGACCGCGCGCGCCGTGTATTATACGATATGAGAGTCCATCACGCGAAAGCAGATAGTGTTTCATGTAACCATCGTCAATACATACACACAGGCGCAGGCCACACACTGGCGTACCGTGCCCACCCGAGAGTACATTGTGTGCGTGCCTGCGCGTCCGCCGGAAGATGTCAAAGATTTCGCTGCACCCATCATCTTTAGTATCCCACTGTCTCTGCCAGATAAATGATACACTATCGAGAAAGTAGGAGTCCAGCGCAGGATTGGTGAATATTAAAACGCTCGGCTCTTTCGTCACGCACAAAAATGCATTATGCATGTAGCTAATTAATTTTTCTTTTTCGTCCTCGACGTCGACACGGAGGCGGAGAGGGGACGAAACCCGCGCCATTCGATGCAGGATACTCTCCTGCGGCCGACGGCACTGGTCGCAGCTGCCCGGAGCCGACGGCTCGGGAGGAGATAGACAATCCAGCAACGCCGGAATAAAACAGGAAATACATAAGGCCGCGACAACAACAACAACTTCGAGTATTATAGTATAGGACTAGCAGCACCCGTGGAAATCCACGGGTCTGAGGGGTTTTATTTTTTTTCTCATAATACGATTTTGCACATTTTTATTGAAGAAATAAAAAGAAAAGTCTTCTCATTCTTTCGTTAATTGTGCTGTCTTCTAAATGACCACCCTTCCCAGAAATTTTATAATACATTTTTGTAGTATATGCCAGGCGATCCGGTCCATTGGTAGGGATCATTCCCGCCACTACTTGCTTTTATTATAGAACTTGAGTTTCGAGGGGTTATTTGCACCCGTTGAAGTCCAACAGTTGTCTTGTTGCCCCTCACCCCTCCCCCCCCTCACGCACACACACATTTCCACCTCCGCAGGGCAAAAAACAAAAACATTCAGGGAAAAATTACCAAAAACGCAAATGAGATTCCCCGAAAGTTCTGCCCACAGGTTGTTCCCGTTGAAACGGGAAGATATTAACACTATGACTTTGATTACCCCCTGCTCTTGCATCCACGCGGGCACCCGCGGGAATCCATGGCTGGTCTCAAGGCCTCGGTTTGTTTTGTGTTTTTTTTTTCATGTTTCTTTTCCCCACGTTATGAGAGAAAAATAAGATATTTTCGTCTTCATAATTTTGCTCCCTCCTTGTTGTTTTTAATCATCAAAACTTGGCTTGATATATCATATCAATATAGAACTACATCTGCTTCAGATTGTACATTATCATAATTAATATTAGGCCTACAATTATTGCTCCTATTATTGTTATTATTATATCATTATTATCATTATCCTTATCATTATTATAATTATTATTATTATTATTATTATCATCATTGTTATTATTTGGGGAGGGGGAGATCATAGTCATCAGGTTTAATAGGCACCCGTGGGAGTAGGTTCTCACGACCTCGTATTTTTTTTCTTTAATATTTTTCCCATGTTATGGAAGAAAGAAGAATATATACATCACTGCATTCGTCTTCATTTGCTCCCTCTTTTTTTGTCACCAAAACTTGGTTTGATAGACCATAGAACCACACATTCTATTTCCACTTGCAATTTTAAAAATAGGCGGTCGGCAAAGCGAGGTTTTCCTCTACGTCCGCTCATCTTATGAATATGTATGATTACAGCAGCTCTGCAGTAACCGAATGGACACAGCTGCGCGTGTAATCTGATATGTAAGGGTACGATCGGCAAATATATTTAGCCGCGTCCTAAACAGTCTGCGTACAATGACACCGGACTTGAGAGCAAACGGCGAGCAAACTAAATGACGTACCTGAGCTGCATATAGTATTCTGCAGTTGTGCAAAATACAATTACATAACCAACGTTCGTTGTTTTCATTTGGGGACGCCAATAATGGCGAACTGTACGTAAATGCCCATGTAGTCCATGTCACGCACACACAGATTCGTGAAACCATCGTCAATACATTCAGTACACGTAACAGGCGGAGGCAAAGGTACATCACAGAACTATATGCACACAGTGTAGAGTGTGTATAGAGTTCTGCGAGGTACATTGTGTGTGTGCGTGCGCGTCCGCCGGAAGATGTCAGAGATTTCGCTGCACCATCATCTTTAGTATCCCCCAGTGTCTCTGCAAGCTAAAAGATGGAAGATCGAGAAAGCAGGAGGCCAGCGCAGGTCCGTGAATATTGAAACGCTCGGCTCTTTCGTCACGCACAAAAATGCATTATGCATGTAGCTAATTAATTTTTCTTTTTCGTCCTCGACGTCGACACGGAGGCGGAGAGGGGACGAAACCCACGCCATTCGATGTAGAATACTCTCCTGCGGCCGACGGCACCGGTCGCAACTGCCCGGAGCCGACGGCTCGGGAGGAGATAGAGAAACCAGCAACGCCGAAATAAAACAGGAAATACATAAGGCCGCGACAACAACAACAACTTCGAGTATTATAGTATAGGATGTATTGACCAAGGTCAATATATTCAATGTATTGACCAAGGTCAATAAATTCAATGTATTGACAAAGGTCAATGTATTAAATGTATTGACCATGGTCAATATATTGAATGTATTGACCAAGGTCAATATATACAATGTAATGACCAAGGTCAATATATTGCCCTCAACAAAAAAAAAAAAATAATGCACTTACTCCCTCCTCCATGTCCTGGACTTCTGTGTTCTGATCTGTGACCTTCTCTGCCTCTCCTTCTTCTTCTTTACTCTCTCCTTCTTTCTCCTTCCCTCCCTCACCCTCCTCTTCCTCCTCCTCCTCCTCTTCCTCGTCCTCGCTGGCAACCTCCATCTCAACGTCCTCCTCCTCAGCCAGCTCCTCCTGGTGGAAACAAGCAGGAATGGAATTTGTCAAAATTGTCTGGTTTCCTCTGTTTTGCATGAGGGATTTCATGCAAGAATTCAATTGTTTGATTGCCTGTTTATTCGGGGTACTTTCACCAGAACTCGAGTCCCCCTATAACTGAAGACATGACGTTATAAACGTGGGAAATGCTGAGAATACACTGTACTGTAAAAGTGATAATTTTCTGGTGAGTTATTTTTCGCGCGTGGCTACGAAAGATGAATTTTGCGGGTTTTGAATTCCACAGAATCAAAACATTTATTATAAATAGCACATATGAGGTGCAAAAATATTTGAGGGTTTTTATCTCGGGGTTGTTTCTGGTTGTGCGAAATTGCGCAAAGTTAATGTTGTTGTTCTTTCATTCAACAAGTAATAGAAGGGTACAATTGAGAGGAAAGGAAAGGCAAGACATGAAAGAATGAAGACAGACATACAGACATGATACAGACTTGACGGCACTACATTGTGACTCATCTAATAACCATATTGATATGCTGACTAAAAGAAGATGAGGGTTGGTGCAGGAGAAAGTGAAAAACCTATACCACACATGCCATGATTATCTCTTCAGTAAACAAGAACAGTATTTACATGTTTCAGGATTTGTAGATATCAGACATTATCCAGGAGAAAATCTCGAAAGAGTGTGAGAGTTGATGTGTTGCCATGTTTCAGTAATAGGGAGCTTTAGATTTTCGCGACGGGGACGTACAGAGGAAAAAAACATGTTCTGAGCATGCGCAAAACGCGTGTCAAGTCAACCCATTTATAGCTTGCGTAGTCTGAGTTTTTCACTACGGATTCTGGGCTATTTCTACATCCCCTCAATTCACAATGTAGAGAGGCTACTTCATGCAGCGATCATATGGGGGCACCATTTTATTTTTTATAGGTTGCTTCTCAATGTAATCTAAAGCTACTTATCTGCACGACGCAGGAAGAGAGGAGAACGTCCAACGCAAGCGTCGTCTCAAACGTCTGCGCTGCAAATCTAAAGCTCCCTAATATCGCACAAATGCAGCAGTGTCGACAAGGACTCTGGAGGAAATCATTTCTCCACCAAATTTCTGTGCTCACCCCAAACTGCTCGTATCTCTCCTCAGCCAGAATCCTGGCCCCAATCTCACTGGGTTTCAGGGGAGGCGGGAACTGGCCCTCCTCATCCGGCTGGTAGTCGACCGTCTCCACGACGACAAAGTCGTGCCAGTCCACCTGTGAATATGCAACTGTTGTGAGAGACAAAGCAGAGACAGAAAAAATAGAAATAGGGATTCGTTTTTCTCGAATTCGCTCAGCAGCAACAAGTAGGGTTTTTTTAACAATTTATTCAGACGAAAATTCATGACTCAAGTGCTCAATCGTCCAGTCTGTATATTTATTGTTGTGCTTGTGTGGGAAGCAACCATTGCAATTCATGGGGTTGATGGCCCGATCAATCGTGGAAGGAGTACAGAATCGGTGAAAAAAACTCAGCAGCCTCTTTGGTCAATATTAAAAATTATTACAATCTCTGACGGCAGCCACTGCAAACACACTTTCTCCCACTTGTAAGGAGGGTTTACAATCAAAATGCCTTCACACACTTAGCAAGAAATGGCTTAATACTCATTTATCCACCAAATTTGCCACGCATTAATATTTATGACACTCTTGACTAAAAAAAAAAAAAAAAAAAGAATTGGATTTCTTGCAAATATTAGTCCACCATTCTATAAAACAGATGATGCATGTTTTCATGGCATCAGTAGGAATAACCTGCATACAGTGACTATGGAATAAAGTCTTTAGAAACCAACTCGTCTGCACCTCATGGCTTGAACAAGTCAGTAATTACACAGGCACACAATTCCTACCACCAAAGCACTCAGACCTGTGATGATGTCACAGTCTTTTGTTCCGGCACGGTTAGCAACCATTCTGCTATCAGATATATGGGCTACATGAGGTTGTTTAGCATTAGTTTCCACAGCAATGAATGGCTATGATGTCACACTGCGATACTCTGATACTTTGATATCATATGTCCCCCAAAAAAAATTACAACGGGACCCTCCACAATGATAACTTTAAAAATAGTGAAGCAATCCGAATACAATTACAGAGTACGAATATACATATTACCACATCTTACAGAAAACCCATTCGATTTGCTTCAGTGGTAAAAGAGAAATGAGGATTTTTGTAGATCATATCAGGAATCTCTTCCCTCCAAGTTCTGTCTATTGTGTTCACGCACAAGAGCATCCATGTGCTAAACTTGGAAGAATCTGACTCATGACATGCTTTAATACAACAATCCACATTTCTCTGTGACCGCTTAATCAAATTGAATGGGGTTTTCTGCCAAATAGAGCTAAGATGTTATATTTTAAAACCCTGAAGTAGCATTTACACAGTTTAATCATATTGGGTGTTATCAATGCAAAAATCTGATTGTAATTTTTTTGGGGGATATACTGTACAATGAGACGCCCACCTCTTTCCTTCTCTCTCTCCTCCTCGTCCTTCTTCCTCAGTCTCTCCTGGTGTTTCTCCCACTCCACCCTCTGGGAGACCTGCTCCATCACAGCACGGCGAGAGTCGCCCTCGTTTGTCAGCTTCCCGTGGAGGTCCTTGGGGGGGATCAGCACCTGGGACATAGAAACATTGAAGGATTCAAGTTGGTGGAACATTTTCACGATGCTTTCTGGCACTTAATGATTCGTTCAGCATTCTTGTTTGTTTGTTCAACAAAAAGCATAACACCAGGGCCCTGTTTTATGAAGAGTTAAAATTGATTACATAGTGGATTTTAACTGTAAGTCTATGGCAGCCTGTGTGGTAAGGAAATTTAAAATTGATTTCATCTTTTGATAAAATGGGGTGCAGAACATTAATGTGTTTAGATATAACGGTCAATACATATTGTAGCTACCTTCTGTAGGCAGACAAATGGATAGATAGAGAATATGGATAGATTATATAGAAGATAAAGATAGATAGGTAGGTAGATAGATAGTTAAAGATACAGAAGTATTGGGAAAGATAGAAATCGATTTTTTTTTTTTTAAAGACAGGCTGAATAAATGATTTACTGATAAACACTAGAAAGATGTGTATTGAGCAACTACACATACCACAATAAATGGCATAGATTGATATACATGTAGAACAAAGATGTGCTTCATGAATTCACTTTCGTGTAACTATTCCACGAAATGATATCACAGAGTTCTAAAATAAAATATAGCAGCATAGAACACCGTGTACAAGTTAATATGTGGTTTAAATAAGTTTCAGCAACTACCCAGATAAGGAAAGCCACATTCAGCAAAGTTCTTGCTTCTTGGTTTTACAGAAGTAACTGATAAAAGTGATTCGTGCGTAACACATGACATGCATATTATCCCATGGTAAATAAACATATGGAACACATACTGAAATTAAACTTATTTCTCCATACTTTGGAGATTGCTCAACACTAACACAAACATTACATCATAATGCTTCTATAGGGAAAGACATTGTCCATGGGGTCAAATGTAAAACAGATATTACATCTCCATACAGAACACTAGACAGCATTAAAGGCAAGATGCCATGGATGTGAGGCCTGAATTTCGCTGGTATACCTTGATGTACTGCTCCACCAGCTTGGTAAAGTAGTTGAACATGCTGTGCTGTGGCCTCAAGAAGTCAAAGATGAAGTTGCGCTGCTCCCGATTCATAAGATTCGTGAGGAACTGGCCACCGTTCCTCGCCACAAACTGGGCGGTCAGCTTCACAACATCCCTGGTGTCAGCGAAAGAAGGCGAAAAAAAAAATGTGTCAAAATATAAATCAAGTGCAGAACAATATTTGTTTCACACTTTTATGTACATTTCCAAGGTGATTTTATGATTCTTGACTTGGTATCAGGTAACAGCACATAGACATTTATCAACAACAGAGAATTTAGATAGAATTCAGCTTCACAACATCCCTGGTGTCAGTGAAAGAAGGGGGAAAAAAATGTCACAATATAAATTAAGTGCAGAAATCTTTTTTTTTTCATATTTCTTACTATTTATGTTTCCAGGGTAATGAATATTTCTTGGCTTGGTATAAGGTGAGACAGAAATATTTGGAAATTAATTGGAAGGTCAAGGAATTATTCTGAAAACAATATCATTTGACAAATGAAGAAAATGAATATAATTCAAATTACATTCAAAACTTTGCTACATGTACAGTGCACTCCCGTTATAACAAACACAGTTATAACAAAAAACACAGTTGTAACGAAATTCCAGTTACAACGAAATACAAATCCAGGTCGCAAAGTTATTAGCTGTATGTTTTTTATTGTTTATTTGTTTGGTTAGAACGAAATTTCGATGTAACGAAAGAAATCTGACAGTCCTGAGGACCTTGTTATAACGGAAGTCTACTGTATCAAATAAATGAAGTTTGATTCTTTACCAATGTGAACATTTTCTATTTTACAGGACTATTTTAAGCATGTATTGCTTTGGTAATGTGTGAAACATTTTTAAAGGACAGAAGTCACACTTATCGATATCAAAATGACTTTTATTTCAATAGTTCGGTGTATTAAAGGCAGTGGTCAACCGATCTGCAAGCAGTGTTAAATAGGAAGTTGTTACTGTATAAGCTGTTATTTTCACGTACAGATATTTTCGGGAATGCAGAGGTCACAGCCATTTTCGCGAGATGCTGGTTTTGCGAATTGCCACCGATGTTATTACCAAATTGCATTATTAACCTAGCGCATGGCGACATTTTCGCATGTTGCTAACTTCACGATGAAACCGAGATTCGCGAAAATTAAACCCTCGCGAAAATAACAGCTTATACAGTAATACAGTAAGTTGACAAACAACATAACTCACAGTTCAAAGGCATTGATGGATGGAGGATCGGAGACAAATTCAAATTCCGGTGGGGGTTCCTTCGGAACGATGGGTTCCACTAGTAATGTTGGCTTCGGCTGACTGACAGGAAGCTGAGTTGTATAGTGAAAACAACAACAAATCAACTACATAACGGGATAAAGTACTCTAAAAGGCGGTGTGTATTTGCACATGCACAGCATGGATGAATTTTGAATGAAAGAAAGTTATCATTCAGAGGGGAGAGGGTTCAGGTGTAAGTTCCTTCAATTTGTCTCCCTCTGCAAATAAAATTTGTTGAGATTGCAACTGCTGATCTGTAAATTAACAAACATGTCCGAAAAAAGGAAAAAAGGAAACAGTGGGGCTCGAACGTGTCAGATACTGCTTTCCGTGCAGCGACACTACCACCTGGCTCTCCCTGGTTGCTGACAGTGACAGGACAAACACGGATCAAATACTCAAGCTCAGAAATTCTGACTCTGTTATGTTAAGTACATGTAGTCGAAGGCGGACAAGGCATATTACATTTAATTTCATTTAATATGCCTCGTCCGGCTTGGACTACTTTACAATGTCGGAGCTTGGGTATTTGTTCAATGCTCTTGCGACTTTTGCCTGAAACCGTTGTCGTGGGTCACAAATATGCCCCACTTGTCAGAGCTTCTTCCATACAGTACCTTGATGGGAGCGATGCCGACTGGCTCCGCGGCTTTCCCCTCCTGGAATTCTTTGACCTTGTGCCTGTAGTACGCATGGTACGGGTCGCCGGGGTTCAGGAAGTTGAACTTGGCGTTGGAGATCTCGTTCTGTCTGATCCTCGTCTCAAATTCCGGTCCTGTGGTCGATGTGTAACATTGCCAAAGAACAAAAGGTGAGAAAGGAGCCACACTGTACTGCCAGGGTTACCAGCATTTCAAGAACACAAAATTCCCTGATTTTCCCTGATTTTTCCCTGATAAAGTCTCAAATTCCATAATTATTTCAACTAATTTCCAGTTTTACATGTTTTCTATGCTGTTGCAGTGAACTATTGGCAGTATCTTAAAACACTGCAATGTAAAACTAATTAATACCATTATAAATACCATTACACAGGCATCAAATGGCCTCCCTTCTCCCTAGTTCGAGGATGTACACTAAAAAACCACCATAGCCAGTCACCCAATGGATGTTGTTTTGATATGCAACAAAATATAACAGAGTCGCACTGAGTACTTTCGATTTTGGGGCCTATAAAAATTCCCCGACTTTTTCCCTAATTTGGGGCCTATAAAAATTCCCTGACTTTTTCCCTAATTTGGGGCATTTTGTCAAAATTCCCTGACATTTCCCTGCCTGGAAAAAAAAAAATGTAAAATAATTTTCCTTGATTTCTCTGATTTCCCTGATGGGCTGGGAACCCTGACTTCAGATCCCTACAAGGGCAAAGACTAGACTTTGGATATTAGAACACAGTGCCTTCTTCAATGTGACACATACTCAAGCTGTAGATGCAGTGTATTGCACTGATTTCATAACTCCATGCAGCACTTGCAAGATGACACAGAATAAAGCAAATTACTCGGTAAACCTAATAAAGGCAGTCTGATTACTATTGATGCCACAACGGCTTATCAGAAAGTCCCTCATCTTGCTCATTTACATCATGGGTGCAATGATTTTAATTTGTCCAGAAATCCCTCTGATTCTTTTTCCCTCCCTCTTATGAAAGGTTGAATCATGTGATCTTATTTTCTCTTAATTTCATGTAATAAATGTCCACGTCACATATTCTATACTGGCCTTACTTTCTGGAGGTCTGCAAAATTGGCTGATATTCCAAAAATACAAAATATTTCCTTTCCTATTACACTCAAATTCATTAGGGAATCGTTACTCCAAGAAAAGAGACACAATGTCTTCATAAAGAGGTACCTGGTCACTATTTTTCTTCTTTTTTTTATTCTTGGTTTCTACAGATACACTTGGTTCTTCGCTCTATTATCAAAATAGCTCTCCAAGTACACTTACCATTTCTAGCCACAAAGCTGGCGGTCTTGTCAACAATATCTGTCAGGAGGATGGTTCAGGAATGTCAACCACGACTTGCAAAGTACAAGCTGAAATAGAAGTGCACACTGGTAAGTTTACACACACAGAGGCATCATACTTACCTTTAATACTTTATTGTGATACTGCATTCACCATACATTTCTGGAAGCTTAAATTTTCATGAATTTTGCAAGTTGGGTGCTAATCATGACTTTAACAATATGTGGAAAGAGCAACTCTGGACCCAATAGAAAAGGGGTTGAGCATGTGTACATTTCTCTGTTCAGTACTGTATTCCACCATCCAAAATTTAACCACATATGAATTTGCTGTGGCATCCAAACTTGCAGAAAATTAGACTCACTAAATATATGGTGAATAGAGTAACAAAACAGAGTAAAACCTCCCATCAGCTTGGATGAAGAATGACAATCAAAGCCTTACATTTGTAGATTACCAGGATTGCATTGTCATTTGCATTTCAGAGCTTACTTTTAATACAGGATCTACTCTCCTGAAAGTTGCAGAAAGCAACATACCTCATGCCTTGTTGCTCCAAAGATTATTTCACTCTTTAGTCCCTAAACCAGCCACAAATGTCCTCTCTAAAAGACTACAGAGATTCATCTTTAAACAGGCTTGTATGTTCATGCATAATGTTGTGTGCAGTGTGCGAAAAGGTATGCTTGAATTATTATGTTCTTCTGCCTGAGGTTTGTTGTTAAAACAGAGATTGATCAGCAGGATTCAATTTGAAGAATGTTCTGCACAATCAACATAATCTAATTGCATTGATGGCCAAAGAACGGCTGAGTATAAGATATCACTACTGTGGAACTTGAAGCAAGTTATCAACCTATTTGGTAACCTACATAGCAAGTAGGTATGAGGTGTCAACTACACTTTTCCTCGACAATACACTATTTTTCAACTGTACAAAGTTGTAGATCTCAAATAGCATTTGCACTGATCAGCTCAGCTTCCCTTACTACAACTTAGTACAAGTCATTGTATGCTATTCACACAATACTGCATACACTATACACCAAATATTTTCGCAAGGTTTTTATTTTTGCAAATTTCGCGAGTCAGATGCTATTCCCAAAGTTAAAGACACATGAAAATATTGACTCTGATCTCAATGTAAATGTGACGTATGCGTGTACACTTCTCCATTCAGTACAGGACTCCACGATCGTGAATTTAACCACTCGCGAAATCGTCGGGAATTCCCGATTCGCGAAAATTTACACTCGCCAAATATATGGCGTAGTTTGTATACAGTACTTTGTAAATGCGAATATCACCAGAATGCATACAAAGCCCTGGTTCTCCCCAAACTTGAATACAGTCCAGAAGCTTGGAATCCCTACACATCACAGTGTGTTGAAAACCTTGAACGAATCCAGAGAGCGGCTGCACGTTTTGCAACCCGGGACTACCGAACGACTACATCATCTTCGAGTCTCGTGAGACAGCTTAGATGGGATCCTTTGCACACACGTCGCCTCCTTGCACAATCCACAATGTTCTTCAAAATACGGCAGCAACTTGTAAATATCTCCTTCCCAGCTTTCATAGCACCAGCCCCATACATCAGCAGAAACGACCACAGCCTCAAGCTTACAGTACCTGTGGCCACCATAGATTCCTACATGTACAAGTTTTCTTTCTATCCTCGAGCCATCCGTATATGGAACTGTCTACCACATCAAGCAGTAACAGCACAAACCCTGGCTGCTTTCCAAGAGGCTGCCCTTCCAGCCATCCGAAGGATGAAGCCTCCCATTGGTGACAGGATGCTGTAATTCAAGAGCATCTTTTACTTGCACATGTATCACGTTTTAATTGTACATATACTGATATCATCACGTGCACCATCACATACTGCCACTGCACCAACCCATCCCAGTCTAGCTGTGCTTGCAGCTGCTATAGGGATTACTCCATCAAGACTCAAGACTCAAGACTCGCAAAATTTGTGAAAATAAAAACCTCACAAAATATTTGGCGTATACAAGTACAGTACGGTACTTCAAGAGGGCTATGGGCTTTGATGACTGTATTACAAGGCCAGCCCATTTCACTTCAAAACCATTACCCATGCAGTGTAAGGATACTCCTGACTTCGGGGGGTGGGTAGATGATGCCCACCATAGGCTTGGGGGCCGGAGCGTTGGTCTTCTCGGCTGGTTCTTCCGCCTCCGATGTGGCCACCATTGTGGGGATCAACTCAGGCATGGTGGAGACACAGGGTTCTACCACTGCCGCCTAGGGAAGAGGACTATTGGCTGATTCTGATGAGATGGAAAGCTGCATACAAAAGACAACGAAGATTTAACAGAATGTACATTGTACAATGCACAAGATACGTGAAAAAGTAAAATCACGTGGAGAGAACGATCTTTGTCATTCTCGACCAAAGTGACAAAACTAAAAAATGCAGTAATTTTATGACTTGTGAGTGGACACTATGACACAAAAATAGGTTTTAAAACACTGCCTTAGACATGAATCTTTAATACAGTCTTATATTCTAATCTAATGGTATGATACATTAAAAAAAGTCATGCACCAGTGGTAAAATTCACCTGCACACAACAAAAGATGTATTTGGCAGTTGAATTTTGAACGGCATTATGCATGCTTGAATTATGGGCCATATGGGTAGCCAAAAAAAACAACAACAACAGCAAAACACAAAACAACACAAAACAAAACAAAAACATGAATGAAACAGGGAAGTGGATTAAAGTTTACTTCAATAAAAGTAGAACTGTCTGTAGATAAGAAAAAAAAATGTCATCCAATGCTGCATGAAAAAAAAAAGTCATCTAATGCTGCATGAAACACTTGTACTTAACATACCTACAAGCAAAATATTTCTTAATACAAACAAAATGCAGTCTAGTCGACTCTCTGACTCTATCTAGAACGTTCTAGCCGTTAGTATCATGTTTTGTTGATTGGCTTTCTAAATTCTAGTTTAAATGATGAAGTGGTCCCACCTCACATCCAACTGGACCCCATGCATGGAAGACCAGCTTAACGTAGCTGAATATGGGCTATCCAGCCATCTTCTCGGATGGAAAATGAACAAACAAACAAACAAACAAACACAGAAGAATCAATGTCAGAATACCACCCCTAGTTTCAAAGAACAACAAACGTGATTTACAGCGTGTCGGACTACACCACAAGACGTGCATGCCAAAACGTTGTTAGAATCGAATGCATGCACAAGTACAATACGCGTAGCCCTCTACCAAGTAAACGTAGCATGCATGTCTTTATTCGTACGAACGAACAGTTCATGGATTGGTAATGCTTTACAAAGATCACAAATCTACACATTTGTAAATCTTTCTCACTTCCAATACATATTGAATATTACCTCTATCAGCTCCAAAGTGTTGATGTCATTGTGGAACTTTAAATTCGTGAAAAGCAAGGTTTAAAATTGAGTCAACACGTCCCAGAATTACAGTAAAGTACTACAGAATTCGAGGGCGCGCGCGTACGTACACACAACGACCGCTGCATGCACAAGAGCGTAACAGCGTTCTCGCATGCTATGCACACACGGTACACATTATGCACAACGCACGGTCACGACGGCGATCTTATTATAGCGCCCTCTTGTGGAAGAGATCCAGCAGCCGCGGCTGCATATTATACATGTACAGCCTGTACGTAATACACCTTGTACTAGTATTGGTTAGTTAGTACCAAAAAAAAAAAAAAGAGTGTACAACGCTCTTTCATTATCTGTACTTACGTACATTAACATGTGCAGCGGCTGCAATACTTTTATGGTAAAATAATTATTATATTTACAAAGTTGCCCCTTCATGAACACTAAAAAAAGCCGACAAAAACCATTGATATACTGCTTCATGAAAAGTGGATAATATACTAATCGTATCAACAATGGAATGGCACTTTTGAAACGTAAAATCAGATAAAGAATGATACCAATAAAATTAATTGTACTACTACAGTGGCGGATCCAGAGGGGGCGCACCCGGGCGCGCGCCCCCTCTTTACTTTTTTTTTTTAATAAATTAAAGAAATAAAAAGAAAACATAGTTTCTGGATCCGCCCCACCTGCTGTTATGTGTTTTTACCGTGATATTTGAATACCTTCGTTGATATTCTACTTAGAATGCATTCTAGTTCCTCTAACAGCTGCCAGACTTAAATCCTGATACATCCAACTGTTAACTATTATGAAGTTATTCAATCATTACCACTTTTATGTTGCAAAGGATCAATGAAAAATTGTGAGATTATGACACAGTAATAGCTCACCATTAGGATATTCATATCTACTGTACAAGGACTGTTTTGCAGTAATACGCAAAATTTCAAAATGTCATATGAAACTTTTTTATTTTTCATCCGATATCAATCAAAAACACAAGTTTCCCGCAAGATGTTACTCTTTTTATCGAACGAACTCAATGGATTTCCTCATTAACAGGATTCGATGCTACTCCTTTAAGGAGCCATGGATAGATGGGTGTTCTGATGATTAGCAGCACAGCTTTATTGAATCTCGTCGATTGTGGTTGATTCACATTCTGCTTTGTATTTGAAGGGTTTGTATGCAAAAACCGATAAGTCCATTTTTGAAGATTTTGAAGTGCGATCTCTATCATAAAGTACAAAATAATACCTTTTAAATGATATATTGGTCGTTACATAATAAAGGTTTATTTTTGAAGTTATGGTCAAAAGAAGCAACAATTTTCTTATTATTCTCTTTATTTTTCTTGACCTTTAATCGCAAATATCTCCATTTGGCAAATATGGACTTATCGGTTTTTGCAAACAAACTCTTCATTTGTTTTTGTCCCATTCTTTGCACATGAGCACGGCTTGGTGAGATTAAGTGAAGAGTTTGTTCGCAAAAACCGATAAGTCGATCCATATTTGCCCAATGGAGATATTTGCTATTAAAGGTCAAGAAAAATAAAGAGAATGATAAGAAAATGTTTGCTTCTTTTGAACATAACTTCAAAAATGTACCTTTATAATGTAGTGACCAATACATCATTTAAGTATTATTTTGTACTTTATGACAGATACCGTATACTTCAAAATTTTCAAAAATGGACTTATCGGTTTTGCGAACAAACTCTTCGTGTATTTGTCAAGTATTTGATATTACAGACCCTAAACGTCTAAGCCACTTTTCACAGTTAACACAGACACTGACTTTTTTTTCACAGTGTGTATCTATACTTTCTTTCCATTGTGTTAGTTGGGAAGTCATTTTGAAGCTTAGAGACTGCTCTTTCAGAATCGTTCATTTATATCGCTAGATATTCATGTCTGGCGACTTTTTGTTGGTTTTTTGATGCAAGGGTCATAATTATTTCATATCATGTAGCAATCAAACAGACAAAAACACAAAGACAGCATAGAGGGCAAACAATATCATTGGATCGAGACAACTTCATCAGATGGACGTTTTCACAAGGGACTTTACTGCTTTTCCCGTTCCCGATTATTAGGACTATAAAACATTTTCTAATACTAACGACATCGACAAGAAATAGGAAGACAGATTTGTACTAAAATACCTTTATATTAGTCATTGTCATACAGCTTTTTTTATGGTGGTGGACAGGAAAGAAGGTGGCGCGGTTAGGGATTGTATCGAACGAAGGACTGTGTTATTGGTAGGAAGCGAGGAAAAATAATATACATGTTGATCTATCACGCCCGAGTCGACTTCATGCATGTCAAAAATGGCTAAGCGGTAGAAAATAAATCAATCGGGAAGGAAATCTACATTGTGCTGATCTCTTACGCAAGGCAAAAATCATGCATAACCTGAGGAATTTTCTCCGTAGCTCCCATCGATTTTACTATAATGATATCGATAGAAATGTGATCTCTTACTCCATCAGGGTACCTTCTTCATTGTTAGCACAGTAAATTGACGGGAACCTGCCATTGCTAATACCCAACGGCATCGGCAGGTAATCCCTTTTTTATATAACAATTTTTCTTCTTATTATTATTTTTTGTTTTACCGGGGACGGGGGACATCACCATGGCAAGGAAACAAAAAAAATCTCGTCCAAGGACCATGAGGACGTGCGTCCATGGTATAGGGTTCGAACCCGGGAACTCAGTTTTTATAGTTGATAGTCTTATGCACCATACCACCGGGCCCATTTATAACAATGGGCGAGGTTGACCGTGTCTCGGCATCACAGGAAAAGGAAAGGAAAAGAGTATAACGGGGAAAAGGGAAGGACATCATAAGGAAAAGAAAGGTGATGGTCCTTATACCAAGTACATGAGGATAAGAGAGAATAACGCAGTGGTGTGGCAAAGATACATTTTGTTGTGGGACTATTTCGGATTTAAAGCTTGCGTGATATCAGCAAAAAAAAAATGTATGTCAACAAAAGTTCTAAAAGTTTAACTTGATTTTTTCACAGCATGCACAATTTGCTTACTACAGGGCTATATCTAAAATTATGTAACACATATCACGAATGTGTCGAGTTGCATCCTGATTTCAACCTCCCCCTCCTCTCCTCGCCATGCTCACTCAGCCTCTCTGGCTGTGGCCGTTTCAGTCATTGTCCACAATGTCGTTGGCAGAATTACGGTTGCACTTTAAAAAAATAGATATACAGGACAAAAAAAAAAGATAATTGTGCATGATTGCATTTTGAGTTGGTTGTAACATGTCGACAAAAAAAGTAAATTATTCCAGTTTTTTATTCCTCCAGTAGAATTGTGAATCTTCTTTTATTATCGAGTATAGCGTGCTTTATATATAGCTCGGATATTTACTATCATAATTATGCTCGGGTTCCGGATATTGTTTGACAAAGAGGGCTTTCGGACTGCTTTAACGTGGATCGAGTTGTGTTTGTTTGGATGCATCGATCTATTTTGAATAATGTTGATATATTGTTCTTGTTACTGTACCAAACTTTGGTAACAAATTAATATTCCTTCGTTAGGATTGCTGTTTTTCACTCAGTTGTGCAGTATCATGTGAAAGTCAGATTGATAAAACGCCGTTGAGCATGGACAAAGATTGTGTGCAAAAGTATGATATTATTATGAATGTGTGATCGATATAATTATAGTGATATATTTTTTCATGCTGTACAGTGTTGCGTTTGATTCAAGATTGCTCTGATCGCCATTGGTGCATATTTTAGATCATGTGTGTGCATGCGATAAGGACTTTTACGACGTCTTTTACTCGAGAGTATCATTACTTTTAATACTCATTGTTCTAAGTCTCTATGTTCCTTTTGTTTTATCTTCTTCTGTCTCTTCCCTATATCTCAGGTTATCTTTCGTTCTCTCTCACTCTCTTTCCCTTTCTATCTTTCTATCTATTTATTTATCTCTCTATCTATCTATTAATGTATATCTATATCTATATCACTATACTTCCATAGATATACATCTCTCGCTATATATTATAATATCCGTAAAACGTTCTAAATTTCTTAAAATCGCTGAACCGTGGAAAGTGTTGAAATATCGAATGTGTATAGAATATGAATATTATTCACACAATTTTGTATTTCCTTTTCCATCGAGGCAGCACCATGTATCTAGTAATGATAATGATAATGGTAATGAATAACATTTATATAGCTATATATATATATATATATATATATATATATATATATATACATGTTGATAAGGTAGTCCACGTGTTGGCAAGATAAAAAGATAAGTAACAAAGCTGCAACAAAGTTCATGCTGTATTCACCAACGGTTTATTTCTATAAAAAAAGAAATAATGCACTGCTTTTACATTACCACCGCAGCTGCGTATTCAGAGGAATTACTTCTGTATCAGTCGTGCCAAGTTTTTTCATGTATGCTTTATACTCATTGTAATTTCATTATGACGTAACATTGCACTGTTGCCAGGATGCGCGCTGGGTGTTAGGATGCCTAGCATGGATGCGTTAAAGCGCGCATCCTTGGTAACACGGTTGCAATATATTGTTATGGCTTAATTTTGTTATTGTTCTCTCAGTATCAACACTTGAGAAAGGGCGGCGAGACGCTCGAAAATTTGTGTGAAGAAATAAACCGTTGGTGAATACAGCATGAACTTTGTTGCAGCTTTGTTACTTATCTTTTTATATATATATACATATATATATATCATATATGGCAGTAATAATGATAACATATTCATTAGCGGGAAAAATCGCAGTATGTTAAATTTTGTCGAAATATTATCAAGACTGAATAAACATTTCAGATTTAATCATTTATTTATTCATAGCATGATAAAAGAAACAATTTTCTTTTCCAAAAACAAACAAAGAAACAATCCTACAAAGCTCTACAGTATTCCAAAATGAAGTGAAACAAGCATTTTTTTTTTGAGGGGGGGGGGGGAATAGTTGGCTTTACTTATCTAATACCTTACATACTATATAGGCTACCTATCAAATCTTTATAATTGGGGATCAATGTGGGTTATGATCCACAGTGATGCTTTATACCGACTTTGCTCAACAGCCTGTGTCTTTCTACACGAGTTAAATACAGGGTTCAAAATATCTGAAAAAAGAAATAAGAAAACATGAATATTGGTAATAAACAGGGAAACGTGCCTAATGTTACTATCAGCAAATTTTGAACAGACTATCCGATGCTCCCTCTCGCATATTTCAGAGATGACGTTGCTATTTTGTTCGTTGGTTTTAAAGAATAGTTACTCTAACTGTCACACGTGGATGAGTTATCATGAAAAGGGAACATTATTATAATTATGTGTAAGGGCTGATTGGGTTTTAGTTACTATCGCGACCTCCACGTGACCTCAGCCAGTCGTGGTTCCGGGCCTTCTGCCTCCATTGTGACGTCATCTAAACGGTTTCCTAATCAGACCGCCGGGGTCGTTGAACTCTTGCAAACACCTTCGCGACGGGAGAGTGGGCTGACCAAGATAGGGCGACCGCTCTTTGAGTCTACGCAGGTTAACCCGGTAGAACAAATTCCATATCCGTTCCACGGTCCGCCACATCGCTCGCCTTCACCCTGACGAATCGGCAACAACAACAACAACAATAACTAGGATATAATTACTATCATCAGTCTTAGTGAATACGCATTACTTTGGACTGCATTAGTCATGCAGTGACTACATAATAGTTACAAAGATAGTTAAGAAAATGCTTTCATCAATGTCACTTCTGATTTCTGAAAAAAAAAGAAATGACAAACTCAATTCATTATCAATCATCTTTTTTGTTTGATCTTTAATGCCAGTCAATTATTATTGGGATCACTTATGGTTAGGCGACATCATGAAGGTGTTCGAGTGGGCGTGCTATTTTCGTGAACTGATTCAAACGGGTGCACATCACGAGACCGACACCCACGAGTCATACAGCGTACGAATTATACAGCTCACAACTTATACAGCCCACGAGTTTGACACTAAGTAAATAAAGCCCACAAGTTCGACACTATGATATGTAGAAAAGGATCACGAGACCGACATTACGCAAAGAAAGCTTATGAGACCGATACTACGCAGAAGAGGCTCATAAGACCGATGTTTAATAGGCAAAGAAGGCCCATACGCGACCGAAAGAATGAACAGCTGCTCCACCTAAAGACCAGTTAATGATAGGGTGTCCAGGGCCCCATTTTATAAAAGATGTTAGGATGGCAACTCTTGCTGGAATGGCAACTTCCAATAACAACAACCAATGAGGAAGCTGGGGGTGTTTCATAAAGCTATTCGTAAAGTTACGAACGACTTTCGAGCGACTGGTGATCAGTTCTTGTGATGAATTATGGAAATTCTGATAAGTAAAGCACATCAGAACTGATCACCAGTCGCTCGTAAGTCGTTCGTAACTTTACGAACAGCTTTATGAAACACCCCCATGATTCTTACTGACAATACACGCATTCCAGCAAGAGATGCTATCAAATCAACTTTTTGCGAAATGGGGCCCAGATAATGGCATAAGGAAGATGATTTGAGGGATGCAAAAAGAAAGCTAATAGGGCGTATTGTAGGTCTTTTCCGCGCAGTGTCGAACTCATGGGCTGTATGACTCGTTGGATGAAGCCACAAAAATGACGGGGTCATCCTAAGAAATAGACCGACATAAAAAAAAAAAACCAGCTTTATGAGTCATACAGCCCACGAGTTATACGGCTCACGAGTTATACAGCCCATAATTTCGACAATACGCAGAAAAGACTCACGAGACCGACATTGCGCAAAGAAAGCCCACGAGACCAACAAAAGGCTCACTTAATCGAAGTAGGCAAAGAAGGCTCATGAGACCGACACTATAGGCCTATAGGCACAGCAATCTCACGAGACCGACACTATAGGAAAAGAGAGCCCACCTATACGCAAAGAACGCTCACGAGACCGACAGGATGACCCTTACAGCGCCACTACATGTCAATTACAAGTATGAACCTGTAAAGGGTGTTCCATGATATGGAAAATAACGTAATGGCGACTGTAAAATTGTCAATTTATCGAGCGAGAGATTTTTGTCAACAAACTTTTTTTTTTTCTTCTAATCAATCAAGCATACTCGAATCATGTCCAAAAAAGGTAAGGTGTGACACCCAACTTTTACCCTGTAAATGCCTCTAACATAGCAGTCACTTTATTTTCGATGATCCCACGAGAATATAATATTCATGGCCGTAGGCAGATTTTCTTTTTTTTTTTTTTGAGGGGCAAGGAGAGAGAAAAAAAAAGTCCTAAAACAGGTCAAAGATTAAACATGCAAACGAAGGTGTTTGGGCATCTATTAGATTTCGGTGGAAAGATCTGATGGCCACTTTTACTGAATGTTGTTTACTCTTTCACAAACACTTACACAGTCACGCAAACACAACGAAAAATCTTTCAGGGGCGAAGTTATCTGGACATCCTATACAATTAAAAATAGTATTTACCTTTGGGAAGAATGATTTCTAAAAATTTCAAGTCATGACATTTAATGCATATGTGTATAGGTCTGTTTGTACCACAGAAGATCGTATCATAAATATATGGATGAAGAGTTTGTTTGCAAAAACTGATAAGTCCATATTTGCCAAATGGAGATATTTACGATTAAAGGTCAAGAAAAATAATGAGAATAATAAGAAAATTTTTGCTTCTTTTGACCATAACTTCAAAAATGTACCTTTATAATTAGTGACCAATATATCATTTAAAAGGTATTATTTTGTACTTTATGAGAGAGACTCTACTTCAAAATCTTCAAAAATGGACTTATCGGTTTTTGCGAACAAACTCTTCATATATATACATATATATATATATATATATTATACATTTTTTTTTCCGATAAAGCCTAAAGTATAAGGAGATATCTGTATATTTCTCAATAAACCGTAACTGTAGACGGTTAAGTCTGGAATCATTTTTATTATAACTGTTGTTCACATTTTGTATATTTAACAATGCTTAACATCGATTTTACCAATTCAGTTTTTTTTTTTTTTTTTTTTTTTTTTTGCAGTGGTAGTTTCTATCCCAAACTCACATTTAAGAACTATTTTAAAGCACTAATGCTGTTTTGTTTTTTTCATCTGAAAAAATGGTAAATCAAGCCTTTAATTGGTGTATAGGTGGCGCTGTTTATTCTGTCGGTCCCATGGACTTTTTTGTGTCGGTCTCGTTAGCCTCTTTCGCTTTAGTGTCGGTCTCCTAAGATTTGTTTGTATGTTGTTGTTTTTTCGGCGTAGTGTAGAACTCTTTGGATGTATAACTCGTTGGCCAGTTTTACTTGATGTCGAACTCGTGGGCTTTATTATTCAAATCAGTGTCGAACTCGTATGTTGTGTAACTATAGTGGACTGTATGACTCGTGGGCTGTATGACTCATGGGTGTAAGGCTCGACTCTCGGAAGCCATTCCCCACGAAATCGTCCCCAGTCACGAGGGAATCCCCCGTGCGGGTCATCCCAAGCGTGGTGGCGCACTTTACCTGTGAGCAGACGTCGCAGCAGCCGCATAAATCCTTCACGATATTCTTTCCCTCCGGGCAAGGAGGTGGAGGCACTTTATTACAGTGCAAGTCTTTGGGATCTACCGCCCAGCATGGACATGCGATCCCTAGGCAGCTGGGAAAGAAAAAACAACAACAAACTGTTACGACCAAAATCACTCTGAGAATGATCGCACAAAAGAAACAATCAACTGATGTTCAGGCGGTTTATTAACAGTGATATTGTGGGTACAGACTGGTAATCGGCGTCACATCAGTACAACAATGATCAATAGAAACAATTACAAATCGGTAATGGAATCACTTACATGCATCCAAATCTTAAATCTCAAAGTTGCTACAGTTCCCTGGTAGTGTCCAGATACGATGTTCGATGCACAGATGAATGATCCGCGATGCACCGATGAATGATACCTCCGACGTAAATCCAGAGGCGCAGGTTACGATAATCCTCGGTATTAATCCAGGGTATATGTCCACATTATAGGTCCACGGTATAATGTTCACAGCAAAATGTGCAGAATCCAACGTTATGACGACCACGTCCAGTCGATGCGTTGAATGATGATTCGCTCAATAATGTTCAACTAGGAATCCAGCCCGTCACAGCTTTTCCGAAGCAATGTCCATCGACACAAAAATAGAGTCTTTCTCCAATGTAGGCAAATTAATTATCTGCAGGCAAAATGTCTCCCTGGCCTTATCTCCACAAACATAACAGGTCAGCAGGTAACACAGGACTGACTATAACAAGTCGCTTCAGAGCCAGAAGTGACGTAACTCTCAGAGCAGAGGTGTTGGGTACTCTGCCTACTGCAGAATTTCTCTGGCTTATATACTATCCATTCACCCCCTTCTAGCACATTCTGTACCTCTCTCCAACCTGGGACCACACACCTGAACATACTAGCAAGTCCAAGTTCCAGGAATCCTGGATGACTCACTGCATAACATCATTGCCAAAATTAACTACCAATCACATTGGGCTACAGGGACAGTGCCTCCCTCAGCCAAACATGTAAGCACTTCCTAGAACATTCTAGAATGGGTGAAATCATTCTAGATTGAGTGAGCTATAATGTATTTCCTGTTACATGCATGTACTGTATATAGCTACACTGTATACCACCTAGAAGATTCTCCACTGATCTGGTCAGCCTGTCTGTATTTAGTATATCTATACCACATAGAATATTCTCCATTAATCTGGTCAACCTGTGTACATACACATTAAAGCAGCCATGCATACAGTACATCATACATATGTACATAACTACTAGTATATACATTTGTGACAAAACCATGTATGATTGTCAGGGAAAGTCTGTAACATTAATAAGCATGGTCTTGTGCTTGAGATTTTGTTTTCGGTCTGTATTAAAATAATTTTACGCTGAGCTGGTCAATCCAACGCTCGCGGAGTGAGATGGGCGTGTCGACAGGCAATTGACTCCTCATGATGAACGCCATGGAATTCCGCTCGCCCTCGTTCCTCCCTGTAGGCCTATATGCCTCTATAAGTCAGTGCGTCTCCGGTCAGACTTTAGCAGTCAAAAGTTAAATACTTTGACGGACACTTCAACCCAAAGCATCTTCAATTCAATTCAATCATAGTTTATTTCCAAGCAACGAAAATCAAAAACATAATACAAAGTATACATGTCATGAAATGATATTGTCCAAACGTTTATAAAAGATTCATGTAGTATATGAAATAAATTATACATAACAACATAATTATATAATTACGGGGAACAATGCATGTATACTTCGTGAGAAATTAACTTCAATCATGGAAAATAGCGATCCACTAAAAAGCAAAGCTTGTGGGACGTGGATCGCTAGATAAATAATGAGTAAACAATATAATTATTCAAGGTTCTTTTTTTACAGCTATTGTATTAAATATAGATTACTTAAGTCATTTGTAAAAATATAGTTATTTTGAGATATGCTGGCTTCGGCAGTAATAAGAAATAAGAATGGAGTATCAATGCTAATGCCCAGACAGTGTTTGTTGAACTGCGTGTATCGGGAAAATATGAAGGACAACACACTCGTACATACATTCAGTTACCCACACACATAAGACGCGAGACAGTACCGAGAAGAGAGAAGACGGTAACAATACGAAGTCTACGAAGAACAAAAGACAGGAAAGGAAGAGGAAAGAAGAGAGAAGTTGAGGTCCCAGTGCATACAGATCACGCCAAGTGCTGCGACATCAGGATAGGTGAAACCTCAAGCATGAATTAAAGCAATTCAGATCATCTAGAATTATAAGTAGATAATAAATGTTTTCTAAATTTGTATTTAAATGTGAGGAATTTGGGTGAATCTTTTAAACTATTATCTAGATTATTCCAAAGTCTGGGTCCGGTATAAAGAAATGTATTTTGGGCATGTGCGGTTCTCATTAATGGAAGATGGAATTCGTCGGATCGTCGCTCCGTAGGATAGTTATGTACATGACTGTTTCGATGAAATGAGTCGTGGAATATTTTGGGTTAAAAAAAATTGCTGTTATAATTAAACATGAACTGGCCAAGTTGAAACACATACAAATCTTTGATTTTAGTATTTTATGGTAAAAAAACAAAGGATCTGTAATGTTCTCGGGTACTTAGGTTAAAAACAATTCTGAGCACTTTCTTTTGCAATGAAAAACGTTTATCAAGTAATATCTGATATGTATTACCCCAAGCAAGGATCCCGTAGTTTAAATAAGGTAGTATCATACTAGAATAAAGAGTTAATAATGCAGATGAAGGAAGATAATATTTTAATCTGTTCATTACGCCAATGTTACGTGAAATAATTTCGATTTCGATTTTTCGATTTCAATTTATTTTCATATCTCTCGATGAAAAAATACATCAAATATAACAAAATTAAATGAAGTACATGATATCAAGCTGGAGACATACATAGAATATTGCAAATATATAAAACATATAGTGGTCGATCTATGAAGTTTGGAATCTGTGAATGAATGCTAAAGAAATATGAAGGAACCTACTTAAAAGCGAGCTTGTTGAGCGTAGGTCCCAGTTAAAATCGAGTTAAAGATTAAGATGGGGAGCACGGGTATACAACAATGACCGAAACATAGAGAAAAAAAGTACAATTATACAGTTATATAGCAAATTCTTCTCTGATGCAGATTTGGGGTCGGATAAGCCATATGCTGTAGGCGGATGAGCCATTGTCGTTCTGGCAATAATAACAATATGACTCAAAATATAATAACAATGATATGGTTTAAAAAGTATTAGAAATGTATACATTCGTGTATTAAGGAGGGAACACATGCACCTGCAAACCCCCCCCCCCCCCAAAAAAAAAGACATTCAAAACCAGTTACAGTGCAGAGAGAATTAAAATACCAGCTGTTACCTCGCCGAAACTGTCTTAAAGAAGCAAGAATATACAATAGGTCATAAACACAGTGACAGAATTTGAGGGCACAAACAGCTGGTTAAACATGACAACAACCCTGCATGGAATACAGTACAGCGGGATAGTCCTGTACAGCACAAAACAGATTTCAATGAGCTTAATTAATGTAATTATTCAATAAACACTGTCTTAATTTGCATTTAAAGGATGATAGTGATAAACAACCTGTGAGTTCAGAGGGTTGATCGTTCCAGTATTTCGGTCCCGCATACATAATTGTTTTCATCGCGAAAATTGTTCGGGCACGTGGAAGGTGATAAGCGTCCCGTTGGCGGGTGGGATATTGTGAACTGAGTAGTTTCTTTTGAACATGTGAAGAAAAGCATCAGGAAGATCATTCGTGGAGTATTTATACATGAAAATACCTAGGTTGTAATCAAACAAGTCAGTCAATTTCAAAATTTTATTCTTGTGAAAAAAAATCATTTGTATGAGATAGATATCGGGCGTTATTGATAATTCTGATGGCGCGTTTTTGGAGAAGGAAAAGCGAATCAAGCAAAAATCTGGACGAATTACCCCATGCAAGAATTCCATAGTTGAGGTAAGGGGAAATCATTGTTGAGTATACAATTTGTAATATATGTATGGGGAAATAATATTTCAACTTATTTAAAATTCCGATGTTTCTGGACAAAATTTTACTTAGATAATCAATATGGGTTTTCCAGGATAGATCACTATCAATGTAAAGTCCTAGAAACTTGATACTATCTACCTGGTTTAGATTGATACCATTGATCTTAACATAATCAGAAACAGATTGCAGAGAATTGCTGAACAGCATATAATGCGTCTTATCAATATTTAGTGACAACTTATGTGCGCGGATCCAGGACTGAACAAGTTTCAGTTCATTGTTTAACATATGTATAAGCGTGTTAGAGTTACGATGTGAAAGAAATAAATTTGTGTCATCAGCAAAGCATATGAAAGAAAGAATCTGAGACGAATTTTGGAGGTCGTTTATGTACAAAATAAATAATAATGGGCCAAGTAGGGAACCCTGGGGGACACCGCAAGAAGTTAATGTTTTCAAAAGAGACTCATGACCGTTTAAATAAACATATTGCTTTCTATTAGTAAGGTGGTCTTTAAACCAATCTAGAGCTGTCCCACAAATGCCGTAATGGCTTAAGTTATAAAGCAAAATATCATGGTCTATCGTATCGAACGCTTTCGAGAAGGCGAGAAAAACACCTATAGTATGGGAAGCGTCGTCTAAAGCATGTGCTACTTTGTCAATGAAAGCTAACAAAGCGTGGGTTGTGCTATGCTGTTTTCTGAATCCGAACTGAAAAATTGAAAGAATATTGCAATTGGTAAGGAATCTAAGAGTTCGTTTGTGAACAAGCTTCTCCAAAATTTTTGAAATTGAAGTTAAAAGAGATATTGGACGGTAATTGCTAACCGATTCTTTAGCACCCTTTTTAAATATTGGAACGACTCTAGCAATTTTCATCTTTTCAGGGACTTTTCCAGTTGACAAAGATTGACTGAAGATAAAAGTAAGGGGAGTAATTATTTCAGTTATTATATTTTTTTAAAGAAAAACTGAGATTCCGTCATTACCTGTACTTTTCTTGTTATTTAGTATGCGAACAATTTCTTTGATTTCTTCCTCGACAATAGGAACAAAAAACAAAGTCTGTGCATTCCTATCCCTTAGAAACGAATGAAAAGGTGTCCCGGAGCGAGGTATTTTCTTGGCAAGATCTGGCCCAAGGTTAAGGAAGAAGTCATTGAATACATCTGCCATCTCCCCTGGATTGTCTATCACGCGACCCTCTTTTAGAATACGATTTGGGGAATTCACCTCAGTGCTGGATTTTAAAGCTGTGTTGATCACCTTCCACGTACTCTTTATGTCAGATTTGCATCTATCGAACTGTCGGTAAAAAATACTGTTGCTTAATAAGCGTAACGTAGAGGTCAGCGTATTTCGATAACGAACATAACGAGATTTAGTTGAAACATTTGGGGATTTACGGTATCTACAAAATGATCTGTTTTCTTATTAATAGACCTAAGAAGAGATTTCGTGATCCAAGGCTGTCTTGATATCTTTTTATAATTAGATTTAGATTGTTTACACAAGGGTATATAATTTTACATATGTTATCAATACGGTTGATGATATATCCTCCAAGAAAGCGTGTTATCAACGCAAACACCAAGAAATTTAAAGGTAGAAACTTCTTCTAGGGGAGTATAGTATCAAATGTTATATTGCCTGGGAGGCTATCTATAGAGTGAATACTAAAACGCATAAATTTTGTTTTTTGAATATTTAATGACAATTTATTTGCGTATATCCATTGTATAACCTTTTTCAGTTCTTCATTTACTGTTCTTGCTAAGATATTTGGGTCAGGGTGGGAAAAGAAAAGGTTAGAGTCATCCGCGAATAATATGAATGATAGTTTCTCCGAGGATCTATGAAAATCATTGATATAAAAAATGAATAACAATGGGAATAGTAAGCTCCCTTGTGGAACAGCACATGTAATCGTTTTATTTTCAGAGTCAAAGCCGTTGACATGTACAAATTGAGATCTATTTGATAGGTAACTATAGTGAACCACTCCAAGGCCTTTCCACGTATGCCATAATGGGATAATTTGGCGAGAATTATTCCATGGTTAATCGTGTCAAAGGCCTTGGAGAAGTCCAAGAAGATACCTATTGTGTGTGAAAATGTGTCGAGTGCGTGTGTAACTTTGTCGATAAGGGCGAGTAACGCGTGTGTTGTGCTGTGATTTTCCCTGAATCCAAATTGAAAGCTTGAAAATATGTCGCAGGTTTTAAGAAAACGTACTGTCCGGATGTACACTATATTTTCAAGAATCTTAGAAATAGAAGATAATAAAGATATGGGTCTATAATAATATTGACATCATCCTTCTCCCCTTTCTTATAAATAGAAATTACTTTCGCAATTTTCATGCTATTTGGCACATGGCCAGTTGTAAGCGATGAGTTGATAATGTGTACGAGGGGATCACCCCCAAAAATAAATAAACTTCAAAAGAAAGAGAGAGAAAAAAAATGTTAGTATTTTCTATTTATAGAAGGATACGAAAATGATTTTAAGATCGCATGAGAAATAAGGAAGATAGGCCTATTACATTTTGAAATATTTCTTTATTTTTAATAATAGCAAACATTTTTTGACCAGCGTGCCTCATGCCAAGGGGTACAGGAGAACTTTTCTTTTTAACCCTAACCAGGCTTGGCTTTTTTGGGTGTTCTGTGGCCGGGGAGGGGTTGATTCAACCCCTCCCCCCCCCCCCCCGAGAACTCGGCCGTCGCTCGCGCGATCACCATGAAAATTGACACATACATTACCTGTCGCGTAATCTACCATACTATAAAAAAAATGGAAATTTTCATCACAATGATTAATCATGTTAATAAAATATGCATAAAGTCATATACTTTTTGCTCTAAATCAGAAATTAAAGCTCCTAGAATCCTAATTTTGGTGATAACATTCTTTGTAGCATTCCTAACAATGTACATGAAAAAAAAAACTGGCATCAAAATCAATTTCTTATGTATTTTATTGTTTTATGAATTTCTTATGTATTTCCTTGTTTCTTCGACCTTTTGTTTTTCATTTTTTTCTCAAAATTTATGACAGAGCCTGTTTCAAGCATAATTATGCTAAAATCAATTAGTTTCAGCCTATGAAAGTGAAAATAATCATATCCTTATGAATAAGAAGAGAAAACTCAATTTGCATAGACTTTATACACAAAATCACGTTTTGAGCCATTTTCGGTCTGACAGGCATGTATAAAAGGTCGCGCAGCGTCGTAACGGTATCCGCGATTTTCGCGAAAATTGTGTCAAAAGATGCGCAAGACTTGAAAGTAAAAAGTCTGTGAACGGCGAGGTCAAAAAAATCGCGCGGCGGAGTAGTCGCGAAAAATGTGGAGGGGGGGGGGGGTTCAACCCCCCCCCCTCCCCCGGCCTTTTTAGGGTTAAAGCAAAAAGTTTTCTATGACTAGGTATGTAATTATTTCACTGTGCTTAGGTGAGTGCGCGCTTTATTCACGCTATCATACGGTAACGCAATACTAATAGAATATATTGCGAAAAGTTCTTGAGATTGAAATTATTTGATTAAAAAACCCACATCATTATGGGAATGACTTTCAATCAAGGGTCGAATGACTGACAGTGCACATGGCATACATCATTTTGCACTTCCCCGATACGTAATGCATTAGTTATATTGGTGTACAGTCACAAATCATATCTACCAGAGCATTTCTTCTTTTTCTTTTTTTTTCTCTTTTTTTTTGGTGCCTTTCATATAAAGGTTAAATTAATACATATCCGTACATCATAGTGAATACATCGAATGTAACGTGATGCCGATTCGACCTCTCACATTGTAATGCATTATTTGAATAGCAAAACTATTAGAGTCAGCGTCACCTCTATTCCTCAGTTCATGTTTCTAATGACTTATTACCATGGCAACCCCATTATGCCACACTGCAGTGTTACTACACTGTAAAAACATAGGTGTTAGATTTAACACCACGGGTGTTAAATCTAACACCGATCAAACTTCAATAGAGGACCACACCCACAGGTGTTAAAAATGCACTGTGATGGTGTTGAAAAGTGTTCACCTGACACTTCGTGGTGTTAATTTGACACTGTACCTGGTGTTATTTTGACACTGTACTGGAATTAGTTCAAAAATGACACCACATAGTGTTGATTTGATATTTGTTGGTGTTAATATCAATGGTTTAACACCCGTCCAGCTTCAATAAGGGACCACACCAGGTGGTGTTACTTTGGTGTAAATTTATTTTCACATTTTTTCAAATATCTAGTATTTTAATGTAAATTTTTTTTTTGTTTAAATTAAAAATCAACAAGAAGTGCAGTTACTAAGAAACTCTTCAAAAAACAGTTAAAAATTTGGAAATGACACCCGTAGGTGTTAATTTCACACCATAAATGAGCACCGAAAATTTAACACCAGCTCGGTGTTCACTGTTTAACACCTGGCTTTTTGCAGTGTATAGTGTATATCTATTACCGGCACTAAGCAAATAGTATTACGTTTCATTTCGTACACTCAGTGTCCCTGTATTGAGACAGGGACACTAACGGGCTCACACCTGTAAATCAAATGGACTGTCCCAGACCCCTTCACAAATTCGTACCAAAGATACCAAAACAAATGAAGAAAAAAATTAATTAAAAATCAATGATGTAGTTTGGCAAAAAACTGAATAGCTGTAGATATTGAGTATAAATTCCTCTACAAACTGCATTTTGGTTGGAAGATGAAAGCTTTTATGATGGAATTTGAGGGGATTATATTTCATTGAGTACGTGTACGGAAAATAGGTGATTTTTTGAGTGACAAGAACTCGTAGTCTGGCATTGCGGACCGCTGGACAGAATTTGGACTGAAGAATCCACCTTGAAAATTTGATGGATGAAAGGGTACATTAAATTTTCACTTATCCAATTTAGTGAAGCTGAAATACTTCAATTCTCCCAGCTATTTTACAGAATTTTTTTGAAATTTGATTTTTAACACACATCCCTATATGGGGAAATATTTATGGGTGTGAGCCCTATAGTGTCCCTGTATTGAGACAGGGACACTAACACTCTCACCGATCTACTGCCACCAACGTCACCAGCAGGAACAGCGAAATGGAGGTGAACCTCGACATGATTCTTGGCTGGTATATCCTGGTAAAGAAAATGATAACAGAAAAAACACATGGGATAAACAATAACATGGTGACAAAGAATAGCATCTATACTGAGAGGAGAACACCTGTCGAAATGCTCTTTATTGATGATCGTACAAAACTCCTGTGTTTGCATGGGCGTCACCAGGGGGGGTGCGTTGGGTGCGAACGCACCCCCCTTCAGATCCTTAAAAAAAAAAAAAAAAAGTCTGCGAGCGACCTCAACGCCAGACGCTAATAATTATTCTTCTCTATTTTTTTTTTTTCATATTTTGCACCAGGGACACACACACACACACACACACACACACACACACACACAGAAAATCGTCGGCAAAAACAATTCGCACCCCTGGTTCTGGCAGCACTGATTTTACACATATCTATTAGTATTCTACAGTGTTTACTATTTATCGACCGTACTGTACATCTGTACGATACGAACCACTTATAAACGTTTGCATGTACGTGTGCTACTTACAAGTATGTAGAGTCTGTGTACGTTACTTCTGACCAATCCATATTGCCAGCCCAAGAGCGAGCCTTAGCTTCATTAAAAAAATAAAAAAAAATGGAGGGGCAAGCATATTTTAGTTTTGCCCCCCCCCCCCCATAATTAATAATTCCCGAAATGAAAAGATTTTCTTGCTTTTGAAAGAAAACAAAAATGTTGCCCCCATAAAAATATTGGAAGGCAAGCGCACCATTTGCCCCACCCCACATAATCATAATTCCCGCGATGAAAAGATTTTCTTGCTTTTTTGTTAGAATCAAGAAATCTGTCCAATCATTTCACCCAAAAGCAGCGGCGTAACTACGGAGGGGGGGGGGGGTGCGCCCCCTACCCAATCCGCTGGTAAAAAAAAAAAAAAAAAAAAAAAAAAAAAAAAAAAAAGATTTACCGAAATAGTAGTTCAAGTGCTAGTAAACTGCTTTTGAATGAAAGGGTGATCCAGAAATAAGATATTTTTCTGTGATTTCTTTTAACCATAATTAAATAGGTATATAGTGTGAAACATTGTTCAAAAAGCCCGGACCCGACAAAAGATTGTGATTCCTGGTTGGCATTAAGCATGGATGTGCGCAGTGTACTCAGTACATCCGAACGAAGAGTCGCCACAGTGTTGCGCAATGTGATGTAGAATGTACACCTTTGTACCTTACGCTTCGTTTTATCAAAGCTAGATCATTGCATTTTGCAGTGTTGCTTTACATACTGGTCTATATAAAAATGTCTAGCATTGCCAATAAAAAGACTTGACCTGGGCTAATTCCTAACTTTTCCATGTATATAATACACACACACACACAAACAAACACGCACAATTATTTTAGGGGATGCTCTAAAGTGCAGATTTTGGACATCCTTTCCCCGCTTGGTCACTTCGACGCCACCTCGCTGGCCATACCTCCCCCAGTCATGAACATAAATCCACACCCTGGACTACCACTGGCGGATCCAGGGGGAGGGGCACACCGGGCGTCCCCCCCCCCTTTAATTTCCAAAGCGAAAAAAAAATATCTGCAAACGGCAGTTTTTGGACAGTAAAATGTCAAAATTTTCAAGCTCGCTCGCTCCTCTCGCTCGCATTTAGTCGTAATGCCATTCTCCTGAAGTTGCTGCCAGTAATTGCCGGCAGTTGCGCCTGGTGCCCCCCCCCCCTTAATTTCCAAAGCGAAAAAATATAGCTATACACACGGCAGTTTGGGGACTGTAAAAGATGATGTCAAAATTTTCAAGCTCGCTTGCTCCGTTCGCTCGCAATTAATCTTTATGCCATTCTTCTGATGTTGCTGCCAGTAATTGCCTGCAGTTGCGCCCGGTGCGCCCCCCTTAATTTCCAAAGCGAAAAAAATATGGCTAAGAACGGCAGTTTTTAGACTGTAAAATGTAAAATTTTCAAGCTCGCTCTCTTCGCTCGCTCGCATTAGTTGTTATGCAATACACCTGATGTTGCTGCCAGTAATTGCCAGCAGTTCCGCCCGGTGCCCCTCCCCCTTAATTTCCAAAGCGAAAAAATATGGCTAAGAACGGCAGTTTTTGGACTGTAAAATGTAAAATTTTCAAGCTCGCTCGTTCCGCTCGCTCGAATGTAATCATTATGCTCTCCTGATATTGCTGCCAGTATTTGCCAGCAGTTGGGCCCGATGCGGCCCCTTAGATTCTAAAGCGTAGAAATATAGCTATACAACGGCAGTTTGTTTGTTTTTTACTGTAAAATGTCAAAATTTTCAAGCTCGCTCGCTCGCTCGATCGCATTTAATTGTTACGCACTTCTCCTGATGTTGCTGCCAGTAATTGCCGGCAGTTGCGCCCGGTGCGCCCCCCCCCCCTCCTTTATTTCCAAAGCGAAAAAATATGGCTCCAAATGGCAGTTTTTGGACTGTAAAATGTCACAATTTTCAAGCTCGCTCTCTTCGCTCGCTCGCATTTAATTGTTATGCCATTCACTTGATGTTGCTACCAGTAATTGCCAGCAGTTGCGCCCGGTGTGCCCCCCTTAATTTCCAAAGCAAAAAGATATGGCTACAAATGGCAGTTTTGGGACTGTAAAATGTCAAAATTTTCAAGCTCGCTCGCTCGCATTTAATTTTTATGCAATTCTCCTGATGTTTCTGCTAGTAATTACCGGCAGTTGCGCCCCCACCCCTCCTTTATTTCCAAAGCGAAAAAATATGGCTCCAAATGGCAGTTTTTGGACTGTAAAATGTCAAAATTTTCAAGCTCGCTCTCTTCGCTCGCTCGCATTTAATTGCTATGCCATTCACCTAATGTTGCTTTCAGTAATTGCCAGCAGTTGCGCCCGGTGTGCCCCCCCCCCCCCCTTAATTTCCAAAGCAAAGAAATATGGCTACAAATGGCAGTTTTTGGACTGTAAAATGTCAAAATTTTCAAGCTCGCTCGCTCGCATTTAATTGTTATGCAATTCTCCTGATGTTACTACCAGTAATTACCGGCAGTTGCGCCCCCACCCCTCCTTTATTTCCAAAGCGAAAAAGTATGGCTCCAAATGGCATTTTTGGGACTGTAAAATGTCAAATTTTTCAAGCTCGCTCTCTTCGCTCGCTCGCATTAAGCGTTTGATTATTATGCCATTCACCTGATGTTGCTGCCAGTAATTGCCAGCAGTTGCGCCCGGTGCGCCTCCCCTTAATTTACAAAGCAATAAAATATGGCTATAAAACGGCAGTTTTTGGACTGTAAAATGTCAAAAATTTCAAGCTTGCTCGCTCCCCTCGCTCGCATGTAGTCGTTATGCCATTCTCCTGATATCGCTGCCAGTAATTTGTAGTTTCACACCGTCATTCCATAATCCATTTATAGGGGGTACAACCCCCTCCGGCACTTCCACACCCTCCCCCACCCTTGCTCGCTCCCTCGCATACTAGCCCCCCCCCCCCCCCCCCCCAGATGAAATCCTAGCTACGCCGGTGCCCCTTCCCCGCTTGGTTTCCCTCAAAAAACAGTAGAAGTCTAGGGATTGAGAGCTTCCTATATTCCATATGTCTGTCCAAAAAATCTCGTAAACATTTAGTGTCAAAACGCACCCCCCTTGAAAAAAAGCTGGTGACGCCCCTGGTTTGATATGATCTGTACTTCGATTTGAAAGCTAGGTGCATTTTGCAAGTGCGTACTTATACTGCTGGGTGTGTAATGTGTACCTAAAAAGTGCAGGTGTGCGTGTGCTTTCAAAATACAATACAATTTAAAAAAACCAGTCAGACCCATCTCATACGGGCAGAGTTACAGGTATTACTTCTAGTGACGACAGATCACTAGAGCATAATCATAGCCAGACCACCCCACGCAGTATAAGGGCTTTATCTTTTAAACACGTACACACAGAAAGGAAAAAAAAAATGAGTTGTGAATATAAATGTACACGTATATGTTTTATTATATGAATTACATGTATATCATATATAAGTATAACTATATCTATAAATAAGCATATAATGCCGGTACATGAACCACAATCAGGACAAAACCGACACAAAGTCATACGGGTGTGGTATTACTTCTTGAATTTGATACCAGTGGTAACTGATATCAGTCAGGTATATTTGTAAGATAGTTAATTCATACTAATGTCGATGTTATTGTCATTGGTGTCATATTCGTTAGTACCACTATAATTACCATTATCATCATCACTTCCATCATAACATGGGTACAGTGACTATTGTATAAAGTTATCAAGTATGATAGTCATAATCATCATCTTTCATTATTTTGTATAATATGTATGATTGATATTTTAATTGAAGCTACTGTAATATAACCTCGCATACGCCATAAAAAAAAAACATTACGTGCCGCCATTGTTTTTTACAACACACTATTCACAGCAAAGTATATATAAAACAGCAAGCAAAACAAAACAAAAAAGCACAGAAACAAAACAAGAAATAACAACATCGTCATCATCAACAACAACAACAACAACAACAAACAAACAAACAAACAAACAAAACCCCACACCAAGCAAAAATTAAGGCCCTGTCGACAGCAGACACCTTCGGTTGTTTGCTTATAGCATGCAGGATTGATATACATGTACAGTGTACCCGTTCCGACCCGGGTCAGAAGGCAGAATATTGACATTGCGAAAGCTATATCACAGACAGCCCAGCAGGGGTGAATCGCATTCTTGCAGTTTCTCTGACAATGCTGGGTCATGTCAACAGCGAGTCCTATAACTTGTATATACCCTGCAAAGAGTCGAGTTGAATATGAAACACCGAGCTGGTGTTGATTTCCGGTGCTCATGTATGGTGTTTAATTACTACCTTTGGGTGTCACTTAAAAAAAAAAAAATAGATAGATATTTAGTTATTAGCTCTTCATTTTGAACATCAGCAAGACGAATACGAACTTTCCGATGAAGTACTTGATTTTGGGGGAAAAGAAAAGTTGTGAAAACATTTACACCACAGTCACACCAGTTGGTATGGTCTCCTAGTGACACTGGGATCGTGTTTATGCCATTGACATTTACACCAGCAATATCAAATCAACGTCATGGAGTGTCTTTGTTGAATCAATACCAGCGCAGCGTCCAAATATCACCAGCTGCAGTGTCAAATTAAGCGACTAATGGACAGGTGAACAGTTTTCAACACCATCACTGCGTATATACTTTCTACATCACTGAGCTGTCGGTGTGGTCCTCTGACTTGTTCGGTGTAAGATGTAACACCCATGGTGTTAAATCTAACATCGATCTTTTTGCAGTGTACTATTGTGTTATATATGGTGTGAGGTACACGGTGACCATGTTCCACATCAAGACTCGTGCAACAGATTTATGAATTACACTAACTTTATGATACACGTATTTATTTTGAAGTTTTATCATCGTGAAGTAGATGATATCTATCACAATTTGATCACAGTCATGTATAGTATATAAGCATTCGAGAATGTCCGCGGAAGATGTATCCCCTCTGAGAGCTACTATAACATCAACGGCTTGAGCTGTCTAATAGCCATTGGATACGAGAAAATCCTTTCACGGATCATCGCCTAATCCATTTCGATCACTTTCGCACGTCGAGGGAAGGAAAATCTGTCAACACGGCTTTGAAACTGATTCAGTGTCCGGAAATATTAATCATAATAACCATATTTTTCCCCGCGTTCGCAGAAATTCTTCCAACGGATTGAGAAAGTGCATTTCTGATGAAATTAGGTAGTGAGAAAATCATGTTATTTGCATGGGAAAATATTATGAACTTTCTAAACTTTTCCCTCTATTTACCTTGAGGAAAATTTTATCATCACTATATCACTTTATCATCGTCACTTTTATCATTATTTTTTTTCTTAGGAAAATTCTCATTTTTCAGTGCTATTGTAGTATAATCTATACGACGTGGTTCCATAAGAAATATAGGTCCCTATCAATATGTATAAATCATAATACTATTCAAGGATTTTCTTCAGCAAAAATAAAAAGTATAGAGCCCACCAATTATCATTTGAATTTCAATGAATTTATTTCATTCTCATTTTTTTCTTCCAACCAAATATAACACGAGGTAAATCAGAAAATCCAACATAAGCATATTATATGCAGTAAAATAGTCAACAAACTAAAAGAAGTAAAAAAAATTGTGAATACGCACAGGAAAATACAAAGTTATATTTTGGGGAGAAAAAAAAAAGAAGAGAATTGAGAGGTCTACTAAAGCTGTGCTTGTAGATTGCGGACCACTCAAGAATTTCTTCCAAAAATACTTACTACAATTACAAATACATTTACACTACAAATACATTACAAATACATCCTCCTCATCTCCAACATTTATGTCAAAACCCGGGCCTCTCCCGTAGTACGAGATAGATTAGATCGTATAATGATGGCAGTTGTTTGTAATGTATAACTTATAGAAGTTAGGGAAACACATTGCATCCAGTGACAATTTTTTGTAATGCTGTTTTAAATCTGCCGACCTTTCGAACTTTAAGGCTTGAATATGACTGTACAGAACTTCTGTTTAGTACATGAACATCTTTAAAGGACAAGTTCACCCTCATAAACATAAGGATTGAGAGAATGTAGGAATATTAGTAGAACACATCATTGAAAGTTTGAGGAAAATCAGACAATCCGTTCAAAAGTTATGAATTTTTGAAGTTTCTGTGCAGTAACCGCTGGATGAGAAGACTACTGCAGTGTATGAATAACTTAGATGTCACATGCGTACAACAATATAAGGAAAATATAAAGAGAATTTCACAAAATTCCATCTTTTGAAAAAAGTACACATTCCCCTGACTCGTTTCCGACAAATGTTATGGATAATATTGTTCCCCCTGCCTATAGAAAGAGGCAAGTCACGTGCTCTTTTATTATGCGAAAAAAGTGAAAATATGTTGAATTTTCTTTTACATTTTCTTGATACTGTTGTACGCATATGACTCACAAGCTGTAGTAGTCTCTTCATCCAGCGGTTCCAACACAAAAATTTGAAAAATTCATAACTTTTGCATCGATTGTCCAATTTTCCTCAAACTTTCACTGATGTGTTCTACTAATATTGTTGCCTTCTCTCAATCCTTATGTTTATGAAGGTGAACTTGTCCTTTAAACCCTCAGAATGGTGAAATACATTGTTGAGAATGATATACACAATCCAATGTACATGAATGCAGGTGAATGCTGATAGTATAAATATCTGCAGCTTTTAACCGCGGATGGTATGATATTACACTGTAAAAACATCTGTGTTAGATTTAACACCATGGGTGTTAAATCTAACACCGATCAAACTTCAATGGAGGACCACACCCACAGGTGTAGAAAATGCACTGTGATGGTGTTGAAAAGTGTTCACCTGACACTTCGTGGTGTTAATTTGACACTGTACCTGGTGTTATTTTGACACTGTACTGGTGTTAATTAAAAAATGACACCACATGGTGTTGATTTGATATTTGTTGGTGTTTATATCAATGGTTTAACACCCGTCCAGCTTCAATAAGGGACCACACCAGCTGGTGTTACTGTGGTGTCAAATTATTTTCACATTTATTTCAAAAATCTAGTATTTTAATGTAAAATTCTTGATTGTCTTGTTTAAATTAAAAATCAACAAGAAGTGCAGTTACTAAGAAACTCTTGAAAAAAACAGTTTTATATTTGGAAATGACACCCGGAGGTGTTGATTTAACACCATAAATGAGCACCGAAAATTTAACACCAGCTCGGTGTTCACTATTTAACACCGGACTTTTTGCAGTGTAGCTGAGGTGAAGATTCAGCCTTTAACTTTTTGCAAGATACTAGAAACCACTTTTTGCAATATTTAAGAGAATACAATCAATAAAGGGATACAAAAGTGTCCGAGACATCCAACAAAAAAGTAAACCAAAGCGGCCCTAAAAGATGTGGCCAACTTTTATTGGGATTGTTTTTTTTTTGTAGATATCTCAGCCATTTCAAAACGGATTTTCATAAAAAAAGAAACAAAAAACTTTGAATCCGTCATATAATGCACTTTCATAAATATCTCATAAGAGATTTCTCATTATCTCAATAAAAATCATCACCAAAACTGTTGGAAACTTGTAGCCCCACCTCAACGTTACCGAAACCGTACCATCCAGTTGATATCTGCAACAGAGATGCCCCGCGTATTATAGCTGCTGGCTATATGAAATCGATGCGTGTAATTCAATACAGAAAAATACATTACATAGTTACGCACATCCATGTATTCATATTTTCCGTAGAGTCATACATACTTACCCAGTTTCACACTAGAAACGGGAGGAAAGCTGCACTTTACAATAAATCCACGCAATGTGAATGGTGGGAAGACTGAAGGGCATATACGATTACCTGTGTTTCTCTGTACGGCAGATATACGGTGTTGTTTCGGGTTGGGCGATTGTTGGTCTTTTGAATAGATGGTTATGATGTGTGTATTATGACGATGTGTTGTGGGATAGCTAGTAAGTGAATGAAGAATTTCGCGGGATATAAGCCTATGGCATTGAGCTGGTATTGATTTATCTCACGGTATATGTATGGGTGTGTGGGTGTGTGTATATGTGTGCACGTTCGACCGCCCGTGACCACATTTTATGCCAAACAAACCTCGTCATACATTGTCATATTTTTGGGATTCCTCAAATGTAAATAAGGTAATAATGATGAATCGTACTCCACAAAAATGATACACACAAAAAAAAAACAGTTTGCAGTTCCACTCTGCGGATGAGCAGAAAGAAGTCATTCGTATCAACACGCATATTGGTCTTTAGATTCTCTGGAATAAGCATCCGTGATATAATGATTGTTCATGTAATCCTGTAAATGGATGTTTGCAACCACATTCCACCTGACAGCAAAAGTATTATTTTGGCAATATCAATACAACGAGATTGTTAATTCATTCAATGTAAAAAAAAAAAAAAATCCAAAACAATAGAATTTCAACAACAACAACAACAACAGCAAAACAGAACACTAAATCCCTGTCATCTACACAATAGTGGTCGTAATGATGTACAAGTTTTACGAAGGGAGTGCTAAACGTAGTGCATTTTTCTCAATATCCCAGACTCTTGCATTAAAAGCCAAATATGCAATGGCGATATTTGCTTTTCAAGAGACATGACCTCAGTTAATTATTGATTTTTAATATGCCTGCTGGAATACGAAAGGAAAAACGCCAAAGCATGCATTTGCCACAGAAACAGACACAGCGTGATTAAAGGCATAATTTACCACTATTTTGCAGATGAAACAAAAACCAAGCATTAGTGCTTCAAAACATTTCTATAATGTTGAATGAATCATGAATGTATGAACAACCAATGTGAAAATTTGAATCAGTATACTCAAAATGAGAACAATACTTACAATAGAAATGTTTCCAGACTAAACCGTCTACAGTTACGGTTTATTGAGAAAAACAGTCATATCTCCTTTTATTTTAGGCTTTTAAGCGAAGATTTTAGAGGGTAGGATGCTTTGTAATGCAACTGACCTACACATAATATGCATCAAATATGATGTCTTGAACATTTTTAAAATCACTGCTCCCAAAAGTAAACTGGAGCTTTAATTCGTCATCAGCGCCCAGCCTTCTAATAAGTCCAATACATTTTAGTCTCGATATTGAATAGTGTGGGACGGCTGGCGGCATGTGGGCCTACCCGCGAAACGTATAGACAAATAATATTCAGAACATCGATGCCGATGTTTCGGAAGCGCCGACATCGGCACGCAAGCTGCACGCTATCATTACTTTATAATCAATGATAAATCTGAAAATTTAACCTGAAAAGATAATGAATTTCGCTTGGAGCATGTCGAACTGAAATAATAATAACGATAATAGTAATAATAATAATAATGATAATAATAATAATAATAATCATAATCATAATAATAATAATAAAGACAATATCAATGATAATGACAATTATTTCAATTTTCACCAGGGGCCTGTTGCATAAAACTTACCATTGAATTTCAATGGTAACTACCGTCAAAATTAGGCGTCACAGCCAATCAGCATCAAGGATTATAAAATTTACCGCTAATTTGAAGACTTACCGCTAGAAAGGAGCGGTAAGTCCAGCGGTAAGGGTTTTATGCAACAGGGCCCAGGTCCTCATGTAGGCACTGTTGCATATTTTGGAATGTGATGGGACATGGTCCAGATAGTGAAAGTGAAAAATTATTTAATACTGACAGACCCGGATGACTATAGTGTAGCAATATACGGGCTACATAATGTTATGTAGCCCGTAATATGTTATGTAACGTTCATAATTTAAAACTCACATTAAGAGAAAGTTAGCGATGCGTATGAATTGAAGAATGCATGGCATAGACTATTATAGAAACAAAAGGCCAAGCTAGTCCAGTACACACATTACACATAGCATGCATTGTAAGGACTAGGCTAAACATGCAATTTCTGATTATATGCAAAGAAATCAAGTAATTAAGTTTAACATATATTATGTTTAATTTCAATTTCATTTTTAAATAATTATGTTTAAAGTATTTTAAGTGCGGTCTACATTCTTTAGAAGTGGGATAGGGATTTTACTATTAAAAGAGTTTAAGTAAAGTCTCGGGATACAACATAGAATGGTAGTATATCAAGTGCAAGAACCATTTTCTTTCTAACAATTAATTTTCTTCCCCTGTCTTCTCGGTTGCAGGTTATCCATCTTTTCTGGCATCTCCCTATTACGTCACATACTTGGACCTTATTGGGAACAGGAAATGGTGTTGTTTAAAGGGTCTAAAAGCCTTATTGGCTTAGTATGTCTAATAAGAAAAAAAAACAGAATAAGAAAAATGATTCAACTGATTAATTGATCAATAATTCAATTCAATATGATGCCACAATGGCATATTGAAGTAAAGACATTTTTTACCATTGTAGATGAAAAAAACACCCAGCTTTAGTGCTTCAAGATAATTCTAAAATGTAAGTTAATGATAGAAACAACCAAACAAAAATGTTAAATAATCAATGTTATTATCATTGTTCGATATACAACATTTGAACAATAGTTATGATAAAAATATTTCTAGACTAAACCGTCTACAGTTATGTTTTATTGACGGAAAAAAGCGATATCTCCTTATAAAAATATATGGTGGCAATTCATGGTAGGATGTTTTGAGATATACAGTTACTGACCTACATCAAATGTGATATCTCGAACATATATAAATCATTATAAATCACTGCTCCCGAAGGTAAACATTACCTTTAAAAGAAACTGAAACAAAACATATGGGTTACCACAGAACGAAATAAAATTATATTGGAAGGAATGAGAATGACGCAATGAAGAACACAAATAAGCATACATTTAAAAAAAAAAATCAAATTACACGCAATGTATTCAAAATTGAAAGTGATTCCTTATAGACAGTTTCGATAGATCGATTTCGATCGTTTCCTTCAAGATGCTACTGGGTGTAATAACATATCCGTGACATAATTCGAGCACTTCTAGCAGCTTCACAAGTAAAGCAAAAAACAAAAGCAAAACAAAACAACACAACACACACACACACACACACACACACACTTTCTCGCTGCTTTAGATCAATTTCTGCGAAACTAGAAAAGCATGATTATTATGATTAATATTTTCGTACAACTATAATCAGTTTTAACGCCTTGTTGACAGATCGTTCTTCAATCGACGTGCGAAAACGATCGAAACGGATTTGGCGATGATCCGTGATAGGATTTTCTCGTAATTCCTATTTCTATAAAACAGCCTATGCAAGCCGGTGGTGCTAGCAGATATACAGTGGATTCTCATTCATTGAACATCCGATCTCTTACTACTCCTGGTTGGCTGTCTGATAGTTTTTTGTCAAGTTGCGAACTGTTCATTTCTTCGTTTCACCCTCGAAATAGTCACAGCTTCTTCAATTGACTGCCGTTTGTAAGTTGGGATCAAACACTCTTTCATGTTATTGTTACTGTACTAATGTTTTGTCCTCCATTCAACTAAATTAGCAAACATGCGCATTTTCTGCCGTTTTTAAGTCTGTATAGTGTTTCGAAGCATTTGTAGGAACGCTTCCATCACAATGCAAGAGTACAGAGTTCTAGTTTCCCCTTTTGAAGAATGTTTACATTTCCTTTGCCATTTCTTTCCACGTTTCAAAACATCGAGATTTGTTTTATATTATCATCATCATAATAATATCAATGTACTTCTAATCGTTATATTTTCTAAAGTATTCATGACATTTTCCTTAGTCATGCAAAGTGTTTTTTTTTCTTTTTGGACAGCAATCCGGGTATTATGATTCACATACAATTACCTCATTATGCGTGACGCAATCATTATACATTGCAACATTTATAGTGAATAATCAAAGTATATGTTGGTCATTGCATCTTTATGGTTTGCCTCCAACATTAAAAATGTGTATTACATTCAAGCTGAATAGAATGTGATGATTAATATTACACAATGTGTGTTGTTCTTGTTCTTTTCTTTCATTTTGATACACGATGTGACATTGTCACACACTTACCTTTTAATAACGTAGACAATACATTACCACTTGCGCATGTTTGCGTCGTGGTATTTGTGTCTGTCATTAGCCAGAATTTCATTCGTCATACACATTCGACCTTCAGACTTAATCAAATGTCAAATATGGTTTCATGTTGTTGTTTACTTCTTGTTATGTCACCTCATGTTGGGCCAAAGGATATTTTATTATGTAGGGGAATCCGGAACAAATTGGACCATAAAATTTCGTCCAGCCGAAACATTAATACGTAGCAGAGTACAACAAAACGTTATACCGTATGTCCCCCCAAAAAATACGACGGGAGCTCCGCAATGATATCTTTAAAAATAGTGAATCAATCTAAATACAAATTCAGGGTATGAAACTATAACTCATAGCCCACAAGTTTTGTCTATTGTATCCACACACAAGAGCATCGAAGTGAGAATCAGTCTCATGACATGCTTTACAACAATCCACATTACTCTGTGACCGCTTAACCAAATTGAATGGGGTTTTCTGCAAAATAGAGCTAAGATGTTATATTTCAAGACATTGAAGTGGCATTTAGACAGTTTAATCTTATTGGGTGTTATCAATGTGAATATCTGATTGCAATTTTTTTGGGGGACATACTGTACTTTGGTTTGTAATCTTACTTTAGGATTACCACGAATAAGTGACAGTAGAATTTTTCCTCAAATTATCAATGATGACAAATGATGTGAACTTTAAAAAGTACAAAAATTTTACTTTGCCCGGACGTTCGGGACAAAGCGAAATACGAAACGGGGTAAAGAGAAATGCTTCTCCTATAGAGGTTGTCTTCTTTGTAAAAACCATAATCATAGGGGCCTACTCCCTGCTAAATTGTTGCACTTTAATAATTTAATTCATGGCCTTGAGCATTACTAGCATAGTTTTGACTGTCCCGTTTCCTTTAAAGACCCAAAATTGTCAAAAATTACAGAAAAGCAAAACCTATATTACGTGTTGTGATTTTCTACTTAAGAAATTGTGAACTCATGCATGGTGGAATGAGTGGGATATTAATACGAATATTAAATACTACAATAGCTGGAATTAGATGATAATAAAGAAAATAGTTTTGACACCTTTACTGATATACCTGTGTCTCAAGTAAGTTTCCCTCCTTTCTTTTCCTAATATCTTTCTATCTTATGTCTGTCATTCTGTGTGCTTTTGTGTGTTTTTTTTTTTTTCGCTTAGGACCAAACCTCCAAGAATAATGTCGAAGACCAATTTCGTCTTCCTTCTCCTGCTCGTGGCGTTGGTGGCAGTATATCGGTAAGAGTACTATGAACTGGAAATGACATTCAGTAGATTAATCTAGCTCTTATGGTACGGAAAGAGTGACACTGGAATTACAGTGATACACACTATCAGAAAGACATAATGAATCATAGTTACAACGTTACGTGAGTGCTTGTATGCATTAATGATGCGTTGCAATGTGCTGGACTGCCGCCGACTGGTGGAGAATTTACGTCACGTGGCATTCAATGCATTAGGTAACCTGGAGGGAATAGAGATTGGCAGAAGCTGTAAAGCAGAAAAAAAAAATCACAAAGCAGAAAATGGTCTTGCACTTGCAGATAACACTGAATTTTGTTATGCCGTGTCTATTTGTGTGGCTTTGCCTATATATTTGTGTTTAGCTGTGCTTGCAAATGGTAGAGCATTCTACGTAAAACATGCATGAAAATTGACGTAACTGAATTAAAGGAAACACAACCCAAAGAGAAAACGTGGATTGAGTGAAAGCAGAAGAAAACAGTCATTGTCCCGAGGTTGTTGTTGGTAAGATCTGATAAAACAGGGCTTCACTGTCATTTCACAATCTGGCTCGTAATTTCGTAAATTTAAAAGAAACCAAAACCAAAAGAGCAATATGGATTGAGTTGAAGCAGCAACACGTAAAACAAAATAGTCATCAATGAAAGTTTGAGGGAAATCGGACAATCGACGCAAAGTTATATGGATTTTTAACATTTGGTGTTGGAACCACTGGATAAGGAGACTACTTGACTTTATGACATCATGTGTGGACACAGCATTATAAAGAAAATAGAAAGAAAATTCAACACATTTTCATTTTTCCTGCGTAATGATCGAGAGAGCACACGACAAATCGCTATATCAATCAATGTCAAGTTGTTGGAATGTGTAATTTTCATGAAAAAAAAAAATCGTTTTTGTGGACTTCTCTTTATAATTTTCTTTGGTTGTCCATACATACATGACGTCTGGACTCTAGTAGTCTCCTTATCCAGTCATTACAACACCAAAATGTAAAAAAAAAAAAAAAATGACAAGTTTTGCATCAATTGTCCGATTTTCCTCAAGCTTTCACCGATGTGTTCTACAAATGTTGGTGCTTTCGCTAAATCCATATCAGTGCATATTGCTCTTTGGGTTTTGGTTTCCATTATTATTATTATTTTTTTTTTTTTTTTGCGGACTCACGGGGCAGATTGTGACATGACAGTAAAGCCCTGTTTCATCAGATCTTACCAACAACAACCTCGAGACAATGTCTGAAGAATAAAATTCCTTTCCTCGGACATTTTTTTTTGGGTCAAAAACACATAGATTCACATTTTTGTACCTTCACACACATGCACACACACAAACACACACACACACACACACACACACGCACACACACACACACGTATGTAACCGTCAAGATTGTTATACAATAATTTATTTACATATAAACATGCATTCATTTGTATTGTTTACATTTCTTATATAGTTATTATCAATTGACACATATTTATACACCCGCATCATGTACACCACATCCAGTACAATGTTGACTCATACAGATAAATACTTCTTTGATGTTATATATCTATGACAATGATAGTGATATTGTATTGATGTATAATATCTTTTGTAGGTCTATCATGTCTGTGTATCTATGTTACAATGTGTACGTGTGGTTTGTATATGTATAATGTATCGATGTAACCGGATATGCATGCAAACAAAACAAATATCCAGAAACGGACAATAAAATTGAATTGAATTGAATTGAATTGAATAAGCCAGTTCGGAGTTCCACTCTGCGCATGAACAGAAAAAAGGTCATTCGGACCAACAGGCACGTTGGTTTTGAAAGTCACTGGGATAAGCGTCTGTGATGTATTATTATGTATAATGATTATTCATGTAATCCTTATAAATGCTGCTTGCCAGCACATCCACCTGACAGCAAAAGTGGTATTTGGCAATATCGATAGAAAGAGGTTGTTCTTACATTCAATGTAAGATAATGAAATGGATGCTTTCCCAAGTGTTAATTGACGGATCATTCTGGCCATCTGGTCTATGCGAGTTCATTCCTTGTTTAAGCAGGATTGATGAATACCATAAATCGTTGCGTAAAGCTTATACATTATGTCGCTCTGAAAACGAGTGAAGAGCCCCTTAACCGACTGAGAAAAAAGAAAGGTCATTCGGACCAATGTGCCCATGAGCTAACTCCGAACTTGCTTATTGAATAACCGTTTTAACATAGCAGACACACACCGAAAACCTTCACTATATAGGTAGATTGCCATAACAACCTACCCGTTCATGCCCGAAGGGGAGGGGTTACCATAATAACCTTCCCGTTCATTCCCGGAGGGGGAGGGATTTCCATAACAACCTACCCGTTCATGCCGGGAGGGGGAGGGGTTACAATTCATGCTCGTGATCGGCGAGCGGTGCGTCATTTCCTTTGGACTATTGCGCACTTACAAGTGTTGAGTGTATCAATGGAATGTTCCCTCGAGAGCGTTTGAGAAGGTTGTTTGCGTAATGTCTGGATAACGTCGGGGTATTGTCAGGTACCCTAGATAGTACGGGTTATAGGATAGGACTTGGCAGAAGATACGTCGACAACGGTATCATTTTGCTAGGACCACTTTAACCAGAGGAACTAACTAGCTAACTATACAACAATCTTTTATTATAATTCATTTATTTAAGGGATGGCGCTGCCACAAATTATACGCCCACTGCCACAAATTATACGCCCGAGTTCCCCACGTTTGGGGGAATCGCAAGGTTCAGCAAGCCGGAGTGCAATGGCAAGCCTCGCCCTAGGAGTGCGTCCTTCTTGATCAACTATTAACATTCTTACTAAAATAATGTAATTAGTTAATTAATCACTAAGAAATAAAAAATAGTAATAACAAATGATGATCGGACGTTGTGGCCGTATGTATGTATATATATATATATATATATATATATATATATATAAGCGCAACAACTCTAGTTTGAAAAAAAAAAACTCTTTTGTAGACCTAATGGGACTTTGAAGTGTCTACCTACTATACATAGAGAATATCCTTTTCTCCTTTCTGTCTTTCAAAATCCTCTCTTTTTCCGCCCTCAGTCTTTGACATCTCTGTTCACACGTCGTCTCTGTCAATGTTCTATAGAGAGCATACATTATTATTACAATCGTATAGATTTGTTATGATTATGCTCCCAGGTGCCAGGGTCTATCGTGCCCATGCTGGAACTTAGAACCCAACAACAGAAACTGCACCGAAGTGAACGAAGTGAATTGCCCGGATGGGAAAACCGTGAAGGACGCCTGTGGTTGCTGCGACGTCTGCTTAAAGGTGAAGTGCGCCACCATTCTCGGGGGACAAAGTGGGGATTTCCCCACCGGAAATAAGGAATGACTTTGAGAGTTGAAAAAATAAGTATATATATATATATATATATATATATATATATATATATTATAGGCCTACACGTTTCATGAATTTTCCTTCGTTTTCTTCAGATTAGTACGATACGCGCAAAACAACAACAACAAAATATATAAATCTGCTGGTGCGCTCTCAAACCAAGATTTTGTCACTGGCATCATCTGTCACTCGCTGCTAAGCCCCCGTTCCACTATGCCGTTCTCTCTACGATTTAACAATTTTCTCATATCGGGAAGGATCGGGTAAAACCTGAGCCGATCCGGACACAGTTCGATGTTAGAACGCTCTAAGAACGCTGCAGTTACGACTACCACGTGCTTGCTACGCTCTTACTACGATGATCTGGAATGAGGCATTACGATCTCTGACGCTGCAGCTACGCTTTAAAACGATGTATCTACGCTGTCAGTGCGATGTTGCCGATGTTGCCCGATCGATGCACGCTGTATCTACACTCTGAACGATCTATACGATCTTATCACGCTGTTACCCCGTTCAGAGAGCTGAAAAGTGCCCGATGTGCCCCGATGTACCCCGATTTGACTGTCGATCTGCAGTCAGTTAACTTATTATCAGCATGCAGAACCGAAGAAATATATTGTGGACCTCGAAGAGGCTCCTCAACGCACGGTTCTTTTGCAGCAATGCATTGTTATAAACAAAGACGTGCTGATTTTTCCAAGGCTTTTTCTTGATGTCCTTGCTTTAATAGTCCGTCTCCCTCCAGTTGTAGGTGATTTCATAATATTCTTAAAAATTCTGCTATGTCCTCTTCCTCCTCTTTAAGCATGACTTGCAGTCTATGTTTCTTCGCGTTTTGGGTAGCTGCTTTGCTGCTTTCTTCTCTTCTTTTTCTACATCTCTTCTTCTTCTTCGAAAATTCGAGCTCCTTCTTCTTCATATTCTGCCCTGGCAGGTGTAGCGACAATGCCCTCCTCCTCCTCAACAGTTTTGACTCTCTATCTCCTTGATCTTCTTCTGGCAGACATTTTTGTCTAAATTGTCTTCCCGTTCTTGTGCCGATGTTACTACGCTCAGAAAGACCTTGTTACGCTCATCCCGCGGTGTTTACGCTGTCACTACGCTCTCCCCGCTTGCCGTACGATTAAAGATAGGTCAATTTTGATCGCGGAGATCGGGAAGAAATTTTGAACGGGTTAAAAATTTCTTCCCGATCTGAAAAAATGCCCGCTCCAACCCCGACCTCCACACGCTGCTGCTACGATGCTTCCGATCCTCGTACGCTTTTGCCGCTCTCTCACGATCTGCTAGATCGGGAGAGATCGGGGTCCAGATCGTGATAGTGGAACGGGGGCTTAATAAAAATGTACGACATAACAAAAACAGTAGAATGTACCTTCCCATTGACTGAACATTATAGTTTGATATTATAGTGGAATGTGTCTGTATTGCTAGTATGATTTACATAAAAAGGAAAAGGAGTATAAGCATTTCAACATGCATTTTGCATTTTTTTTTTTTGCCTAACAAAACCAACATAAGTTGCCAGACATGGATTCTAGTTTAGAGCGGATTCTGAAAGAGCAGACTCTTTTCTTTATTATGATGTATAACTTAATTCAAATGGACTCTCCTAATCTGTCTAAATATTGGAAAGAAAGCACTGTAGCAGCGTGAACTAAGAAAAAGGGGCTCTGCAGTATATTGGGTCCATTCAAGCGTTTAATCTTACTGAGCTGTGTTATTGTACAATCAATATAGCACATTATATTTTATACGATGACTGGCGGGGGAGGGAACATACCGAATGTTCCACCCGAAGGGTTTGAAATGCTATTGAGGGAGGTTATAAGTCCCGAGACGAAGTCGAGGGACTTATAGCCTCCCGAAAGAGCATTTCAAACCCTGAGGGTGGAACGTTTGGTACATGTTCCCGACAACAAATGTCATAATCTGTTATATTGTGGGTTAGTCAGATACGTCAAATACGTCAACGTCAACCACCAGTACAACGCATTGATCGCTCGCTCGCTCGCGCAGCAGAGCCAACACTGTGCGCGCGCGGTCCTAGGCCTTCTGTCATTGTTGTTACGTGAAAATGTTTTCCCATGGGAGAACATAACAAAAATGACCGCCCATTGGCGAACAAACGAAAGTGCCTCCATCACGTGACTGTGTTTAGCCAATCACTAACCGGTATTTGACTAACCCATTTGATATAACAGAATGTAAATCTTCATAGCATTAAGAAGGAAGAGATTACCAAATTATGCGGAACTTGATTAGGCTTTATAAACACATTCTATTCAATGCCTCTAGAATACTTACTATCAAATCATTGACATCATCCTTTCAAAAGTTATTGGAGTTGAAGTGTAAAGAGTGTGTAAATGATTTGTTTGTTTGTCTGTTTTTTTGAAGAAATGAAAAGGGAACTCTCAGACCCACCTAATCACACTACTTTTGATTAGTATTCTACAAAAAAAAAAAGTATTCTGGAATAACGGCTAAAAACACAATTCCCTGTTCGTTTTATGATCCCAAACTGTAAGATAATGCAGGAGAAGAATAATTGCACTTCCAAAAAATATGAAAAACTGAAGATTGACTACATCGTGACCCGTTTCACCTTTTTTGAGTCCTCATACAAAATCAATGTGTATGACTTTTTTTGTTTTGTTTTGTGATGCATGGACATACTATGTACCTACCTAAAGTTCTCAATCACTGTGGAAATGGAGGTCCCAAGCTATGTATGATCATACAATGTTTGTTTAACAACACATGATGGATTATGTTTATTGTTGTTGTTGTCGTTGATGTCTTTCTTTCGTCAGGATGTAGGCGAGAAGTGTGGTGGACCTTGGCGAGCAGAGGGGACTTGTTCTTCCAAGTTAGTCTGCGTGGACAAAGAGCGCGGGCTCTTCGTCGCGTTTAACCCTCGGGACCCTGGCAGTTCTCGCATTGGCGTTTGTATGAATCTCGGGATGACGGCCTGAAAACTCTCAAGATGACGTCACAATGGAAGAAGTTTACTTCCAAAGTTTCTTAAATCGCTTTGAATCTTGCCGGGAATTCACAGAGTCCGTTGCGTGTGTATAGATTTGGACAGTAGAGTCGAAGAACAAAAAAAAAGAAAGAAAACAATTTAATGTAGTATGCAGTAGACGAGTATGTGTCAGAAAATCGACATGACGTTTTGCTGATAGTACAGAAAACGAAGAGATATTTCTTATATCATTTTAATTATTCACCGTTATCATCTCTTTTAGATGTTTTAGATCAAGCAAGACTCCAGATAAGAGATAAGATGAATTCTCGTGTCTTTCTCTCTTAACATCATGACTGACGCCAGGGGCGGATCCAGGAATTCCGTAAAGAGGGGGCGCGTTTACATAATTAAAGGGGGGCGCACGCACCCCTCCCCCATTTTTTCTTTTAATTTCTTTTGTTTCAACAAAAAATAAAGGGGGGGGGGTGCGCCGGTTGCGGTCCTCCCTGGATCCGCCACTGGACGCTCAACTGTTCTTCATGCGTAGTTCATCTGTGATAATGATTATTTTTACCCAGATTCTCATAAATTATTTTCTCCTTATGGTAGACTCTTGCATTTTGGCCCGAGTATAGAAGTTGAACTAACATAAAGAGTTGAGCGAATGGACGGTATGAGATGTCACTGGGAATACTCACGCACATTACTTGGCAATTTGCGTATAGTTATGACATTTTGTGTGCGTGGTTAAGACTTTAAATACGTAGAGACAACAACCACACTCTAAACTAATGTGTAAGACCTCGCTTGGTTTACTTGATTCCGAATCCCGATGACGTCTTTTTTCTTTTCTTTTTTTTTGAAAAGCGTTAACTTGTGATAAGGTGAATAAAATGTAAATTGTCTGTTTCTAATCGTGTGTTTTCTCCTTTTTTTAATTCATAAAATAAAGCGACAATATCCCCAGAGTGATCACTTTGTGACATTGGTGACGTTTACCGTGATACCGTGCATATTTTAGCCGCCATTTTGTTTATCATCACCATTAAAAATTCCTTTGTGCTGGTTCAGGGGCGGATCCAGAAATTCCGTAAAGAGGGAGCGCCTATACAAAATGAAAGAGGGAGGGGCGCATCCCCCATTTTTATTATTGCTTTAAAACAAAATAAAAAAAATAATGCGGGGGGGGGGGGGGCAGTGTGCCCACGCCAGTGCTGGTTCTGATGGGCAGCGAAACACAGCATTCTTTCAGACTTCTTTTACTGGAAGCAATAATGTATACGGTTGAACGTGAATCCACCAATACTGAAATAACAGTAGAATTTCTGATATGAAGGACAAGGATGAGCTGTCAGTTACATTAAAAGCACTGTTTCCCTTTGGGAGCAATGATTCAAAAAGTGTTCATGGTATCACATGATTGTGATGCATTTGTGTAGGTCATTTGTGTCACAAAACATCCCACCATATAAAGATTTCACAATAAAGCCTGAAGGAAATATCAGTATAATTTCCTCGCAAAACCAAAACTGTAGACGATTTAGTCAAGAACTATTTTTATTATAACTATTGTTAATGATTGTATATTCAACAATATTTGACATTGATTATACTGATTGAAAATATTCGCATTTGTTGTTTCTATCCCTAACTCACATTTTAGAACTATTTTGAAACACTAAAGCTGGGTTTTTGTTTCATCTGCAAATGGTAAATAATGGCTTTAATTTACAAGAAAAATAGTGTAGAACACGTTGTAAACGTCACACTGAGTGCCAAGTGGCATGACGACAGGACACTATTAAGAGATGACAAAGGAACTGAAAATGATTTAAGGACGTTTGAACAATTTTCTGTAAGATGACAAAGTCACAATAAATAATATCAATGACGTAATTTCTTTTTTCGTGATGGCATTTCGAAATTGATTTACTATTGTTTGAATACGTAATCTGCTGTATCTGTTTATTCCCGTTTCTTCTAAATACGGATTATCATCCGACTAAGAAGCAGAGAAGATGCATATAGACAGATGAATAGAGGAGAGAAAGAGAGAGAGAGAAAGAGAGAGAGAGAGATAGAGAGAGAGATAGCGAAATATAGAAAGAGAGAGGGGGGAATATAATATGTGAGAGACATAGAAGAGAAAGAAAGAAAAAGGCAGTGGCAAATAGGGAGGGTACGGATGAGTGAAGATTTAAACAGAAGAGAGAGAGAGAGGGAGAGAGGGAGGGAGGGAGAGAGAGGGAGAGAGAGAGGGTGAGAGGAAGAGAGAGGGAGGGAGAGAGAGGAGGAGAGGGAGAGAAAATGAGAGGGGGAGAGAGGGAGATGGAGATGAAGAGGATGACACGCGATCCTGACGAGATTAAAATGGAGACAATTCAATGCTGAGTGAAGTCCGTAGAATCAGCACGGGATAAAATCGCTAATAAAGCGCATTTATAGCGCTGCAAAAATTGCAGACTGCCTTGATTGTGTTTTGATGCCGTTGATAATGCCGATTGTTTAGTGTCTGGTGACGAATAATGATAGCGCGAATGGTACAAGATTTAAAGAGACAATTCAGTTTCAGTGTCAGTTTCAGTAAGTTTTCTTTCTCCACTTGTACATAACGGAAAATAAGTACAACAGTAGAAAACATATTTTCATAAGTCATAAAGATTTAACATTACATATTATATTTATCATCGTGTGAAATAATACATGGATTTCATTACACAGATCTATGTGGGGGAGACCGTTATCAGTTAAGCAAATCGCTCGACTTGGCAACGGCCTCTTATACTCAACGGTAACAAAATATGCCATGTATACATGGAATTTACGGAAAATTACTACATCTTGGAGGTAACATAATCATCTAATCAAGATAAGTCATACTACCAGTAGGAACAGTAGCACCACGTAGCTTTGTAATAATTACAAGAACATGGGTCTGCTATTCACATTAAAAAATATGTCACTCACGATTTTGTATACCTGACTGTAATCATAATTCCTGACAATATTGCCGATAGCTTTCTATTTACAAAAAAAAAAAAAAATCTGATATCTGAAGATATGAAATAGACTATATCTCACAGGTATATCACCGCGTCATTTACGTCGAAGAACCTGTCATACTTGAAAATCTGTCTACAACGGCCACCTTTTTCGTCAACCTTATAATTACGTCGTAGCTATAAACATGGTCAGGCTTGACTATAAATTTCACCGCCTCCAAAAAAAAAAAAAAAAAAAAAAAAGAGCCAGAGGGCTCATATGAAAACAGTCCAAGATTAGTTCAAACAACCAATCGCTTTCATACAGGCCTTCTTTGTCAACGTCTGGGAACGACTTGCTACTTCCAATGAGCCAAATGTGCACAAATTTCACAAACAAAGTTATATATGGACAGGTCATTATCGTGGCGCACAGCCGCTTTAAGCAAGCCCTCATCCCAACTTATTTTTTGTTTTGGTTCTCATCAACATCTTAAATGGATGGTAAAGTATTGGTTGAGATGAAAATTGGGCTTTAACTTTTTTTTTTTTGCGAGATACCAAGAAAACACATACGAAATAGTACAGAGCATACCATTTTAAGAGGAATTTTAAGTTTGATAAAAATCGGGGTAGGAATAGCTGAAACATCCAAAACAAAGTAAAACAAAGTGATCGTAATAAAAGGTGGGTCCAACACTTTTAGGATCGCTCTGGTTTGGATATCTCGGCCATTCCATTTCAAAACAACTTTCATCAAATTAATAAACAATGAAGCCCTCTTGGAATTGCATGCTCTTTCATATTCCATAAGAGGTTGCTCACTATCTCACAAAAAAAAAATGATAAAAAGCCTGAAGTTAAGTATCAACCAAACCTCTGCGATACCTTTAACGAAAAGAAGTAGACAATTTAGCTTTGTTCGAAAACCGATCCATTTCCGTTGTCTCTGGTCGAAAAGCAGGTATATAAGACAGAGTGACTGATGGAGCGATAATAAATTTGTAGACCTAATGATAAGAGTAGAAATAACATAATCACGGAAAAAAATCAACATAACGAAAATATATTTAAACAAAGAACAAGAAAAAGTAGAAAAGATATTGAAACCTCATAGTGAATTCAGTGGTCGTCATGGTTTAATTACAAACATATTTTTCTTCTTCATTTTCTTGTTAATTTTAACTTCTTTCTTCAGTTGCTGCTTTCCTTTTCTGGATTATCTATCTCTTCTGATTTTCGTTCCACGTTTTGTCCGTTCCTCCCAGCCGTGCTCGTCACTATTATCCTCTTGACTGGTCGATAACGATCCCGAGTGACTAACAGAGAGATCGAGATCCGACGAGAGAGTGGTAGCAAATGGGGGCGTGGTCATAGTACTGGGCACGATGCTGGTTGTCATGGGCGGGGTTATCGGAGCAGCACTTACATCGACGCACCGGCCAATGGCGATGTTCGGTCTTCGTCTATCCAATACGGACGCGTTGCTGATTGGATCGACACAGACCAGTCCTGTGGAGCATCTTCCAATGACAAACCAAGGACCCCCGCAAGTTTCGCCTTCAACCTGAAAAGAATCAACCAAACAATAGTAACTCAAAGAGAAATACACACGCACTATTTCAAACGAACACCAATGAATGAACATAATTTTATGTTGTGAAACTCGTAACCAAACAACATCTGAATAAAACATATACAACCAAAAGAAAATTGCACCAAACATTGGTGTGAGTATAGTGTTTAATGGATGATAATAAAGTGGGTATATCACGGTACAAAAGTGTAGATACAATAACGAATCATTTTACTATATATGAGATGAATATTTTAATGGGACTATCAAAACATTGTATAAAACAACTACAACACGGTTAAGTGCAAGTCCGTCTTGGCTGCTTCAGGTGAACATTATTTTGGTGATAAAAAGAAAAAAAATCTTTACCCGCTGGCCATGGAAAACTCAGAGATTATTGGCCAAACTCTACATGCTCATTGATGGATTTTAGAGTATCATAATTATGGACACGGTCAGTAATAACAATTTTCCGTGAATGGTGAAATGTCTATGAATCTGATTTGTGTGAATGAAGACAGGGAAATACCATGGTAATATATGACATTGCCTAATTATGTGACATCTAATCACGTTTTTTAGCATTTTTCCTCCAAAACATCTGTTATAGGACTCACACGGGTAAATATTTTCCCACAGAGACCTGTGTCAAAATAGAAATTAAAAAAAAAAAAATCTGTAAAATAGCTGGGAGAAATTTTCATCTTCACTAGCCTGAAAAAGTGAGAAATACCCTTTCATTCACCAAATTTCTTAGGGGTTCTTCAGCTCAAACCCTCTCCAAGTGTTAGCAAAACCAGACTACTAGTTCTTTTTACTAAATAAATAACATATTTTCTGCACATGCACCCAATCAAAATATAGTCCCTTCAAATTCCATGAGAAAAGCTTCCATCTTCCATTCAAAATGCAATCTGTAGAGATTCATACCTTGTGTATCTGCAGCTTTTCATTTTTTATTTTTTTTTTGCAAAAGTGCATTTTGTGATTTTTAATTGGTACGATCTTGTGACGTGGTCAGGGACATTCCATTATGTTTACAGGGGTGAGCCATATACAAAATGACCGAAAGTCAAGGCGTTTGCCCTCCACTGACCTTTGAGCACCGTTTACAACACCCACACGAGTCGTAGACGAGGTGGGATCCATTCTTGCAGGCGCCCTCATCGGCGAGACATCGCTTGGCTGGCGGCAAAAACACGCAGGGGCAACTTAGAGGAGAACACCTGTTACAGAAACCGGGGAAAAAACAAAACAAAAAACAAGCAAACAGCTACAACTAAACCTTTATTTGGCCATGGTGACTCACCACGTCATTATATCACGACCTTTTGAATATTTTGCTGATGAGGTGTACTATATTATTAGGTTGCCAAGAAAACCATCTCGATCTCTGAATATATATATTCATTTTTTTTTCTTCAAAATGATTATACCCTTTTCGTCTTTAATTGGACTGCACAGAAACTTGAATGCTAACAAATTTAATCCCCTTTTCGTCACAATAGGATAGCATAATGAAAATGAAAAGGGTACATTTGTACCGTACATGGTAACAAAAAATGATTAAAACATGCACTGAAATCAACATGACAAGTCATAAATTTTCCCAGAGAAGCAGCTATTATAATAAAGAAGAAAGGCGATTAGCTCATTCGCAAATAGAGACATAGAAAATCTTGTGATTAGGGCTCCATCTGAATTGAAATAAGAGTACAAAAGTAATAAGTATGATCTAATTCCATATCATAATAATTTACAAGCAAAGTGTACTGTCTTATATCACATAGATACGCCAACAATAAGTGTGTACATGCAGCTGAGACGTGCTGAGAAGTTGGAAAAACCATGAAACAAGGCAAAAACAAGGGCAACGTGATAATCCTATGTATAAACATAGTTTTTGCAATTGTTCATCTAGGTTTCATCTTCCAACAAGCTCATAAAATCTAATATTGAATAATCCTGTGAAAAGTGCAATACAGTGGAATGACAAAACTTCCCTTTTAGCACTCTTTTAACCAAACAAATTTGTTAATAAGGATTACAATGAAAGACCATACATTATTATTTACATCTCAAATTTCTTTTCGTCCTTGTGAGCAGTTGCCTTTAGAACAACGGACGAAGAATGCAAAGTTAAAAGTGGTTTTAAGTATTGTTTCCTCTGGACCATGTCTCATACTACAATGAGTTTGTATTTTCAAAGAGGAGTGACTGTCTTACTAAGGGAGATTTTTACCGTCTGCCTCTCCCCCTTCTCTCTCTCCCCTTCTCTCCATTTACTCCCTCTCTCTTTCTAAAATATTGATGATTTAGTGTTATTGTCTTATATCTTTAAACTATACTTGTCTCCTTTTTTTCATTCTGAATCATTCATATACTTGTCTATATCTTGATATCTATCTCCTACTTTCTTCCTCCCTCCCAAACTCTCACATTCTAGAAAATGTTATAGGCCAATCAACACTGTGCTGTTGTCTGTATCAACCATCTTTTCTGATCGTGTATAAGACCTTAAAACTGTTCAGATTGATATTTTGCCTGTTTCAGTTTAATGAATAGATTTGTGTGTGTGTGTGTGTGTGTGTGTGTGTGTGTGTGTGTGTGTGTGTGCAATTGACCTGCAAATGTTGATCTTTAGCTTTTTTATGCTGTTCATAAAAAAAAAAAATCTGATAATATCTGCGGAAATTAGGAAGTATGTAAAGTGTAGATTCCATTTAGCCAACAGCAAGAAAGATAATTACATTGTGAAAAGCAGGACGTGCTTGTAACAAGTGGGATGAATAATTATAATTGGTTTAGTATTTTAAAGACAGACCACTTCAATGGTCTGGCCCGGACAAAAACTCATAAAAGCATTAAACATTGCACGAGGTAAACGTTGGGGAATCCTTTAACACCATGGATCAATACCTTGGATTAGGAGGGAAAATCTCTGTGGTTTAGATGCAACAAAATTTAATCTATCCTCACTTTAATAGAGAGAGGGAGAGATTGAGAGGGAAGGAGCGATGGTGGAGAGGGGGAGGGAGAGAGCCGCGAAAGAGGAGGTTGGGGGGGGGGGGGGGGGGAGCGGGGGGGGGGGGGGGCTAGAGGGGTGAGCGTGGGAAGGATGGAGAACAGCCGGGCTAACGGGGAGATGATCAAAACTTCTTAATAGTAGATTATAGGGACGAGCCGAGGCGGATTAAACTCTTGGACAAACATATACCACGGATATACTGGAATCTAACCTGTCTATGTAGTACAGAACCAGAAGCGCACAAAGGAAGATTTTACATGATCCCATGTTCGGTATCTACAGCTCTGCGATAAAAGAAAATAACGTATACAGAAGAAAAAAAAAAGTTATGAGAACAAGAATAGTCATACCATTGTTCAAAAGATAGAAAACTATCAACGAAAGGTCGATACATTCGATGAGAAATGTTGCAAAGGTAATAACTGCAATAGTAGTTTCAAGAACGGAGGAACAAACCAGAAAAAAACAACAACAACCAAACAAACGCAAACAAACATTTTGAATGGAGCAGAATATACACAGAGGATAAATTAATTGAAAAAGCAGAAAACGTCGGGGCGGACTACCAACAGACAGTAATTGGCGATTTAATTCTTAACCCGTTGAGGACGAGTCCCGAGTTACTCGGGCAAGCGTCTATGGGAAATACGTGCTGTAGCAAACCCAAACCGTCCTCAGCGGGTTTAAGATTTTCTCTACTAAAAATCCCATCCCTACGAGAATATCAAGCCAACTTTGCGCAAACTTGCATTGCCTGTGGCAACGACCTCCATCACAACTTTTAGCCGTCACCATTCCGTTGTCAATGGTTGTGGAATGTATATAAATGCATTCTTTTTTGAGAATTTGGTCATGAATATTTTTATGATATAATGTTGAGGTTGATCATTCATATTTTGCAGCCCTTAAATTAGGAGCTATGACTTTGCTCTAGTTAGGGTGTATAAATTTGTTTAAAGTGGTAAGGAATGTATCTAAAAAAGCAAAGCAACGAAAAGAAACTCACGCACACACAAACACACACCGTTGCAAAATCAGCATCTATGACTTCATTTCGCATGACATTGTCAAGGCTAAACTAAGGCAATGAAAGAGCACGTAATTTCAAGAACTTAAGGTTCCATGCTTATTTGATGAAAATCGGCCTTGAGATGGCTGAGATATAAGAAAAAAGAAAGCAATCCCCTGACCTGATAAAATTGACAGGTCACGAATCTTATTAGGATCTCTTTGTAGATAACTCAGTCATTTCAGAACTGAATTTCATCAATGAAGCTTTTGATTACCCTTAGAATTGTATGCTCTTTATAATATTTCATAGAGTTGTTTGTACAAATAATCTAAATCTCGCAAAACATTACAAGCTGAATCCTCAACCAGTACTGTACAGTCCCTTTAAATTACATGTACTGTATATTGCCCTAGAGAAAGAACCTAATGGGTTCTGCCTTTACAACTGATTATATATCTGGCGATTTCAAATTATCCTAGGCAAAACTTTCCAATAATATTACAGTGCTTTTGCTCGAAAAAACCCAAACAAACATATATATAAACAGATATTAAAAGAATAGTCAAGAATACTCACCAATTGGTCCTCAACAGGTTTTGCAAAATGATTTAAAGAATTATGGTTCTTGGAGATGCCTGGCAATGTGTAGTGACTCTCGTGGTTTCAACTTTAATATATGTTACTTGTAAGACAATTCTGCCTTTTTCCTGTTATTTTTCAAATCGCGCTACTGTGCTCATCGGAATTCGAGTAGACAAAAATTGCAAATTCCTTAAGGCATTATCCCGCATCACACGCAAAACTTCGCCGCCCGGTCAAGGTCAAATGTATGAAGAATGTCTTCTTCTTCTTTGTTCAAATCTCTTACGTCGTTTATTAGAAGGCAAGCCTTTTATTATTCAGAGATATTCTGGAGAAGGCTCTTAGGCTTCATCTTTGACATTTCACCCGTTTATTATTTTCTTTCTTCTCGAGATAGCATCGCAGATATTTGATAGGACTACTGTTTGTGGCGGCAAAGTTTTCATTATTTTGGCACAGGAAATAGGAGTCTATACAGTTTGAAACGGGAAGTCTCTATGTATACTTTTACGCTGTAACTTCACACGACATAAGTTGAGGTGATGAATGATGTAATGCCATACACTTCAGTCTTCTTTTTCACTAACTTATTTAGTTTCTCTTTTTTTGGGATATGTTTTATTACATCTTGGGTTTCTTTTAATTCTTATTGATTCAAACAGTCCTAACTTTGTGTTCAAGAAGAATGAATAAAATATCAAACATACATATTAAATTTTGTCCGTAATAAAAGTGATTTAAGAGATCCCGTTTTTATGCAATGTACATACTACAATGTTAATTTGCACACACACACAAAAAAAACAACATGCAAAACATGCTACTGAGTAATCTTGTTACAGTCCCCCCATCCCCCCCCCCTCTCTCTCTCTTCCACTGCTTTCTGAGCTGAATTTCTATCTCTCTTTTTTAGTTCACTCACAAGCTACTTTCCATTTTTTTGAGGTTAGCAAAGTAACACCAGTTATACAACTCCTGGATCAGTATAAAACAATAATTCAAAGTGAACAGGAATGCATGTATTTAAAATCATGGAAGGAAAGTACATTCCATGGATACTTTTATTTTCTTTATAAAATAATTACAAATATATACACATACAATTCATATTCTTGCAATACCATAATTACATAAATTCTCCATATTTTCTCATTCAACATAATTATCATTCAATATCTACAGCTGTAGGCCTACATATACACTGGGCAAATCAAATACAAAAGAAGGCAATCTATTATCAACTCATTATGGACGATCACTGAAAAATGTACAAAGCAAGATGTCCAAACTTGTTTTTACTTCCATAGAAGCAATAAAGCTATGTGTACTCTCATCTTTTGACAAGGCATTGTGGCTGAGGAATGAGAAAAACTTGCCACATCGAGTTTAAGCTACGTAGAGGGAGTGGCTGTGTCAATCAGTCGCATGCTTACTCGTTGCCTCGTAGTTGGCCCCCTTTTCCAAGCCTCAGCCAAGGAGAGTCGACCTTGTCAAAAGGCCAGATGTACATTGTAGAAACAAGCCTCTAGTTTTAAAGAAGCTTGATGTGTTGTGTGCTGGAACAGGTGGAATAAGTGCATATCTTATTGCATAGTCTTGTAGGAATTGATTTACACTATTATGCGCTTCCTCACGTCCTACACTACAAAATTCAGCAGCATATTCATACAGTGTTTTTTTTTTTTTCTTCTTTTCTAATTTCTTTCCCATTTTTGATGTGTGGACCGAAACAGGACACGTGCAGGAATGAGTTCAGAATAATGCTAAAGGTCCTGTTTACCTTTGGGAACAGTGATTTAAAAAATGTTCAAGATATGACATCAAATGCATATATGTAGGTCTGCTGTACCACAAAACATCCTATTATATAAAATTTTTGCAATAAAGCCTAAAATATAAGGAGATATGCAAATTTTTTTTCAATAAACCGCAACTGTAGACGGTTTAGTCTGGAAACATTTTTATTATAACTATTGTTCACATTTTGTATATCTAACAATACTTAACATCGATTTTACCGATTCAATTTTTTACAGTGGATGCTGCTATCCCTAACTCACATTTCACAACTATTTCAAAGCACTATAAATGCTGAGTTTTTGTTTCATCTGCAAATGGTAAATTATGCCTGTAAGACTCCACAGCTGCCGTAGGAAAGTTCTCTAATCCGTAGCAGGACACCCTCCTCACCCATCCATCCACCCAAGGACAATCAAATACTGGTTAGTGATAGGGTTGCAGTAAAGAACATGATCAGGGTGAGAGTTTGAGTTTAGGACTAGATTCAGGGGAAGTGACTGGGGTAATTGTCCTAGAACCGTCTTAACATTTCCAAAGACATGAAGCCTGCAATCGCCATCATAATTACACATGTATTATCAAACCAATATTTCATATCATACTTCAAGACAACAATGGACAAGATATACAATTTGCTTTAGTAAGCATTTGGATGAAATGAAAGACACTTGTGGAGTCAATAGCTTTCAATTTTCATTTCTTTTTTTCAGTTTTTTTTTCTTTTTATAGTATGGCACATAGTCTCATACTCAATACCTAACAGAGCATTTTTGCACATAAACTGAAAAGCAGTGGTTGGAATGTATTTTACTTCAAGGGGATCACTATCACTGCATGAAATAAAAGTCTTCTAATTCATCATCAAGAATTTACCCACAACATACATTAAATACATAAAATATAGGTGTGCTTTTTTTATAATAGATTCATAGTGCATGATAGATAAGTTCACAGTGTTGATCAAGATTCAGATAAACAGTGTTACAATGTGTACATTAAAAAGAATGAAAGAAAGAAAAAACGAATGAACGAAAAACAGACACATCAACAGCAGCTACTATGCATAACTATAAAGCCAAATGGTACCCTCACATTCTTAAATTGAATACTGCCCTCTGTTGCTGAAGTGCTGAGATGCACTATCCAAAATCAGATACAGTATACAGGTACTGTAGGTTCCACAGAACTATTAAAAGAAACAGGCATACTTCTGTTATACACATATCTCAAATAGGTCATACTAAATCACCTAGTTGGGACTTCCGAGGTTTTCATATTTTTGCACCAGTATATGAAAAAAAAAAGGATGTATTCATGATTCATCATTTCTGGTGAAAATCTCTTATTTTGGGGATTACAGTAACTGCCAGATGATGTCCTGTCCAAATCCTAGCTGTTTTTCACCCAAATATGAAGCCACAATGGCACATAAAAAGAAAGGCTTTCCCATTTCGTTGGAGTGCTTTGGCTGCCATGTTTTTTTGCTCTCCTAAATAATTGACATTTTGTTAGATATGAAGTTTCGTCGCCCCAACATTAACCCGTTGAGGACGGTCTGATTTTGCTACAACATGCATTTCCCATAGACACCTGCCAAAGTATACTCAGGACTCGTCCTCAACTGGTTTAATATGTAGTGTGTTTTACATTTACATAAAATTTACATGAAATGGGGCACATCTGTTTGCATGCTGCTCATCTTGAGATATACCGGTAGTATGAAAGTATCAAATTGAGAACACGAAAAGAAAGAACAGCATGAACAGTTTGACCATTAATATTCTACGCAACAGCAGTGCAGCTACAAATTTTAATTTGTCATCAGAAAACCTTGATTGCACCTATCATGAAAATCACACACAGATATAATTTCTTTTTTTTAATGAAATTAATGCACATCATGTCTTTAAATTTATGCTTCAACAATGACAGCACAAAGTCCAATTAAGACTTTTAAAAAACTTCAACAAGAAACACATCTTGAGTAACTTCAACATTGCTTACAATCCTCAAGACTGAATCAAAAAGTGACATACAACAAACGTAGCAAGGTGATGTAGACTGTACAATATTAACACAAAATATATTCTTTCATCCATGTATTCTTTACACAACAAAGACACACAAGTAGCACACTTCTAACTATACACTCGGTCACATTCTAATAGGCAGTTTAATGTACAGGATAAACTTTACAGGACGGAAAAAAAAATCAACTGGACGGGAGTTGCATAATATTTTTTTTCCCTCTCTGCCTGGTTGATAATCGACAGTGAAAATAGGCATGCAGTGGCTCAGTGGTAGTGTGCCTGCCTGACAATCAGAAGGCTTGGGGTTCAAAAGGCCATTGGGTCTAGCTGAGCAATTGGGATAGAAAACGCTCTGTCCAAGATAAAGGTCAAATCCTTTTTTGAAACTCAAATACACACAAAACAGAGATCTTTATAATACTTGTCTTTTACTTGCAAAGAGCATGGTGCAAACATACATGTACAATTTGTACCAGTCTCCGTAGAACATGGGAAAATGATAATGACCTCTCCCCATCACTGTCCACTTTGTGAAAAAAATTATGAAAGCAAAGGTGAAAGCCTTTGTAAAAAAAGGAAGAGAAATTCTTGGTGTAACAAACTTTGACTCGAAGAAGGACCGTGGGCTCAGTGGATGAAGCGCATCTCCAGTGCTGGCTCTCAAGGTACAGTATAAAGGTATAACTGTCAGAGTTATCAACAGATGAGGTATAATAATACCATAATGAGGCACTTTGGCTGATAGTCTGTGTTACAGTCGCTTTTATCAGCCTTATCATTCTGTCATAAAAGCAGCCAAGAGTCTACGATTGTTCCAGTCATTTCTGCATAAATTGCTATCAAAGCCTTGTGAAAAGGCAACACGACTCCAGTCTCTATTTTGCAGCGTAGTATTCTTTGTACAGACGGAAGATGTGATAATGAAATAGTTTGTTGAGCATGTAAAGTATCACAGCTCTCCATGGGGGTCTACACTACGCCTCCTCCTCCTCCTTCGCCTCGAGTCGGGGTAAGTGACCTGGAATCGGCCCGCATCCAGGGTGCTCTGTACGATGGACGCCCCGCCCTCGATGAGACCATGGTTGTCGTACAGAGAACTGTCCACTAGCATCGTCGACCCTGCAAAGACATGTCACAAATTTGTGATTTTTGCCAGAAGAGAGGTCTCATTTTATAGCATTCTACCTAAACTTCAACATGCTTTCATAAGAAAATGAGACACCAAAGACATTATTTTATATTCTCACACATTACCCAGTGGCGGATCCAGAGGGGGGCGCAACTGGTGCACGCCCCCCTTTGTTTTTTGTTAAAAACAAAATAAATAAAAAAGAAAAAAAATGAAGTGAAACCCGGAAGTGGCGCCAGAAATATTAGTTGCGCTCCCTCTTTACAGAATTCCTGGATCCGCCCCTGTTAGCTGTACTCATGAGATGTCTACACCATAAAGAAACCACACTAACGTTTGGCAAATTATTTGGTTTCTGTTTATTTCGTGGTTTATGCTTTGCAAGCAACACAATTCTCCATGAAATCTTAATATACAGAGACGACGTTTAATTGGCTTTTGAGGAAAAAAAAAGGATCGCATGGTTAATTTTGGTTTTTTAACAACTTGATTTGTATCTGTAGCTAGATATAAGCTTATTCATTTGCAGTAAAAATTAAACAATCTATTTCATTAATTTGCAGTCTTGTTTCAGCATTTGCTGAACACTCACCATCTGTCTCACTGTCCATTGTGTAGTGACCGTCTAGCAGCATTTTGTGTTTCTGCCACTCCAGTCCCGGTAGCTGCATGTGTTCTTGGATCTCATCGTCCAGCAAGGCTAAGCCCCATATCCTCACCTAGAAAGTAAAGATCATAGGAGAAGGAAACTTATAGTCTCCTTTTTAAAAAGTGCTGTCTAGTAAAGCTGAATGCAACACTTTGAAAAAGAAGAGTAATCTTTTTTTTAGCACGATAAAAAATCTCAGCTAATCAGCTCATCCTTGATGAGTTAACTCTTAATGTCCCACATTCGCACGCCCGACTCAGTTGACGGCGTGCCAAGTTTGCGTATTCTGCTCAAACCGATAAAAACCCGCCCAAACCCACTCATAAATCGTCAAATGCCACAATACAATGAACGCATTTCTTGCAGTTCCATTCCTGTCACATGTAGCTTGCATTGCATGTGGTCATTGACCATCAGGCAGTGCTCCCTAGGGGATTTGCAAGTAAATTCCAAGTTTCAGTCACTGTTTCATGTGCAAATATCATGCTTCTACAGTAATGCAGCTCCTGGTCATTTGAAAGAAAAACAATCATAGATATATCATGCAATCTATATCAAAGCAAAGTTTGACAAATTCTCTACAACTTTGCTCATTACATGTTGTGGGTAACAAAAATTTATAAAAGTTACATAGATTTGATCAACAGAATGGTTTTCAAAAGCATAGCTATGTCACAGTCTGAGAATAATAAGGCACACGGGGGATTTACACCATGACACATAAAGAGTTAAAGCCTATCAGTTCCCTCTGAGAGAAAAAAAGATGAAGAGAAGAAGAAATCCACTACATCATACCTCATCCATGGTCCCTTGGAAGAAATTACTGCTGTTGTCACTTCCAAGGTACATGGCTACATCGGAATTCTGCAGGAGAGAATGATAAGAGTGTCAAAAGTCTTCGGTTTCTATTATGTCACTTGTAAAATGCATAACAATAACGATGGATCCTGTACTTGCTATGCTCGTAATAATCCCTTGACGACGAGTCCCAAGTATCCTCCGGCAGGGGTCTATTGGAAATGTGTATTGTAGCAAAATCAGTCCGTCGATCCTCAACGGGTCAATTTGCCACATTTGCTTGTCAGAATTCTGTATGTTATCTCAGGCCCAGTCAGGCGCAGCAACGTATTTCAGTAAAACAAGAAGGAAATCTATTTTTACTTTTTATACAACAATTTTTCAAATATCATTTTTAACTAGAAATGTCGCTACGGCGACTGGTGTATGCCTCCGCCATAATGCATGGTTCTCCTAATAGGTCTATAATACAATGTCTTGACAATGTGTGATGACAGTTTCACACAATTGGCAAAATATTAAAATGACAGGTTTGCCACAAATGTGCTGAATGTTCACTTTCCTAGAACTAGGTTCAATTGGATGAATGATTAAAATGTCAGAGTGCAGGTATTTGGGGGAACTGATGATTTTCACTTGACTTTTGACCCTTTTATAAGTTTATGCATTGAGTAATTTTCAAGGTATTGAGAATAAGTATAATTTCAGTATCAAATGGTAAAATAGTATTATCTAAACCTGGCCTTTGTCCTTTGACCCCACAGTTCCAAAGAGAATCACTGTTAGGTAGAACATGCATAAATATGTAAGTTTCATGATAATACCTTGAGTCACTTTTGAGATATGGAGGAAGAAGTGCAATTTAGCACTTTCACTTGACCTTTGACCTTTTGACCTTTGACCTTTTGGCAAGAAACTTCCCACAGAATATGTATTGGGTTATACATGCATACATCAAGTTTAAAAAAAAATCCTTCAGGTATTGCATAAATATAAGGAAAGTAGTGATATTTTGAGGAGTTGACCTTGACCCATGACCCCAACTTCCCTAGATAATCACTGCCCATCGGTACATGCATATAATAAGTTCCATGAAGATACCTTGAACCATTTGCGAGATATGGAGAAAAAACATGAAATTTCAACCCTTTTTTCACAAAATAACCTGTGACCTTTGACCTTTGACCTCGTGACCCTAAAATCAAAACAAAGTATTATCCCCCCAGGATATACCCTCATACCAAGTTTGATGCAAAACCACCTCACGGTTCTTGAGATATCGACAAAAACAAAACGGGACGGACGGACGGACGACTCGAAAACATAATGCCTCCGGCCACTTTGTTGGCGGAGGCATAAAAATAAGTGCACCAGTTGAGAACAATTCATCCAAGATTCTATCAAGGGTGAATATACTTTTCAATTTAGAGGTGACTATGTACAAATAATCTAATCATAATTCATTGATGATCATGAAGCCTCCTTAATGTACATTCATTCAATGTGGGGTTGGATCAGTCACAGGACCCCAGTATTAAAAAACAAAACAAAAACCAAGTTGTGAATTTCACAGAAAAGACTGCAAACATATCAGACTCAACGTGTCATATCCTACTTACCCACGTTAGCCCGGGAACATTGCTCACTGTGGCTTCCAAAGTGCCATTCACAAACACTGAGAGCATACAATCTATGATATACAAACACAAAACAAACAAACAAGATATGGACATGGGTTACATAAGAGTCATTAAAGAATTAATTCTACAAATCTTGCAAAGTGTAGCAATGATTACACTCACAGATTATTAGGAATAGAATAGGCCATTCAAAATTGATATAAAGATTTGCAATACTGAATTTTGAAACAGGTAACAATGTATATAAAAGATGATAGATACACTTGTAGATATCAGACCTGAACGGCAAGTACAGTAAACTTACTTTAGAATGAAGTCCTTGGGACAGGCGGTTTTCTTTAGTATACAACAATTTTTTTCCAGGTAATTTTCTTAGGGACCTGAATTTTTACTTTCTTGCAATAAAAATTTTGTAACAACTATGCTCATTATGCTGGGAGTGCACTGTATGGGTAGATTCTCATGAGGAACAGGTGTAAAGACTCAAAACCTCCTCCTCTTCCTTGTCCGTTTCATTTCTTCCTCCTCAAATCCCAAAAGCCATATATCCATTAAAAAAAAAGAAAAGTTCTTCTCATCTTTTCCGACAAATCACATCAAATCAAGTAACATACCTTGTACATCCATCCTCAATGCCACATGAGTCCACGTCTCACCAACAAGTGCAGCTAGAGAGGCATTCACCATGTAGCTACCATATTTTCCATAGATATATCTAAAAGTGAGATATTAGATAAATAGAAAGATAAATAGATAGATAGAGAAAGAGAGATGAACAGGCCAATAGAGAGATAGGTAGATAGGTATATAGATATATATAGAGAGAGATTATATAGATATGAAATATTGAGAGAAATATAGATAAAGGGATAAATCTCTATCTTGAAAGTGACAAATTGAATTATTCAGCAGAAGTGTTGCCTGCTAGGATGTATCCAAGTTCATGAATAATGACTACCCTTGAAGATCTCAAAATAATTTAGTACTACAATATGAATGCTTGATTTTAGAATGTTTTACCTACAACCCTCTCCACTAACAAGGCGAGGGCCTCTAATTAAGGACGTAGAGCACTATAAGATGTGATGTCATAGCCATTCAACGCCATGGTTACTGCTTTAAAACAACCTCACCTGGCCCGGTCTGAGAATACATTTGTTGCTAACCGTGCTTGCACCTGGTTACAACCAAAGCTATATCAAAAAGTTATGGTATCATTTAACTTTGGTATCCTACACCCCTACCAGCTCCGCCCTATACCAGAGATTCTTACCCATCCTCTATCACCATGTAGATGCTGTCATCCTGGGCCCCAAAGAGGGGCAGAGTAGAGGAGGGGTAACCAGCCTCCAGGTAACACCACGCTTCCAGCGTGAAACTCTCATCGATGTCCAGGGTCTGTACGCCGGGCAGGATCACGTAGTCGTCCACCCCGTCGAACTGGAGCGCTTGGTTGAGCCTGAAATTTGAAGGGCATTGAGATGTATAAATACAAGGGCTGGCTAAAAATAAAAACATACATGTATCAGGGAGAAGATTAGTGTGTGCCAGATATATCTAGTAATTAGTTGAAAATGACTCCAAGATTGGGTGGGTAGGGCTTAACATTCTCTAGATGTCAAAACTTGAGAGAGATGCTAGTTTCCAGGAAACTTACAACAGACTGATAATAATAATAATAATTGATATGATTTATATAGCGCCAAATCCACTCTGCAGAGTGCTCTAGGCGCGGAAGGAAGAGAAAGTGACGAAGTAAAAGACATACAAATATCAAGTACATGTAATGAGTAATCAAATTGAGGCTTTAAACAAGTGAGTTTTTAGACTGCTTTTAAAGGAGTCTGATGAAGAACAATTTTTAACGGCTGAAGGTAGGTTATTCCATAAGGTGGGAGCAGCATGGCCAAAGGCACGTGTGCCCCATATTGTAGTGAATCTCGGAATTATCAGAGAACCGGAGTTGGATGAGCGTAAAGATCTAGCAGGGATGTAATTATGGAGTAAGTCAATGTTATACTGAGGAGCAGCGCCCTGAAGGCAATGAAAAGTCAAAAGTAAAATCTTAAAAATAATGCGATCTTTGACTGGTAACCAATGAAGTGATCTCAAAATAGGGGTGATGTGAGTGTGCTTCTTGGATAGTGTGATGATGCGTGCTGCCGCATTTTGAAGCCTCTGTAGCATGGAGAGCTGAGTTTGTGGTAAGTTAAATAAGACAGAGTTTCCAAAATCGAGCCTAGAGGATATCAAGGCATGGACTAATTTTTCGGTAGAAGAGCGGTTCAAATATTTTCTAATGAAGCCGATATTACGAAGTTGGTATCTTACAGATCTACAAATGCTAGAAACTTGATGAGACATAGTCATATTACAATCTAGCATTACACCCAGGTTGCGACAGGTTTGGGACACACTAATTGACATGCCGGAAAAAGAGATGAAATTAATGTCAAGTTTACCTAATTGTGTCTTCGAACCAAACAATAAAAACTCAGATTTATTCGTATTCAATTTCAAAGAATGATGGACACTCTACAACCATGCATACATTGTACTTGCATTGCACGCAAAATACAGAGTAAAAAGAGTATCGATAGGGTTCTATATTACCACTGGACTAAATGCTAATAAAAGTAGGAAACATCTGATTTTAGCCCTTGTTAGCTGAAAAAAATGTGGAGATATTCCTGAAAGTGAGAAACCTGTCAAAGAACAGCTAATTCTTCTATGAAAAGTTGTTTGCAGTATTAACAGCACCACAGTAAATACAAAAATCATATGAAAACTGTTACTGAATTGCTATGATTGCAAGACAAAAAAGAAAAGAAAACAACAAACAATCTACAGAAGGCAACAAGCAAAATGCTTCTTTAGGCAGTGGACTTTATCTGATCTTTACCTATCAGCACAGTCGTATCTCATGTGCGAAAAGACGACATCGGGCTGATCGTAGACGAAGACGCCCAGACGACCTCCAAGGAAGGTTGAGTCATAGAGGTCACCGGTGTCAGTCAGAGTGACATCTGCCGACTTGATGACGACTCTGGAATAAAATTGAGCAATTCATTGATGGTCCACATCCAAATTGACAACGATGAACAAATAAAATTGCATGCCATATGTGTGCATCACATACAACCAAGCACTTTTATCTAGAGTTATAGACAGCTAGGACTAGCAAGTGCTGCTAGTATTCCTTGCAGTGATGATCACAAGTACCATAGGGGAGTTATAGGGCTGCCAATATCTACGATGGATATCAAATAAGCCATATTGAAGTTTGGAGGAAGCACCCTGCAGAATCAGCAAGACTTCAGTTCTGGAGTTACTGGAATCAGTTCGGTTAACCCTCTGTGTGTTACGTTTATTTCTTGCCCATATAGGCATGTGTACAGACTTTGTGCACATTAGACTCATTGGTCCAGAAAGGGTTTAACATTTTTAATGGCTAACAGTGAGTGTTCACAGGGCACCATGCTTCTGAAAAAAGGACTATTCTCCTACCTAAAGAAACACAGATGAATTGCAATAAAAAGCAATAGGGTTTAAAACTTAGGGACAATTTCTGGGGAAATTTGTCTCCACAAGAGTCACATGTTAATCATCCTTTGAATATTTACTTCTGGTTTGAGACTAACAAAATAGAAAGAAGATTAAACTTATGGATAGTTTAATAATATGAATACTTCTTTTCATTTTATTCTCTCTTCTTCTGGAGTGATTTTCTACTTGTCATTAAAAAGAATTCTTCCAAGGTTGGCATCCTTCATCATCTGCCTGACCCACCTGAAGAGGCCCAGGGAGGGGCGGAAGGTCAGTCGCCATAGATACGCCGTCTCGTGCTGCCATCCCTGCATCAGGGGGTCGTGCCAGAGGAGCTCCGTCTGATCCGTGGTGGTGTAGGAATGCCACAGGGCGTTGGCCAGGGTGGCTCCGGGCCCGGTGGAGGAGCTCACTCTCTGTGGAGGTGGATGGAGGGGTATTACGCATTTAAATATTATGATTAACCCTTAGTACATGTAGGTCAGGGACTTTGGACAATGTATAATGCATCGAGTGGTGATTAATTGGCACAAAAAAACAGACAGCCGAATATAACCGTGCGTTGGTACTTGTGTGCCATGTGAAAGGCGCACCTACTTCACACTCGTTTTATTCCGGGGACTATTCAAACAAACCATGGTTTAGAAACTACCCTTGTGAATGTGGGTCATACTGTAAGTCTTTCCCCTTTTAACTCACCATGATCTGGAGTCCTTTAATTCCCGCATAATATGTGTCCTTGTTGAGGTTGGCATGTCTCCACTTGGCCAGGTAAAACTTGCGGTTGCTCTGGTAGCCGAACACCATGCCCATGTAGTTTCCCCCGTCATTCCCGTTGACGTACATCGTGATACGGAAGTCCACCGGCCCAAGGGTTTCCTTGCCAATCAGCATCACGGGAGAAGGGTAGGCAGTGGCGTTGACGAGCTGTACTTCTTTTCCCTATGGAGAGAAACCATCACAAAGTTAATAAGAATGTTGTTGATGCTCTTTCCTGAATACATACAAGTATTTCACATTCTTTCATTTTCAGAAATTTGTCAAGTCAATTACTATTTGTGATGTTTGACAGATTACTGCCAATGGTATGAGAAATGTATTAATGTGTATCACCTCTGTAAGGTGAGATATTGCTACGTTTCTCTTTTAAAGGGATGATATTCATCAATCATTCTATCGCTGTGGATCTCTACTGTGAATTTAAACACTCATAAAACTGTCTTACAATAGTGGATACCATATTTTCAAAATAACCGTCAAGTGTCTTGATTGCCAAATTGTTGGAAGGGTACCGTGGAATTCATGCAGCTGACCATTTTTGCTTATTCACAGATATGACAAGGTACAACTTGTACCTTGAAGTAAGTTGTGGAAATGAATTCATCTTTTTCTATCTTTTTTGTATTCAAGCACATCATCACACTTTAACTTACGAGAAGACATTGTTAAAGCATTTGATATGATACTACAAGATACGTAGCTGACAATACCGAGTAGTCAAGATTTTTACCGAGTGGTTAAGGTTTTTACCCAGTGGTCAAGATTTTTACCTCATCAGTGATGTACCAGAGAGGCTGGTCAGCCAAGTTTTCCAGGTTGACCGAGAAGTAAGGGTCAAAGTTTGTGGTGTGGTATCGGTTACTCTTCGGGCAGTTGTCATCGTCGTCGATGACGCCATCGCCGTCAAAGTCCGTCTCGCACACATCCCCAATACTGTTACCTTGGAGATAGAATATTGAAAACAAAACCACACAATTGAGCACGCTCATGATTACTTTACAAGCAGGTGAATAGACACAATCAATGTATAGTCAACATTATCCAATGTTATGCAAAGTAGCATCATATAAAACATTTAAGCTTTTTGTTCTCAACCTTAATTTTCAATTTCTAAAATCACAGCTAGCCATGGAAGCTCATTTCTACAAAGAGAATGTACCAGACATGATGTTTTGTGTGTGTGTGCTATTGCAGGTACTCAAAGCACAGAAAGGATTAAACATGCGACAAGTATGCATACAGCTGTATACAGTTGGTGTGGGAATTTTCTTTTCCTCAGTTGGCTAAGATGAGTTTCCTGTTTTTTTTCTCTCTCTTTCACTGAATGAAACATATGAAATAGTATCATATACTGTATATCACTCCCCCCCCCCAAAAAAAAAAAAAAAAAAAAATGTCTACACGTCTATCCTCATGCAATATACATAATGTACCATCATGTTGGAAAAAAAAAGAAAGAAGATAAACATAATAAAATTTAATCTCAAATACTAACTCCAAAAGCAATCCATGAATTATTACAACATCAATCATTCCTCTTGTATCTGTACATAAAAATAAAAAAACAGACTTGTCATTGGCTAGTCATGATTGCTGCCACTCCTACATAAAGTGCCTTTTAAATTTTTAAACCCCTGATCAATTAAGTATTTTTACATTCCAGTATGACTGAGGTTGGAAGGAATTGGAAAAATGCCTACCATCGACGTCTGCCTGGCCAGCATTGTAGTAGAGAGGACAGTTGTCTGAACTATTTGGGACTCCATCTCCATCCTTGTCATCGTCACATTCATCACCTGGGGATGGGTTGGAGAAGAAAGTTGGATCAACTTCAAAATCGGGGGGAAAAAGTAACAAACCAATTTCTGTGCAATAAAGAACAGAGATAAAAAAAACAACACACACACAAGATGACATAAGGCAGCTCCGTCAAGAGTGTGAAACACTAAAGAGTGTGAAACACTACTATTTTTCGGGAAAAAAACCCCAACAAAAACAAAAACAACAAACGTTTAAAGGGATAGTACAGTATTGGTGGAGGTGAGAATCGGGCTTCTAACTTTTTGCGAGATACCAAGAAAACACTTATGATATAGTACAGAGCATAACATTTTAAGAGGAATTCAAAGTTTATTTGATGAAAATTGGGTTTGGAATGACTGACACATCCAAAAACAAAGGAAAACAAAGCGATTGTAATAAAGTGTGGGTCCCACACTTTATCAGAATTGCTTCTTTTTTTTCTGGATATCTCAGCCATTTCAAAACCAATTTTCATCAAATAAACGTTGAATTCCTCATAGAGTTACATGTATGTTCTTTCATGTTTCATAAGAGGTTTCTCATTATCTCACCAAAAAATGTTAGAAACCTGAAATTTGGTCTCAACCAAAACTATACGATCCCTTTAAACTCATCATGACCAATGAAGACAACAAAAAACAAAATGACTGAGGTCCTCACCAGTTCCATCATTGTCTGTGTCAGTCTGATCAGCGTTTGGTGTCAAGAGACAGTTATCATCAATGTCCAACACTCCGTCTCCATCTCTGCATTGCAACAAGTCAATCGAAGAGGAGAAAAAAAATCAACGTAGGAACACTTTTATTCTGGATATAAAATGAACACAATACAAATCGTCAAAATGTCAGCATTGTTAATGCCAGAGTTTTAATCAAAACCTGGCAAATAAACAACTTCTGTCTTTCAGACTTCAAAAGGATGTTCCACTACATTCACTGGTATGGTTTTCTTTGTGTCCTTGACTGCAGTTTTCCGCAAGTTGCTAACTTTGGCATCGCATTCTGAGGTCACTTATGTAACTACTTATGTCATTTTCATTTGACTTCCATTGCACCATCTATTCATAAAGTGAAAATGCAATTGAGATGCAATATGCAGATCTGCATGAAATTACTACAGGCTTAGTGTAGGTGTTATAGTCTTACCTTATTACCACTTATCGTACAGCTGTATAAAAATAAACTGAATAAGTCAAACATAATATAATTATCTTCTTTCCATGAATGAAACTATTAACCCATTGAGGATGAGTCCCTACTATACTCGGGCAGGTGTCTATGGGAAATGCATGTTGTGGCAAAATCAGTTCATCCTCAATGAGTTATTCAAAGATATCATTGAATGCATAGGCCTATGACAGGAAAATCATGCATAGCTCCATGTTGCAAATACAACTTATGTGATTGTCTCAAACTCATATTTACAGGGTTTTTTTTCTAACAAATTTGTGTACTTTTTCATTTCTTTCTTGGAAAAAAAAAATCTTGATGTGCTTATATATTACATGTGATTGAATTCATGATGATGTTTTGTGTGATTCAGATTTGCACTCACTGGTCTTTGTTGATCCCCGTGACGACGTCGCAGGCGTCACCGTATCCGTTCTGGTCGCTGTCAGCCTGGTCAGAGTTGGAATCGTCCGGGCAGTTGTCGCAGACGTCACCGACACCGTCACCGTCCGTGTCCGTCTGGTCAGTGCTGTTGAAGAGCGGGCAGTTGTCTGAACTATCCAAAATGCCTTTGGGGGAAGATGATGTTGAAATGAATTAAAGTTGTGTGGTATATAGTGATGTCATGCACATATTCTGAATGAACTTAATAAAATGATGTTGAAACGAATTGAGGTTGTGTAGTATCTAGTGATGCCATGCACATATACAGTATTTTGAATAGACTAGTATACATTAGTTCAATTTCTCATGTCCATCCACTTCAGAAGAAAAATGGCATCGACACATCAGCAGAGAGGGAAGAATCACTAAAATTGAGACAAAATTAATGGTTATAATTCTATGTAGAGCTATTGCTACCTTTTGGTATGATTCAACTGAATTAATCTATTCTCATTAAAGAGTAACAAATTTATGTGCAGGGAAAATGCAAGAAGAAACACCTTCTTTTCTTTGTTTGCCTGGTAATGTGCCTGGTATTTGAAGTTTGAAGTTTGAAGTTTTTATTAGCAACAACATTTGAACATGTACATTTTCAATCATTATACAATTGTATTTACATACATATATGAAAAAAAATACTTATCTATTACTCCTTTACAATAACATGATTAAATGAAGACATTTGAGATTTAAATGTGATAAATGTAGCGTAATTCTACAAAGTTGTTGTTAACAAGGAAACCAAAAGTTAGCATACGTGCTAGTCGAGATTGGTCACCTTGATCTTCATACTAAAAGCTAAACACAAACGAAAAATTATTACATGGTTGGTTGAAATGGCTGTTAATATTTAAATACAACGTACATCATATATTTTCTAACATAGAAAACTAGTTATACTTGATACAATATCTATTAGAGAAGGAAATCTGCAAGGCGTTTACGAAATGTAGATCTTTTGCTTTGTTCACGCATTTCTCGTGGCAATGTGTTCCAAAGTTTTGGTCCTAAGTAAGAAATTGAAAATTGTCCCTGTGTGGTTCTAAATTTTGGTAAGTACAACATTCTTTTTTCATTTGTTCTTGTCCTGTAAGTATGATGCACAATTTGGCAATAGTGAATCTGAAGAAGGAAGTGCATTCAAAGACAGTTCATTTCCCATATATCTCTTTCTCTCTTTTTGGTCTTTCCTCTAAAAACTGATGCTCTCTCTCTTAGTCTCACCATCTCCGTCGTCATCCGTGTCACATTCGTTGCCATCTCCGTCCCCGTCCGTGTCGATCTGGTCGGGGTCGTAGGTCGAAGGGCAGACATCGCAGGCGTCCCCATACCCATCTCCGTCCTGGTCAGCCTGGTCCAGGTTGGCCACGTACTGACAGTTGTCCTGGCAACGAGAGATGGGGAATGGGGATTGTGAGGAGGAGTAGGAGGAGCATCTACTGGTTTTGATCACAAGACTTGTCAGATTATTTCATTTTGTTGCACCTTGGGAATTACCGTAACAAACTACGTAGTCATGAACCATAGCGCTGTATGGAAGCTTCAAACCAAATTTGCCTTTTGCTGCTCAGCTTATTATAACTCCAGAGAGTAAAGTGTCGAGCCATGTTCACAACAAAAAGAAACAGTGAGAAGAAGACTTTATGCATATTCTCGTCTTGTCTGTATGTCATCAATAGTTAGTTGTTTCATGACGAAATTATTCAATGTTCCAGTTCCCTTTATGACAATAAGTCACTAAAAAGTATTAAATTGGATGGAGTACATCTCCCCATCGAACCCTATTTGTTCTTGATATTGTTCTGTGTTCCCTGCCCCTCCCAGATAGCAAATCGTTGCTGGGGCGACAAGACCGCGTATCAAAAAAATTTGTTGAGGAGAGCCAAATAACCTGGCGGCCAAAGCACTATAACAGATGAGAAAGCCTAAATCCTTTGACATGCTATGGTGGCTTCAATTTTTTGGGTAATATAGTTAGAAATTTGACAGGACATCACTTAACCAATCATTTGATCATTAATCCAAAAATGTAATTTTCACCAAAATTTCAGATACAAGGTCTTGTCACCCAAGCGAAGAAATGCTACATCCATAGTCAAACTAAGTGTATCAAAACCTTCAGTCCCCTTCTGGCTTAGTTTAACCCCACGAGTTCTCTGATAATGGTTAGGCAGTTTTTGGTACATGTACATACAATGTGTAGCTCCTTCTGTTTGTCCCTTCCACTCACATTTTCGTCATAGATGCTGTCGTTGTCGTCGTCCTTGTCGCACTCGTCCCCAATCTGGTCGTTGTCGTTGTCCTCCTGCCCGCTGTTGGGGACGGTCTCACAGTTGTCCCGGCGGCATTCGTTGTTGCCCCCATCGCTGCACTCCAGAGATGTTGATGGGTGGCCATCGGTGTCGACATCGACCCCGCAGAATTTACCGTTCCCGGCGTACCCGTCATTGCACTGTAAGTTCAGGACAAACACACATATCCAGAGCAATCAGAACAATTATTAGTGATCATATTTAATAGTTCTCTAGATAAACAGTCTGTATATTTGGGTTCTGATGCTTTCATTTCAAGGATAAATCTACATTCTATCTTCCAATATGAGCTTAACATTAATGGGCCTTTATATGTGTAGTGTCATTGCCACAAAAAAAAAAAAAAAAAAAACTTCATAGCACTATAAAAACCATCAAAAGTTGCCGGCACAGAATGGGTTTAAAGCAGATTTTATGAAGAGTTAAAATTGATAATAAAGTTGATATCATGTCCATGGCAGCTTGTGTGGTAAGGAAATTTAAAATCGATTTTATCTTTTGATAAAACAGGGCCCTGATTTATGCTCTGACTTGCACAGAATCAACCTTGACTCTGCAGTTGACTCCAACAATGACTGCTCTCTAAGCGTGTACAGTGTAGCTCCTTATACATACACTGAAATGAGAATAAAACTACAAACAGAGTTATGAGACAGATCCAGACTCTGTTACCTCACAGGTGAATGTTCCTGCCCCAGTGGAGGTGCATGCGGCGTTGCTGTCGCAGTCGTGGAGATTTAGGATACAGTAATCTCCCGGTGAGCAGCCAGCCACGTTGTTTCCTACGTACCCCGGTGGACAGGTGCCGCACATGTAGCTACCCTGCATCATAGAGGTGGGAAAATTCAAATATCAATCAAACGCTTTCCAGAAATATAAATCTGTCATTTATTCCCCCCCCCCAGATATTTGTTGCTTCAAGAAATCAACTGAATACAAGCTTAACTCATTTTGTGCGTGTAAAAAACAATCAACTAGAAGGAAAAGATCACAAATCTGCCAAAATAGGGTCTTCAATACAAGACCAAGTTAGAAAAGAAAGCTAACTGTGAAAAAAAAAATGAGTGATGATATCGACTGGCTGGTCCTTGTGAAGAAAGTTATCTTCCATATGAAGCATTTCAAGTCAATTGGTATATTGCAGTTAAAAAGAGTGGTTGGGGTGGTTTCTGCTGACCCTACACCAGTTAAATCAAATCCATTGTAAAGCTGACATCTTGAAGGGACGAAATGTGCGGGAGCAACCAAACCTGAAGAAATACATTTTTTTTGAACAGATATTGTCTGATTTACCTCAGTTATCTTTCATCCTTGCGCAAACACTGAAAACATAATTCCATGTGTCCCCTTACTGGTGGGGAGTGAAGTTCTCTTTGTTTACAACTCTTCCACTTACCACTGTGTTTGTGCATTCCACATCATCGTCGCATCCACCATTGTCTGTTGCGCACTCATCAACATCCTCACAAACCTGCAACGTGACATATTGTAAATCGAGGGATCAGAACGTACACTGTATTGGATAATAATTTGGTTACAGCAGAGCTTGCGGTTAATTAAGCATGAGAAAATAAAAGATCATATCTTTTTTGAGTATACCTGAAAAAATAAAAAAGGATCATTTCATGCTAATGAATGTTTATAGTACATGTAGGTACAGTAATCCAATTGTGTGCTTGAAAACCTGAAATTAAATTCTACTCTCTGAAACAGTTAATTGAAATATTCTCACGGAGTAGTCCTTAGGCACAAATCAAACAAATCATAAGAATGTCAGGGATGAATTGTAAGTTGTCCTTACAACAACAACAGAATAAACATGCAATGCCTCGTTTAAAATGAACTCATTATACAGTTGGCATATTTCATCCCACACATACCAAATTGCAGTCATGGCTTTGTAACAGTAATGAAGTGCAGTAGGATACTTAATGAAATGAAGTGGCTCACATGTAGCTTCCATTAAATTTTCATATCATCCAATGATAAAAGAAAAGTTGCAAGTAAAATCACTTCATTTGATTATGTTGAACAACAGAGAATCTTGCTATAAGAAGTGAACTGAATTGGGCATGATATAATTCAATACTTTAATGAGTGTGCACAATTTAATTCACTGTGCTTCCATGTAATACAACAATTTCAAACATGATATGATAACACAATGAAACATGTTATGTGTTCATATTACTGACAGCACAAAAAAGAAAGGAATGATATAACAATGGCAAATAATTAGAAAGATATACATGTAGAAAGAGAACGAAGAAGAGTTACAAAAGAATGGAAAGATAGTCATAATAGAATCTATACATTGCAGAAGTAAATCAAGTTACCACTTTATACATAAGAGTACATTGTACACTTTGTACATTGTAAGTACATTTGTGATCATAGCCAACTGCAGTGTACATAATTTGCATTTACACTGGAAAAATAAAATAATATATAGCTTCTCCACTCAAATAATTACTGTTACAATACATGCACATACATTTCGGGACACTGTAAAATATAATGGTTTACCATTGAATCATACAGGGTTCATTAAAAATGTCACATTTGCAGTGTACAATATAGGGCTTTAGCCAACAATAGTGTTACTTATAATGAGCATGCAGCATGCAAAAAAAAAGAAAAAAAAAAGAAAAGACAAAGAAGAAAATAAGTAAAGAACTACCATGTAGAAAATATTAAAAGTGCATCATGCAAAAGATTCTAATGCCAGATTGACACTTACCAAACAACTATAAGAATTAAAAGGTTGGGAAACAGAGTATAGTACAAATACATACCATCAATAAAGGTAAAGTTCCACACATGACAAGAATAGAGAAAGTAAATGTAGCAATGGGGGTGGGAGGGGGGTGGAATGCTACCCCACCTGCCTCTGTTTGAAAGATTCCCCAAGGGGTTAAAGAATGAGAAACATAAATGAGACTAATGCTATCTACTCTGACCGTTCTACTGTCTTACAGGACCAAACTATGCAATAGGGAGCTTTAGATTTGCTGCGCCGCCGTTTGAGATGACGCTTGAGCTGAACGTTCTCCTCTCCCCGTGTCGTGCTGAAAAGTAGCTTTAGATTACGCTGAGACGCAACGTATAAAAAAAAAATGGCGGCCCCATATGACCGTCGCATCAAGTAGCTGTTTACAATCATGAACAGAACGTGTAGTGAAAACTCAGGCGCACGAGCTATAAATAGATCGCTTCTGATACGCGATTCTGCGCACGCTCAGATCCGGTTTTTTCTCCTCTGAGCGTCCCCGTCGGGAAAATCTAAAGCTCCCTATTATCATGACTGTGAAAGGTACTTTTGCAGGTTGCATTAAAAGTTTGCTGAATCCTGGTACTACAGAGAAAGAACCGGGAGAGCTGTAGAAGTATAGTAGAGATATAAAATAAAATCTACCAGGATCAAAATGCTTAATGTCATCTAAGCAAAGTGATGACAACTGAGAAGATATGTATTGCATTTGCATTATCCCAACTTGAAGATGATATACATTGCACTATACAGTATTTTAGCAAAAAATATTTCTCAAATTTATGAAATTCTTGCGTCGAGTCGTTTTTATTGCAATTGATTGACAAACTGCCCTACATCAATGTAAATAAACACCAAATTAGTTTGTGTTTTTGTAGTAGCCATGATAAAACTAGACATATCGCTATGGCTACTGATATGCCTCCGCCATAATGCATGGTTCTCCTAATAGGTCTATAGTACAATGTCTTGACAATGTGTGATGACAGTTTCACACAATTGGCAAAATATTAAAAGGACAGGTTTGACACAAATGTGCTGAATGTTCACTTTCCTAGAACTAGGTTCAATTGGATGAATGATTAAAATGTCAGAGTGCAGGTATTTGGGGAACTGATGATTTTTACTTGACTTTTGACCCTTTTATAAGTTTATGCATTGAGTAATTTTCAAGGTATTGAGGAAAAGTATAATTTCAGTATCAAATGGGAAAATAGCATTATCTAAACCTGGCCTTTGACCTTTGACCTCACAGTTCCAAAGAGAATCACTGTTAGGTTGAACATGCATAAATATGTAAGTTTCATGATGATACCTGGAGTTACTTTCGAGATATGGAGGAAAAAGTGCAATTTAGCACTTTCACTTGACCTTTGACCTTTTGACCTTTGACCTTTTGGCAAGAAACTTCCCCAAAAATATATATTGGGTAATACATGCCATACATCAAGTTAAAAAAAAAAAAACCTTCAGGCATATTGCATTCTAAGGAAAGTAGTGATATTTTGAGGAGTTGACCTTGACCTTTGACCCCCTGACCTTTGACCCACGACCCCAACTTCCCTAGATAATCACTGCCCATCAGTACAAGCATATATACTAAGTTCCATGAAGATACCTTGAACCATTTGCGAGATATGGAGAAAAACATGAAATTTCAAATTTTTTTTCACAAAATAACCTGTGACCTTTGACCTTTGACCCTGTGACCCTAAAATCCACACAAAGTATTATCCCCCAAGGATATACCCTCATACCAAGTTTGATGTAAAACCACCACACGGTTCTTGAGATATCGACAAAAACAAAACGGGACGGACGGACGTACGGACGTACGGACGGACGGACGGACGGACGGACGGACGGACGGACGGACGGACGACCCGAAAACATAATGCCTCCGGCCACTTCGTTGCGGAGGCATAAAAATCATGGGCATACCAACTCGGGCAGGATTAAAATGTACACACTTATGATCACTGGACAGGTGTCTCATACTACGTTGAAGTACGGCAATTTGTCAATTTGCCAGTTGCAATGAAAAAAAAAATGCTAATAATCTTGTGAAGATGTGACAGGAAACCATGATTTTTGAAATAGATTTTAATACTGAATTCATTTGACTGTGATTGGAGATTGCTATGTAAAGATAATTACCTTAAAACATTTTAAGGAAGGAAACCATTACCAACCTGTTGGTTATTGTTGGCATAATCCACACCAATTCCATGGGGTGTGGTTCCTGTGTAGCCCAGTGGACACGCCCCACACTCAAAGCCGGGTTCAAAGTTCACACAGGCGCTGGTGTTGAAGCATGGATTAGCCTCCACACACTGAAAAGTTGAGAAGCAGATGGAAGATGAAATCTTATTAGTTGTTGATTTCTTTTTCCATCGGAGCAACTCTCTCTCAATAAATCTATCTACCTCTCTATATATCTATCTATCTATCTACAGTTGTTGAATTTCCTTTTTTTCCATCAGAGCAACTCTCCCTCCGTCACCCTTTTCTAATCTCTATCTATCAATCTATCTATCCATACATCCATATATCAGTCTATCTATCTATCTATCTACATTGTATCTATCTATCTATCTATCTATACTGTCTATCATCTCTATCTATCTATCTATCTATCTATCTATCTATCTATCTATCTATCTATCTATCTATCTACATGTGTTTCTTTGTATCTGTTGATCCACCTACATTTATATTTTTCAAGCTATCTATCTACTTTTTATGCAATCAAGGCATCCATTTTAATCAGTTCTCTGGTCAGTAAGAGATTTCTTTATCTAGATTTTACCAAATGTATCTCATCTACTGGGCTCTAATATCTGAGTGTATGATTAACTTAGTTTCATTTTGCTATATTTACCAAAATTACACAGCAGACAAAGATCAAAACTAAGCTATTTGACAATGTATTAAAAGATTTCATCATCAGGTAATTCAAAACTAAAGCATACTTGTCCATAAAGCTCACAGTGTCATGTTTCTCAGGTAAACCTATTGACTGGGAACAATCACTACAGCGTAATGTTTCAAATGTGTTGACATCTTTACTTTTGATACACTATTCTCCTCCATTTGTTCCCTTTCTTCTTTAATACCAGTATTCATCTTCATCTATATTAGTGAGCATTCAATCCATCTGTCCATCTACCTGTTATTTGTTTGTTTGTTTATCTACCTATCTATTCATATACACTGTACAGTGAATTTGTTTTATCTGTTCATATGTCTGCAAATCACTTTGTCCCTTTTGACAGATACCTCCATGTAGTTAATTCCTCAACCATCACTTTAGTGGCCCAATATGTCTGTCTGTCTGAAATCTGTGCATGTCTGCATCCATCTATCTGTCAATCGTTGCACAATACTATCTGTCAATCCCTTCATCCATCCCTCCATATCTCACTGATATCTTGACAGCTATTCATGGGAGACAATCATATCTTCCTCTGCATCTGTATGTACAACTTACATGTAAATAATCCTATCTTCCTGTTCAAATGCCCAATTACCTCTGATCCACCAATCCTGCTTTTGCATATAAGTTTATGCCAAGCAAGCTATCTGATGTGATATGTTTATGATATATACACTTATTCATCTATCAGTTCATCATAATAAACTCATTTATCTTTAAATCTTCTAGTCTTCTCATTATTTGTGTACCTCGTTGATATCTTGGCAGTTATCTCCCGTGCCAGTAAATCCCTTGGGGCAGTCCAGACACCTGTAGCCTCCGTTACCTCCCGTGTTCACACAAGTCACCCCCTCGGTGCATGGGTCAGGGAAGGAGAGACAGGGACCTTTGCAAGTGAAGAAAAAAATTACGAAAAAATACAACAGTAAACTAACAAAATATACAACCTGGTGACAGCTGATTCAATATATTATGACTGTGAATCAAGAAATCATATTTGCATTACATATTAAATGTTGAACTCTGTCATATCATTTTGTGTTTATTGATACAATAAAAAAATGGGCAAAGTGTGTGGGTACCTGACAAAAAACAAAAAACACCAGATGATGTCATTTTAATCTTCGCAAATTAGCAATAAATTTCTTCCTGACTTTGTTCAGATTTTCTGAATCTAAGAGCAGCCCCTTTCACAAATACATAAAACAAAAGAACACAAGAACAACAACAACAACAAAAGAATGATAGCAACTTTTGCTGGAAGGGCGTAAGTAAAAAAAAAAAGCCCGGCTTCCTGGTTGGTTGTTGCTATGGGAAGTCGCTTTCCAGCAACAGTTGCGATCCCAACATCTTCTATGAAAAGGGGTCCAATTTAATATAAGATATGCAGAAGAATTCAGAGACACCATTCTAATGATGGTAAGATACATGTAATATCTTCTGCAGCAAGTTCCCCCCCCCCCCTCCCCACCATGGTTTGATGGGTTAAAACTCATAATTGTCAATTATTTTCTGATCATATCACATCTTTACAAACTCACAATCAGCTTCCGACAGACATGGCTGGCACACCGAACAGTCTCCCAACGAGAACTCGCTTGGCTGACAGGGGGCGCACTCTGTCTTTCCCTCTGTGCTGCTAAACCCGCTGTCACAACAGGTACATTCAGACTGGAGAGACTCATTGTTGTAAGATCCAGGGGCACAGGACATGCAGAACTCTGTGAGATATTAAAAAGGTTATAGGTTAAATGTGAAAGGTCATCTATATATTTTTTTGCATTGTTCCCAGATTTTGCCTGATTCATATCTCAACACGTACTGTAAGAATTTTCTCCTTCTTTTTTTTCTTCCGCAGGGCATGACTTGCAGAACTCTGTGTGATATTAAAAAGGTTATAGGTCAATTGTAAAAGTTCATTTATATTTTTTTGCATTGTTCCCAGATTTTGCCTGATTCATATCTCAACAGGCAATATAAGAACTTTCTTTTTTTTTCCCCAGAGGACATGACTTGCAGAACTCTGTGATATATTAAAAAGGTCAAAGGTCAAATGTAAAAGGCCATTTCATTCCTTGCAATGTTCCTAGATTTTGCTAGATAATCTAAATCTCAACAGGTAATGTAATAACTTTCTTTTTTGTTTATATCACTTGATAAACCAGATATTGACTGTGGACTATTATTGATTTCTGTTTTTCAACTGCCAAAAAAGGAAATGACAAGCATTATTAGCAGGTAACAAGAAATAAATGGAAAAAAAATAAATGCCACAATCAAATAAATATGAAGTTGCCGAATAGATAATGCCTGACTACAAAAAAAAAACAGAGAAAATGAGAGCAATTTACTGTGATCAATTTGCGGGAATTACTTCCACTATAATGGTCTTTATGTTACCTATGTCTTATCCCCTGAATATGATGTGACAAAATGAAACAAAATAAAATGCCACAATCAGTATGAACTCGTCAAATTGATGATACACTGCACTTGACTACCAAAACAAAACAAAAACCAAAAACAAAGAATATAAGGGTCATTAACTGCTATCAGCAGTTTCATTTTGTAAATACTTTCACTATAATATCCTGGTCTTTATGTTACCTGTGTCATATCCCCTGGAGAAAGTTCCTGGTCCACAAGGGAACCTCTGTCCATCAAAGCAGGCTGTCCCTGCCTCACAAGTTGTACACTCATCGGGACAGAACTGGGGGGAGAAAGGGTGGTAAGACACTTACAACAGTTAACTTGTAGATTTTGCACAGCAAAAGGAATAAGTTTTGAATAGCTCTGGTCAAGTAATCTTATAATCAACATACCTACAGTACAATACAGCTACATTATATACTGTCTAATGATGTACAACTGTACAACTTGTAATATCACACTCCAAACAACCAAAAATATTGAAGACCTTAAACGTAACATTTGATGAAATATCAAGAGCTATGATGGTTAGGCTACATGAATCTCAATATTGGTGCCCACAAAACACCCAATTTTTCTAATTTAGGCAAGGGCAGTATTACACTCGGAACTATTGAAAATTTTGATGATCAAATACTTGATGGAATATGAGTGACTCATTTCTCATGCAGTCACAGAGAAGTAAGGCAGAAATGTTCACTTAAACAAGGAACAAATGTAACGAATGAAAGGAGTGGACATCCTAAGGACATTCTCATATACTTTAAGATGTGTGTCGGAAATTTTCAGGAAGTGTGTATGATTTATCTTTCATGTGATGTATCAGTCAGGTAATACCTGTAGTTTACACCCTACTGGACTTTATTTCTTTATTATTATCACTGCATACATGAAAGAGTAAAACAACAGTGTTTCTTCTTCTTTTTTCTCTCATATGTTAGTAATGTTTAAACGATAATTTGCTCAAAACTTGTATGGAGTATAATGTGAAACTACCGAGTACCCAAAACTCTTCTTTTTTTTTATTGTTACATCCAGTTTTTCATTATACGACCCTGCTTCTATGAATACATCTGTATTCAGCACTCATTGGAACATACTGAAGAGTTTGTTTGCAAAAACCGATAAGTCCATATTTGCCAAATGGAGATATTTGCCATTAAAGGTCAAGAAAAATAAAGAGAATAATAAGAAAAATGTTGCTTCTTTTGACCATAACTTCAAAAATGTACCTTTATATGTAGTGACCAATGTATCATTTAAAAGGTATTATTTTGTACTTTATGACAGAGATCATACTTCAAAATCTTCAAAAATGGACTTATCGATTTTTGCAAACAAACTCTTCACTTGTACTGTATGTACAACTTGCATTTCTAGGTGGGAAAAGAAAGTGAAGAGGGTTCAAGATAATGCCCTTCCACCCAATGAAAAAAATGTCATCACTCATAATGTAGGTTCACATGTTAATGAAGGCAGATGAGTGAAAGATGTATGAAAAACACCACATCCGTGACTGCCATACTTACTGTGGTGTTGCAAGTGGCAAACGTGTAGGTTGGACAGTGAGTAGCGTAGCCATCCACGCACAGCTTTTATGGGAGAAAACAAAAAAGAATTCTGCATCAGGCATTGTATAAAAACTTCAATTTAATTTCAATCTTCCTTTAATACTTTCATGTTCAAATTCAACTGATATTCTTTACATCTAATCATTAACAAAAACTTCCACAGTTGCAAAAACATTACAATTAAACAATCATGTATTATGAAATATCTACAAGAGTTCAAGAAAGACAAAGAAGATCCTAACTTACACGTCTTCATTTTGACATTACATTCCCAAAGAAGAGAGACAGGGAAAACAAAACGAATGGATATTCCTTCTCAGTTCCTATGGTTCTTACCCATCCAATGGGGCACTCGGAGCATTCAGAAGCGTGGCCGAATGAATGCTCAGTGGGCGAGCGAGGGCAGTCAGCCTGTGGCGGGTCGCAGCGTCCACACGGCCTCTGGAGACCATCCCCGATGCAGTAGTTTGTTGTCTCGCATCGCTCACACTGAGAAAGATCTTTAAAGAGGAGTACAGAAAGTCAAGTCATTATGAAGCACCATTTTTTTTTTATTCAAAGAAACTCATAGAAACAGTATCACGTACTTGACAAAGAGTTGTCAGGCAAGATGCTCCGCACATTTACACAATAAAGGCCCTATGTAACTACACTGTTTATCAATATACATGTATAACATATATAATAGAATATGATACTAAACATGACATGTCACTCATCAAAATGTCCAAATGACTGAATCAACTTTGTGAATGTTTCTTTCACATACACTCAAACTCGGCATGCAAATTAGGTATATATATTTTTTTCACTTCATTGCACTTATCTTTGGGTTTTTTTTTGTGTTATTTTTGTGTCTAGCACAAAGATAAAAGCATTTTTGACTTGTTGTGAGCGACACTCCTTCATATCTTAAATTTGTAGAATTAAAAACATGCAAACTTCATCTCAACCAACATGTTCAAATTAAATGTACTTGGGGAAAAATTTCCACAAGTGTACAATAAGACATATCTTTAGTCTCAATAGAAAGATCCCCAGTGTTTCTTGAGCAAACATTCAGAAAAATGAGAAAACCACACGGTACAATACATCATACAATTGAATGAATCAAAATAATTACAATACAGAGAAGAACAATGTGACTTACGTCGGAATCTTCTCTCCGTTGTGCAGCCAAGGATCTCGAAGCGAAGCCCTATCTCATTGTTCCACGTCTTGGGGTAGATCCTGATGTACCGGGCATAAACCTCTTCAAACGTGTTCACTTTCAGCCCATTCTTGTTTGAGTTGGCATCAAAATCCTGCCAGAAATAATAACAAAATGCCATTCCCAACAGTCTGACGCATTTTGTTGTGTACAGAAATGCTAACAGAATTCTATAATTATGTTTCTACTAAGAATTAAAGCTTGTCACAAAGGAAAATGCATACAACCTTTGCAATGCTGTCATTAGCCACAATCTGCAAAGCTCATTCACGTGATTCAATTTCACCCAAATTCTTGCTTGAATTTGCATTAGAAGTTTGACAGAAATCCAACACATTAATTTCCCTATTACAATCATGAACAAACATTTTGATAGGAGGCTGCCTGATCAACAGAAGTTCAACATTTCACCCTTTCTATGCTAATGAGTCGGATATGCACAAATTTTGCACCCAAACCTAAGAATAAGTAATTAGGATGGCACGTAAAGTGTTAAATAAAATTTGCTCCTAGAATCAAGAATCCCATAACACAGACACTGCATAATGTGACTCATTACAAGACTGGGCACTTTGTATCTTATTATGCCGAGATTGCTATTAAAATGCAAATCACAGCATAATCTGGAGAAGATATGAATAGAGAGTCATAAGTGTCATAATAGCCAAACTACAAATTTATACAGTCACTTCTAAGACAAATTCAATAACCTCACTCTTTGCTGCTTATATTCAATACACTTCAAGTACAATGTGTAACAACCACATCATTCTGTAGAGTAACAATTGGAATCCCATTTCATTTGCTCAATTTTTCACTTATTAAACCATTTGCACACAGATTACAAGTGACATGCACCAAAGAAGACAATAACTTTGCTTCAGAAATCACATCAGAATTAGGTTTATTACCCATATCAACTTCTAATTGAATCAGTCAGTTTCATGTATATACATGAAGCTCAATTCAGTTTGATTTTTTTTCCCTGCATTACCTGTCAATACTGGATATGAATAAAAACAACAATGTAGTATGCAACATGTATTTGACCAAACACTCTAGAAAAGCACAACCTATAGGCCTATTAAGTCACTGTCAATTGTCAAAATATCTAAACTGGTGCATTGCAAGGCAAATATAAAACAAATTCAAATTACAGAGGAACAAAAAAATGCAGGAGCCTGCCATCCTAACAAGGTGGTTGATAATTGATGACAGCCTACAAAGAAAAAGAAAAACAACAACACACACAAATACTTGAGCAATGAGGAACTTTCCTGCTAGCAGTGGTACATGAATATGATGTATAGAGAGAAGAGATTGGAGGGGACCTTACCTTAGCACTACCCCCCTCTTGAACATAAGTCCAGCTGGAGGTGTCGTTGCTATAGGCAACCTGGTAGGTCTCCACCCAATAGTCATTGTCCGAGCTGCCCTGGGTCTGGAGCCCGGAGAAGATGGTCACCTCTTCCATGTCCACCTGGATCCACTGGGTAGTGTCCGAAACCGCTGGCACCCAGCCTGGTCAAAAAGGAAATTAACCCGTTTAGGATGGAATGATTTTGCTACAACACTCATTTCCCACAGACACCTGCCTGAGTATTCTCGGGACTCGTCCTTAACGGGTTAATGGAACAATGCCAAATATCTTTCGACATGCAAACAACTCTGTAAAGATTCAGATTACTTTGTCTATTTTAAAAGTTAATGCAATTTCCACTACAGTCACTACTACCACCGCCACACTATCATCACAACCACAGAGCCTTCTCTGATGGGCCCCGTTTCATAAAAAGTTGATATGATAGCAACTCTTCCTGGAATGGGAATTGTCATGGTAACGACAAGAAGACGGCTTCCCGATTGGCTGTTGTTATTGGAAATTTCCATTCCAGCAAGAGTTGCTATCCTAACATCTTTTATAAAATGGGGCCCTGGTTACTGCCCAGTTTGCTACGGCTACATTGACCATGGCAATTATTACTGACTACATCCCACGACAGAATCATTTCCAATTACTTTGCAATCACCACCAAAGCTGGCTACTATCCATCACAAATATACAATGCAAAATAACCACAACCACATCATTATCACAAACACCACTGCCACACCCACAACCACCATCAATACCACTAGCATCATAATGATCACCAGAACCTGAACCACTACTGTTACCACTCTCACTACCAAAACTACCATCATCACTGTCTCATAGCATCATCATCATCATCACAGCATCACCAGCACCCCCGATAGCAATGCTACCCATCCTCTACTGCCACAAAAGATATGACGATGAACACTACCACCACCATTACCACCACTGCCATTTTCACCATCATCATAACCATCACTACCCCTACCACCACCACTACCACCACCACCATTATAATAACCGACACCATCACAACAGCCACCATACCACCATTATAATAACCACCATCACAACCACCGCTGCATACCAAAACCACCATTACTCTTACCGCCTCCACCAGCACCACTGTCATCATCACAATCACTGCCACCACCATTACCACCACCATTACCACTACCACCATCATTACCATTACCACTACCAACACCATTACCACTACAACCACAACTACTACCACTACCACCATTACCACAGCCACTACCATCACTACTACTTCCACTACCACCACCATCACAACCACAATCACCATTACCACCACCATCATCATCATCACCACCACCATTACCACCACCATCACCACAACCACCACCACCAGTACCACCATTACCACTACCACCACCAACACCACCATCACCACCACAATTACACCTCTATGACCACCACAACCACCACTACCACTACCCAGGGATGCCAGTGGCAAATTGCTCTTAGGCCGGAATTTTTTTTTTTGTGAACGAAATTGATGTGCGCGAAGCGCACATCACGAGCGCGAAGCGCGAAGTCCCTTCGGCCGGGGTCCAGGGCCCGCTCAAGGGCCCTGGAAGCTCTGGGGTTCTTAGATGCTCTCTGGTGCAACCTGAGCATTTCTGAGGGCTCTTCTTCCCTCAAATCTAATCCAGAGAAATGAATTTGTAGCAAAAATAAAGAAGTCCTAGTGCCGTAAACTCTGTAGTTCTGCTTCGTTCAGCTGACTCGATCGACTCACCATACTCTCTCAGTGCTGTACTTAGCTATAGCCAGAGCGCAGCATGATCCATGCACCGCACATATAGTACATCGCCTAGAAACACCACACGTTGTTCGATCGCAATCGCATGTGCTGGTATAACGCTTTCCAGACAATAATGTGGTCGCATTCTAGAACAAGGCAATCGCCAAATTGTGTCTCGCCCATTCGCGTACAAGGAATTAATATTTTTTATAACTCCCAGAAGTTAATTAACCTGCTTATGACCTTTGACCTTGTGGTGACCTTCAATACCCTAAGGGACATTTACCATCCAAGTTTGGTCACAAACGGACAAAGGGATCAAAAGTAATGAGCCATAATCGAAACGCGCCATAAAAACTTAACATTGGGTCCTAAAAATTTGTTGACCCCTTTCTGTGACCTTTGACCTTGTGATGACCTTTAACTCCCCAGGGGACATCTACCGTCCAAGTTTGGTCACAAACGGACATAGGGATCAAAAGTTACGAGCCACAATCAAAACGCGCCCTAAAAACATAACATTGGGCCCTAAAAGTTTGTTGACCCCTGTCTGTGACCTTTGACCTGTGACGACCTTCACCTCCCCAAGGGACATGTTCCATCCAAGTTTGGGCACAAACGGACAAAGGGATCAAAAGTTATGAGCCATAAACAAAATGCGCACCCTAAAAACTTAACATTGGGCCCTAAAAGTTCGTTGACCCCTGTCTGTAACCTTTGACCTTGTGGTTACCTTCAACTTCCCAAGAGACATCTACCATCACCCAAGTTTGATTGCCATTGTAGCAACATGTGCTGAGTTATGTGTGATAAGAGAGTCTTGCAAGTAAACTTTAACGTATGACCTCAAATGACCTTTGACCTTATCATGTGACCTCTTACGGCACCATAACATGAAGGTACCCCCAGTGCATCTATGACCCAAGTTAGGTTGTAATCCAAGCAACTTATGTGAAGCTATTTGTCAAAAGAGAGTCTTGCAGGTAAACTTTAACATAGAAAAGAGGGTCTTGCACATACCCTTTAATATATGACCTCAAATGACCTTTGACCTCATCACATGACCTCTGACAACACCATAACATGAAGATACCCCTAGAGCTTCTATCACCCAAGTGTGGCTGCCATTGCTGTAACAGTTGCCAAGTTATGCATCATAAGAGAGTCTTGCAGGTAAACTTTAACATTTGTGACGGACGACGGACGACGGACGGACGACGGACGGACGACGGACGGACGACGGACGACGGACGGACGACGGACGGACGACGGACGGACGACGGACGGACGCCATTTGGATCCCTTAGTCTCGCCTTCACCTCCGGTGGGCGAGACAAAAAAAAAGGAATTTGTAGCAAAAATAAAGAAGTCCTAGTGCCGTAAAATCCGTAGTTTTGCTTCGTTAAGCTGACTCAATCGACTCACCACACCGTCTCAGCGCTGTAGCTATAGCGAGAGCGCAGTATGATTCATGCACCGCGACCGCACATAGTACATTGCATAAGAAACACCACACACTGTTCGATCGCTATCATCGCACGTGTTGCATGTCCCAGCTAGCAGCAGCAACATCGCGCTAGTTTTGCATGACAGTCGTTTTGTGATATTCTCATGCCCAAGTATATGTGAAACATACTACGGAAATCGTGAAAGTGAATGTCCCGTAAGTTTAGATGATCATATTTTTTCGTTTTTCTTTCTTTCTTTCTTTCTTTCTCGTGTTTTCCGGCTTTCCCACACAGACGGAAATAATATAACGAAGCCGGAAATTGGACACCAAAATATGAAAAAGCCAGAATTCCGGCTATTGCCGGAAAACTAGCATCCCTGCACTACCATCCCATTACCACCATCACCACTACAACTACCACCACCATCTCTCTTCTTACCCGATCCCGCTGGGATGTCTGGATCTGGGGTGAGGTAGAGGCGTGCCCTGTCTGCATCGTACTGGCTGCTGACTGTGCTGGATGTTGAGAGCTGGGCCTCCTGTATGACACCGTTTCTCATCCCCCGCGGGTCACGACAGTCTATTCATGAGGAAAAGATACACGTTGATGAATAATCAGAGAAATAAATTTAATACTGAAATATGAAAAAAGAAAATGAATGAATATATCAAGTCTCAATCATTCCTTATTGTACATCTTGGAAGTCCATCCATGGGAAAAAGGTCATTAGACAAAGAATGATACATACTAAAATGAATGAATATATATATAGTCTCAATATCATTCCTTAACATGCATCTTGGAAATCCATCCATGGGAAAAAAGTAACACTACGAATAGATGAATAGACAAAGAATGATATATGCTAGAAGGAAATAAATGAATGAATTTTAGACTTTAAATGAATCCTTTGTGGGATTTGCCAGTCTGTCTGTGAGCAAAGTTCCATAAAAAATACAGATATGAGCAAATAATTCCAGAATACATAAGTAAAAATGTGAATAAAAATACAGGAATAAATCAATCGATCAATCATATAAATACAGGAATCAATCAATCACATGATAACAGCATATCAGCAAAGAGAGAAATACAATGTACATTATGTAAAAAAAGTAACAAATTAGATATTGTTTGTGACAGGAAGCATTTATGGCACATGTACATGTAAATGAATTAAAGTGGGGGACTTGTTGAATAATCCCAACATTCAGGTTATCTCCGACTGTTCAAAAGTGAAGTAATGCCTCAAAATAAATCAAAACCATTTTTGAGCACTCTTCATTTTCTTTTCCTTTTCAGGAATTATTGTGTAGCCCTGGAGTATTTCATATTCATCCTGTAAAACCCTTACCAAATGCAGGCTGGTTTGTCACCTCTTTTCATGCCACAAGATAGAAGAAATTCTTACCATTCTCTCTGAGGAAAAGCTTAGATGCAGCCCCGCCCCCTTTTTACACCACCACTATGTGAGATGCGGTGAGTGATGCCACTGAAAATGGTGATTTTGTTACTTCTTCTGCTCTGCAAAACAAATCTCTCAATGAGTACAGGATCAATTTGACTACAGCCGTGTAGAAATGTTTGAAACTCCCTCTTTCCTTTGGTGGACAGATTAACCTTGCCTGAAATCTCTCGATCTGTGACTGAAGGGTTGACAAAAAAAAAAGATAATTCTCACCATATTCAAAGAGGTAATACTTTGGCACTCGTAGGAACAAGCCCCCGGTAGTCTCATTAGTGTAGATGACGGTTTGTATCGGATCACCGAGGACATCGTACAGACACGTCTGGCTGATCGTCAGGTTCACTGTGGCCACGTCGCCACGAGAGGGCGTCCCACCATCCACCACGGCCACGATCATCTGCACCAGGTAGAACGTCGAGTTTTCTTCCATGGGTCTGTGTTTAAACAAATACAAAAGCATTTAAAAATTTTGTCACTTTTGTATACCATTACAAAAGTAAGCATGCATGTTGCAATCAACAACAGTTAATAATTCTATGAATAGCACCCGAATTGTGAAAGTACAAGATACGTAGCAATTTTGGCATATGCATTATTCCTCATAACTCACTCCTGGTTTAATGCCAAAGAGAGATATGTCAGGTCCGCGTTGACTCCCGAGTCGGCGTCCGAGGCGTTGACCCTGGCGAGCTCATTCTGGGTCAGGACAGGGAGGGGGAAGAAGTGGAAGCTGTCGTTGCCGTTGAAGATGGGGCAGTTGTCATTTATGTCGTAGACAGTAATCTGGAATATTTACACGTAAGAGATGTGAGCAATGAGAAGAAATAGTTATGGATGCATGGCATTGTGTATCAAGTTGAACAAGTGACTTAATTGGCCCATCTATCATTATTCATGCCATGATGCTCTGAAAGTTTTAGTGTCCCATGGCTTCCAACAAAAACAAAGAAAATGCATTCATGGTCAAAGTCATAAGAATATTTCAAACACATTCAAAAGCCTCATGTCGAGGTTCTTTAGTTTATCCAACAAACTCTGGTAGAGATTTTCTCATAGGTGCTTAGAATTCCAACCAGCTGTCTTTGAATGCTACATGCTTCATTCGATTTAGTGCTCACAACTACCTGTATGTCCAAGTGTCATAAAGACTATGGGCAAAGAAATATTCTTGGGAGTGTCACAAGCATCAGAAATCATGCTTTAAAGGACTTTGAAGGAGTTTCATGCTGCCACAATTACAAGTTTCTTCAAAGTTTTATATGAAAGGCAACAACAGGTCTGACCACTCAACTTACTGTACGATAAACATTTTGACATTTATAGGAACTATACAGTGCAAATCCTTGTTGACTTGTCTTGATTCAAATACCCAGATTAAGTGTACATGCATGTGGGCAGGAAAATATGTAAATACATACATATATACCACATATTTCATGATATTTTCTTCACTATTTTGCTTCAGATCACTTGGATGTGCCCACAAAAGTCTTCACAAACCAACCATGATTCTGGTGGTAACTATGCCAATCACTGGTAAAGTCCTATGAATATATGATTAACCCGTCGAGGAGGGTTTGATTTTGCTCCAACATGCATTTCCCATAGACGCTTGCCCGAGTATACTCCGGACTCGTCCTCAACGGGTTAACAAAAGATATTGCAGGAATATAAAGTAGGGCAGAAAATGACAGAAAAGCCGACAGTTGAGCAAAGGACTAAATGGAGATCAATAGAAACCAACCCGAATAGCGACCTCCCCGCTGAGCACAGGAGAGGCATTGTCATCAATGACACTGATGATCAGCAAGTACTCATCAGCCACCTCGTAGTCCGTCTCGACATCGATGGTTAGGAGCACCTGGTCCGTGTTGACGTCGTACTCCTGATGGCCTGCTATGTTTGGTTCAGGAACTAAAGAGTCAGGAGACACAGTAAGGACATACATTTTGTTGCTCCTATGTCTCTTCAAATCAAGTATTCCTCCTCACACCAAAAATACAGATTTTTTACATTGTGAAAATAGTTTAAGGTGTCGTACAGTTATGGTTGAGACCTAATTTCAGGTTTCTAACAATTTTTTGGGTGAGATACTGAGAAACCTCTTATAAAATATGAGAGATCATGTAATTCTATGAGGAATTCAACGTTTATTTGATGAAAAATGGTTTTGAAATGGCTGAGATATCACAAAAGAGCGATTCTAATAAAGTGTGGGACCCACACTTTATTACGATCGCTTTGTTTTACTTTGTTTTTGGATGTTTCAGTCATTCCAACCCCAATTTTCGTCAAATAAACTTTGAATTCCTCTTAAAATGGTATGTTCTGTACTACATCATAAGTGTTTTCTCGGTATCTCACAAAAAGTTAAGAGCCCAATTCTCATCTTCACCAAAACTGTACCATCCCTTTAAAATACACTGATAAGTCTGTTTGTTGTCAAACTTTGGGTTCTGCTCAAACATAAAAGAGATTTCAGAATCTCAGAGGAAAAACAAGATAATGCAGCTTGAAACATTTCAAAAAGTTGTTCCTTATCTAAAATACACTGATGAAAATTGTTTTGAGTTGGTCAAAAACACTTACTCTGAACTGGATCTACTGCACAAGTGAGGAAGGATATTCCATCGATGGTGTAGGTGGGGGTAGGTTCCACAGTGGAGGGGAACACGCCGTCAGCAAGATTATCACTGGTGTAGTTTTTGAGAGTGAAATGCCTGGCTTCGTTACCTGAGAGAGTGAAATTAAAAGATAGATTATGGTATTGTCAAGTACATGCAATTGTGGAACTATGTCAAAGAAGCATAAGAAAATGTGTCATCATGAAGAGCATTTTACATTGATACGAGACACTCTCTCATTAATTGGAATCAATTATGTTGGAAAAATATGCCAAGGTGAAAAAAACAAACATACAAAAAAAAACAACATGCAGTCATTTGTCTCTGTTCAGCATTCCTCAGTGTTTTTGCAAGAGTTACAATAAGCACAACTCTCTTGAACAAAACAGCAGCTATTGCATAAACCATATCTCCCTTGTTGCCATGGCAACTGTGCTTAGTGCAACAATAAAAATGAAAGTTGTCATGGCAACAGCAAAAATGCTTCCAGCTTGTTGGTCATTGTGCAGCAGCTGCCAGAGTAATTGCACATGTTGTAAAAGTTTATCAAAAGATGCAGTCACAGCTAGTGGCATCACAAGTGCAACAATTTGCTTAACTCTAAAAGGGCGGGGGGGGGGGGGGGGGGGTTGAATCAACCCCCCTCGACATTTTTTTGCAGCTAATTCGCCGCGCGAAATTTTCTGACCGCACCATTTGCTGACTTTTTACTTTTAAGTCTCACGCAACTTTTGACACTGACCATTTTCGCGAAAATCGCACATATCGTTACAAAGCTACATGACATTTTATACATGCCTGTCAGACCGAAAAAGGCTCAAAAACATGATTTTATGTGTAAAGTCTATGCAAATGGAATTTTCTCACCTTATTCATAAAGATATGATTATTTTCACTTTCATAGGCTGAAATTAATTAATTTCAGCATGATTATGATTGAAATAGGTTCTGTCATAAATTTTGCTAAAACAAAATGATAAAACAAAAGTTCGAAAAACAAAGAAATTCATAAAGCAATAAAATACAAAAAAATTAACTATGATACCAGATTTTTTTTTCAAGTACATTGTTAGGAATGGTACAAAGAATGTTATCACCAAAATTTAGGATTCTTGGAGCTTTGCTCTTTGATCTCTCTGATTTAGAGCAAAATGTATGATTTTATGCATACATTAGCATAATTAATTAATGTAATGAAAATTTCCATTTCTTTTTTAATAGTTTGGTAGATATCGCCATAGGTAATGCATGTGCCAATTTTCATGGCAATATTGTACGATCAACTGCCGAGATCTGGGGGGGGGGGGGGGAAGCCCAGCATGGTTAGGGTTAATGCATGTCATCATTGCTGCCACATCTGCTGCTACACTTGTAAGCAGAAATGCACATCAACCATTTCTTTTTTATTTAATTTGGCAGAGATCTATTCTCACCGCTGATGATGGACACGTTGTAGAAGGGACCGACGGAGAATGGGTCAGCCACCGTGATGGTCTCTACGATTCCATTGACGGGAAGTCCCTCGCTAATCTCCACGGAGTAGTCGATGAACCTCTCACCCTCCTCCAGCACGTCAAAGTTCCTCAGCTCCAGGAAGATGTCGGAGGCACACATCTGGCGCTCGGTGTGGAAGATGTCCAGCCGGTAGGTTGTCCCAACCTGTAACCCGACAACAGGAAGATTTATCTACGGTGTACATCCGACGATTTCTCACGACTATGGCTGTTAACAATTTGTTTCCTAATGTTGACGTTTTATGCGCATCAGAGCATGCATGATGAGCACTGGAAAGTGGACTTGTGCACTGAACAAGAAGCAACCATTATCTCTTGCCTACATCAACTGAAGGAATTACATACACTGTACATGTATTTCACTGCTGGGATAAGATTTAAAAATCCTTCGTTGTGGTTGATTCACAGAATATGTCTTACGAGTTTATTTTTCCTGTTCTGTCAGAAACCAATTTTACTCCCCCATCCAGATATGCTAACTCCACTGTCTATGTGATCATGGTGAGCATATATTAATTTTGATGTCTCATTTAATTTCACTTGTTTTCATTTCAAAGCAAACTCTGACATGGAATACCATTATCAGCATCACATCCATCAAATGATAACCATCAGAATTTGTTAATGTTACAGGATGAAAAAAAAAGAATGTCCTACAATACCTGTGAGTAAACCTTAACCCGTTGAGGATGGACTGATTTTTCTATAACACACATTTTCCGTACACAGTTGCCCGAGTGTACTCGAGATTCGTCCTCAGCGGGTTAAAAATTTCTTCATAGCATCAGCTTTTCAAAAATTCATTATCACAACTAATGACTGGTCCATTATAGCCTACAATGAACGGTACTGGACACTACACAGGAATTCACCCCTGCATTCCATAACAATCATTTGCAACAAGTTTCAAACAGTTTATAGCTTTCAAAATGCCTCCTTGTAGACACGGAGTGTCCATGACATGGCTTGTAGGAATTCAAGGGTGACCATATCTGAGCATTTCACAATGAACATTAACTTACCTCAAGATTCAAGGAAAGAGCCTCTGCTGGTACATTGCTGGTTGTAACACACTCTCCATTAATAACTGATCCTTCTTGGGGTGTAATGGTCCCTCCTCCTGTCAGATAAAATACATTACAAATATAAAGGAAACAAATTGTAGATTCTTGCTACATATTGGTTATATGTGGAACACATAATATTTACCTAGAAATATGCAGTAGTCCTGTCATTGATGGATACTTTCTATTTTGCACCTATCTACAGTACCTCACAATTCTCATTATTGCAACTTGCTAGTCACACATATCTATTATCTCAGACTACAATACTATAAGAATATTTTTCTGTTGAATTTGCAGAGTTCCACAACTTGCTCAAGTTGAAGTGAATGAACACATACAGCTGAAATGCCAGATAAATACAATGTAGCATGGCAGATTTTTCAGCAAAAGTGGACACAAAATGGAATAACCAAGATTGCATGTTTCAATGGAATAGTGAAATTGGTCACATCTAAATAATACGCACATTAGCAGTTTTACAGTATAAGTGAAACACAATAAATGCTTTTTAAAGGGATGGTACAGTATTGGTGGAGATGAGAATTGGGCTTTTAACTTTTGTGAGATACCAAGAAAACACTTATGAAATACAGCTGTAGTACAGAACATACCATTTTCAGAGGAATTCAAAGTTTATTTGATGAAAATCGGGTTTGGAATGACTGAAACATCCAAGAACAAAGTAAAACAAAGTAATCGTAATAAAATGTGGGTCCCACACTTTATCAGAATCGCTCTGTTTTGGATATCTCAGCCATTTCAAAACCAATTTCACCAAATAAACCTTGAATTCCTCATGGAATTACATGCTCTTTCGTATTTCATAAGAGATTTCTCATTATCTCACCAAAAAATGTGAGAAACCTGAAATTAGGTCTCAACCAAAACTATACGATCCCTTTAATATGGCAAACAAATAGAACCGTGCAGATCAGGTATTTCAGACTGGACACAATTAACCATACTGTATTTGAAACTTGGCAAAGTCTTGAAGCCTTCTTGAGTAACGAACCATTGGCGTTGGCTAGACTGATCCTCTTGCACTTGGTGATGGTCTGGTACTCCCTCAGGACCTGTAGGACCAGGACCTTGTTCACATAGACCCAGATCTCCTCCCCTCCTCCGACAGCGATCTCCTCACTCCCGTTAAATGTCATGGCACTCCGGATGGCGCTGGTGAATCTGGACAGCAACAGGTCGACATTGTTTTCTTCACTTGATTTCCATTTTTCATCTGCTATGGGTTATTAATTTCTACTGTACTTCACTTTCTAGTTTGATTTCTGATTTGTGGTTTTGATTCTGATTTCAATTTCAATTTTCATTTCCACTTTGATTGCTGCCTATTTCAACTGCAATTTCAACCGTGATCAATGGTACCATATTCTCCTTGCTGATTCCTAAAAAAAAAACAACCTCTGAATGTTGCAGTTTTGGGTTCTTGTTATTCATTTAATTACAAGTGGAATTTCCTTCCTATGAATGCCATTACAACACTTTGAAAAGTAATGTACTCTTGCAATGTTGCAAAGAAGAAACAGTTTCACTTCATAATGCGAGAAAAAAAGAAAGAAAAATAAATTCCAAGGCAACAATTCACTCCATACTATTTAGCAATTTGAATCGATGTCAACTCTCAATTCGTTCTACAGATTCTCAAATATAAATCCAAGCTTTCCTACTTCATGGTATCTTCTTTCTACTGGGTCTTCAATATCCTGCATGAGAATGAGAGGTATATAGGAATTCAGCAAAATCTATGAAGGATCTCACCCAAAGTTGTGAAGGACGTAGGAACAGTCCCTCTGACCCTCTGCAGCATAGCCCAGGCCGTCTATCGGGAAGTAGGAGGCTGACCAATATCTAACCCATGAAACAAAGAGAAAGTAGAGAGAGGAGAAAGAGAACTTGTGAAACAAGCAGAAGTTACATGGAAATAAATAAACAAATGCAATGTATAAATTGTAATGCGACAAGGCCAATTGATTGCCACGAATGCTAACAAGTCAAAACAATAAGCAAACTCTTGTGAAACAATAAAGAACTTTAATATGGAAATGAAATGAACAAATGCAATATACATTCACATGTGAAAAGGGCAACCGATTGTGAGCAACAAAAAACAAAACTAAGCCAAAAGAAACTCTTTCTACTCTTATGCGTGAAACGTTCTCATGCCTAACTCAAACAACAGCTTGCCATCTTCATTTTAATATTGCTCAAACTCACAAAACTTCATTCAACTCGACTGATGATTTGACAACTAGCTATTAGCAAGAAAATGGTTTTGTCATAGAATTTACATCACACAAAAGTTTGCAATTTTTTCTACAGCTTTGCTGTACTGCATTCCCACCAGAAATGCGTCTTCAAAAAACCCCCCCAAAAAACATGTTTTTCCAGAAGCTCCCACGCCCTGTGATTTTTGAAATATAGAATATTGGGGATTGGCAACATGGCACATAAAAAGAGTTAAACAGCTAGGGAAAGATGGCCGAGCCAAAAACACAAAACAAAACAAAACAAAACTTGCAGTCAAGTATGTAATGTAATCAATCATGATGGCTTTTTTTCTCTCAAACGCACCGGTTCACAGAAGAGGTGTTCAACCAAGGAAGCACAATGTTCGTCTCAAACACGTAGCTGCTGTCGACGACACGGAACCAGTTGGAGAAGGCGTCGTTGACGGGGTCGGCGGACTCACTCAGCCAGGATTGGAAGGGACTGTCGACATAGGTCGGCGACGATTTCAGCGTCTTGGTGGAGCTGTCAAAATCTGCATCTCCGTTGCTGTAAAGAGAGAATCAATCGATTTGATTATGACATACGTTTAAACCTGTCCTAGCAACATCTCTACAAAAACAACCATCTACAATGTATATACTAGGCAGAGTGACCACATAGGAATACCCAGTCAAGGAAACATATGATGTACATTGTAACCAATGACAAGACTTATTTACAGCTAGATGACTGAATAGTGGGCACAATGGCCACAAACTATCAACCAGCTTAATACTACAGTTGACTCTTTATGTGCCACGGTGGAAACCCCCTGATGTGTTTTTCAAATCTATGTAACTATTGAGCTGGACATGTAGTGAGCAAAGTTTTAGAGAAAATGCAAAGCTGAAATCCATGATAGTTTTTTTCTTTCAAATGACCAGGAGATATGACTGTAAAGGCATGCATGCCTTTTCCACACAAAACAGTGGCAAAAACTTTGAATTTACATGCATATCCATGCAGTGGGGAACACTGATTGCTAGTAAATCACCACATAAAATGCAAGCTACATATGAGAGGAACAGAATTGCGAAAGACACTTTCATTGTTCTGTGGCATTTGGCAATTTATTGATCTGTTTGTAGGAGTTTGGGCATTTGAGCAGAATATGCCAACTTGGCATGCCGTCGACTGAGTCAGGCGTGTGAACAACTCTACAAATAACCCCAGGGAGCTGATGTGCTTCTTTCAATTGATAAGAAATGGGATTATCAAATCCAAAGTCAATCCCTGGCTCAAGTTTCCTCTCTGCAGCAGTTGAGCCCCTATATGCAAGGCACTTCATCCTCATGGATTAGTTTTGTTTTGTTTTGTTTGTTTGTTTGTTTGTTTGTTTTTTTTTAGAGGACTTTCTGTAATTAATATAGCCGTCAATCCTGTGATTGGTCGCTTTCTTACAAACCGGGCCTTCAGTGACCTTGCCTCTTTAGCATTCGGGCAATACAAGCCATCTAAGTATTCCATATTATGAGAAGGTCTTTATTGTCTTACCTGAAGTCATAGTAGGTGATTGAGAAAGAAATGTCCCTTCCTTCCGAGTCTGTTATGTTGGTGTTGGCTGATATTGAGAGCAGAGAAAAGAAGAAGATTAACCCTTTTTGCAGCCAGGATCTAATAACATTTATACCTTGCCAAGAAGCTTTTTTCCACCAGGATTTTGTACCGGGTTATCCACCAAAACTTGACATAAAAGTGTAGCTGGAGAACAGCAAGCCCACTCAGGTGTAGCAATCTGCCTCAGTTCAACAGGAAGGCCATGCTGACACAATAGGGATTAGGTAATCTTATTCACTATTTTAATAGTTTCCAGACAATATGTGCCGTTTGGCAAAGAGAGCTTTTCAACATGCCTGCCACTTGGACAACACTTAAAGCACAGCTAGCATTAAAGACTTGCATTTCGGCCACTATCATATAAAATCCTGAAAAGGGAAAAGAATCAGAGATTTAGTTGTGAGTGTATACATCATCAAGGTCATTAAGGAAAAAAAAAAATCATTACTGAGTGAAAGCGAGAAACTACAGATACAAATACATATTGGCATTACAGGAAAATATTTGCTTTTACATCAAAATCGATCCACATACTTGTACATGAGATTCATGGACATTAACTATCAAAGTAGCTTTCGCTGTGCTACAAGATTGTGTGATGCAAGAAATGTTAACCCATTGAAGACTAGTCTTGAGTATACTTTGACAGGTGTTTAGAGGAATTGCTTAACCCACATCACAGCAAAATCAACTCATCCCAAAGGGGTTATGGATTACACACGCCATAATGGGCTTTGCATTTGAAGAGTTTTATAGCAAATGAGCTAAGCGCCATTTTTAAACATTTTAAAGTAAGTCCATCATCTGATAAGAGCAAAATTAAACCCTTCCAGTAATACCTCAGTTGTGACATAACAAAGAACTTTATAGTTATGACTAAAAATATCCTGTATTTTCTGACTATTTTTTTGCTTTTTAGCAGCTTTAATCACAAATATCTCAACTTAACAAGAATGGAGTTACCTCGTTTTGCGATAAAACTCTTCATCTGTCCACACCTACATTACTATTTTCTTCATTTTTTCTTTTCCTTCACAGCTTTAATCACAAATATCTAAGGCCAAGTAAAAAAAGAAACCAGTTTCTCGTCCTCGCCCGCATCGATTTTGGCCGCCGCATCGTTTTTTTTACTATTTTCAAAATGGCGCTGAAAATACCAAGAAATTCATAATTCTCGTCCCAGCCCGCTCCCCGCCCGCATCGATTTTCAGTTGCTGCATCGATTTTTTTGATATTTACTATTTTTTCGGCCGCCGAAAAAAAAAATCGACAATTCACCTACCAATCGTGATGTCTTATTTCTAATTACGCCTTAATTGCGTCCTCTACTTAGCTGTAGTACAGCTGTAGCTTCTGTAGTGCGTATGTAATAACGCATGCATTTCACACTGCGAGCTCGGCAAGAAGGAATGACCCACAAAGCAGTTGAACTGTAGTTGGCTGGGCGGGCCTGGGCTGTGATGTACAGCGCACTCGGCACGTCGCACATTTCTCTCGTGCTGTTGCCCGCTTCATGTGCTGCTAGATTGATTGCGCAATGTAACCACAAACCCCGTTATAACGAGGTCCGTGGGACCGGCGATATTACCTCGTTATAACTGGTACCTCGTTATAACCATACTCATCAAAAACAAAGAAAAACATAAGCATGACGTCATATACCCATCAATGAAACTTAAACATATCCTTTGCGTTGTTATTACACAATTATTGAGCGTTATTATTGAGAGAATAAAGGGAGATTATTTGTGAATTAGACGAAGAAATAGAGGCTGAAATGATAAGTGAATTCTTTATTGTAATTCTTGTTTGTTAAGCTTTTTCTAAACACCAGCGCAAATATGGGGGCAAATATATAGAGTAACATACAGGCCTTGTTTACCGTAACTTGCTAGGTATTTTTACGCTGTTGGTGCCCAACGGAAATGCAATGATTTCATGAATCATTTCGGCTGTAATCTTGTACACATGTACATTGGACAATATGATCGTTGCGCCAAAATGGATTAAAAATGCGTTCTTTATTTTCTTCCGAAAATCTCTTCGCGTTTTGTACGACCGTTCTTGAAAATACATTGTATGTGACAGGATTGAATGTGGGAGGTTGTCATCCTGTTTACGCAAATCTGTACCAGATCTATTCAAACTAATAAATGCGTTTGTTTCTTTTTCTGATTTAGGTTAACATGCGTCATTCAACTTTTTTTACGCTACTGTCACTTGGCGAGATCACGATGATTTCAAAGTAACATACGTGTGTTGTTTACCGCTAACTTGCGAGGTAGTATGCACCAACAGTGTAAAATATTTTACGCTGTTGGTGCCCAGCGGGAATTCGATAATTTCATGAATCATTTGGCTGTAATTTTATACAATGTATGATCGCTGCGCTCAAAGGGATCAAAAATGCGTTCTTTATTTTCTTCCGAAAATCTCTTCGCGTTTTGTACATCCGTTCTTGAACTGTTGAATGCGTTTGTTTCTATTTCCGAGCACCGATTAGGTAGGTTAACATGCGTTATTCAACAATTTTTACACTACTGTCACCCGGCGAGATCGCGATGATTTCATTAATTATTTCGGCTTTAATCATACACACTCATATTTAAATTATCATTTGTTAAATGATAATGAACAAATCCAGATCTATTCAAACTAATACATGCGTTTGTTTCTTTTTCCGAGCACCGATTAAGTAGGTTAACATGCGTTATTCAACTATTTTTACTCTACTGTCACCTGGCAGGATCGCAATGATTTCACTAATTATTTCTGCTTTGATCATACACACTCATATTTAAATTATCATTTGTTAAATGATAATGAACAAATCCAGATCTATTCAAACTAATAAATGCGTTTGCTTCTTTTTCTGAACACCGATTGAGTATAGGTTAACATGCGTTACTCAACTATTTGAATGCTACTGTCACCCGGCGGGATCGGGCGATGATTTTATTATCTCGGCTTTAAACATCCAAACTCATATTTGCTCAAAACCAGCAAAAGAACTGGAAGTCAGAACTAAAACTGGAAAGGATATAATGATGAGTTGCACACGCATTCCAATTGTCCATTTTTTGTCACAATTTTATTGTCGCTACATGAAAAGTTTTTGAAGGCATTACCTTTTTTTTTTCTCGTTGCACTGTGGTCTGACCTCATATCACGCACGCGTTTCTCGCAAAAAAGAAAATCGAATGATTATGTTTAATAACTTAGTAGGAACATCGGAAGGTGTTCCTATGTCTTATCGCGTGATTAAGAAGAAAACATGGAAGGAACGGTTCTCTGCAAAACGGGAAAAGACGTGAATAGCGAGATTTCGGTTTCCACTGTTTCATTTGTCGCGTGTTTGAAAGTGGCAATTTGGTCAAGAAATGGAACCTCGTTATATCCGATCAAATTGCTTATGTTTTTCTTTATCATGATTTACCGCAATTGTCCTCGTTATAACCGAACACGTTATAACCGATTCGTTCTGCCACTACACGCCAAGGAAAACGGAACCGACGCGATCACCTCGTTATAAGCGGTTCTTCGTTATAACCGAACTCGTTATAACGGGGTTTCACTGTAGTAGAGGAGACCAGCCAGCCAGCATAGCATCGTTCTGGAGCTTGGAAAAAAAAAAATTGTGGAGTGATGGAGAGAACCGATCTGAAGCGCACATGTGCACAGCGAACGGCTTTAAATAGTGAATATAGTATTCAACTGGTTCGTATTCTGTCTTTCAGTAAAAAGGAAATCAGGTGGTTGTTTCACAGGGTTGACAATTTATCATGGAATTTATTTCAGTCGTACATTTGTTGAAAGACATGTTTTATACCTGTTTCAATAAATAGCACAATACATCAGAATTGCTAGTACACTGGTATCAGAAATGCCATTACAACACTAAATACCAGTATTAAGATGGCCATTTTCCCTTCGACATCTGTAGTGGAAAGAAAAAGCAAATGTATTTCTGCATGCACAAAGTTTCATTTCAAGTATAGTACATATTTGTTTGAAAATGCACAGAGTGCAGGCAAGACATACACTTGGGACCTGGTCTCTCATAACACAGCTACCAGAGTGATATTTCATTTCGAAAAATTGGATATACAAAATAGTAAAGCCCTCTCTGGTTACCTTTCTCAGAATTGCCGGACGAGAAACACATGTTACTCTCATTTTGACAATCCTCGAAAAAATAGTAAGATATCAAATAGTAAGGCCCTCCCTCATCGCCTTGCTCAAAAAACCCGCACGAGAAACTACTATCTTTTTTTTACTTGGCCTAAACTTAACAAGAATAGAGTTACAAAATTGTGGCTCGTTTTGCCATAAAGCTCTTCATCTGTCCACACCCACCAGTGTTCTCAAGTGTCGTGATGGGGATACTCTGCCCCTCAACGCTGGAAGTCCTGTTGTACGTCAGCCGGATGGTGCAGGCGTAGTCGGTGCCGAACTGCACGCCATCGGAGGAGGTGAAGAGGAGGCTGGTGCCGGAGGAGGAGTTCCCGCTCCCCGCGCTCCCACTCACCGTGGGGGCGTTGTCGCTCGTGCAGTTTACTACGTACGACCTAGAGTGAGACAACCAAGAAGTGTTGAAGTACAGGTTGGTGGAGGCACACTGTAATTATGAAATGACAAACCTGCTCCAAAAGCAGTTGAAAATTCTAGAGAGTAATATCTGTGCTCAACCACACCGGATAAATTTTGCATATTTTAAATAGCACAAAATAAAAATATAAAACTGCATTATATATTACAAGTAGAATATCTGCATGTCTTTACTTTTAGACTGGTTTCATGTCAAGCAAAGTGTGTGAAAACTTTGTATTTCTTTTACAGTACTCCACGTGCTGTGTGAAAAGTACAGGCATAGCAAAGCACTTCAAGCTAAAAGTCTTAAATCAAAATCTACATTTATACTAGCACCACCAATGGCAAACAATCACTACAGCCACAACAGCAACAACACATACAGAAACCTCCACAATCAGCCCAAGCACCACCCTCAACTCCTCATCACTACCCAAAACCATTACCACCACTATACTGCTTTCATTGCCATCACCACCACCCCAACACCGTACCACCATTTGAAGAAATCATGTACCATCACCATCACTGTCACTCCCATGCCCCCCCCCCCTTATACCATCCCAAACCACTATGATCACCACTGCTTCAATCGCCGACACCACCACCCCAGGAACCCACCACCATCCGATTAAATCACCCCCACCATCACCTCCAATCCCCAACCACCACCACCCAAAGCCACAACCACCACCACTGTTTCCATCGCCATCACCACCACCGACACCACAAAACTCAGCTAGCTCTAATTACCAGTCTTCTTCACTTCCATTCACAGCTGGGCTCAGAGCTCGAGGCGGGTCCCAGTCTACAAAGATCTGTTCAAAGGCTGGAGTTGTCACATTAATCTCTGTGGGAGCTGCAAAAAGAAAATAGATAAAAAATAAATAAATAAGTATTATAACAGGAAGAAAAAGTGAATTACTTTAATTGACCAACATTCACATAAGACAGTGTATCGAGTGTACAGAGTATATGTAAAAATGGATAGCAATCTACTTTCTATGAAGCCGTCAGGTTTTCAAACATACAATATGTAGTGAGTAAATCAGTTATCACTGGTTACCTAGAGTCCAGAAGATTCATGATTACCAAACCCATGGGTACCACCCCCTGGATCTGCCCCGAATAAAGCTGAAAGTACATGAAGTACATAATTTCGTTATGTGCTTTGAATTTAATACCAAACAGCATTAATTACATTCTGTTTTCATAGGAGACGATTTTCTTAAAGTAACGGGGCATGGTGGCCAATCGCGTGTTCCATCATCCTTGCGATGGCCCCTGCTGAGTTTGATGACACTCCGTCACTGGGTTTTCAACAACAAAAAAAGTAGAAAATGCAGAAAGTTCATACAAGATGGATGAGAGCAGACGAATAAATAAAGCCTGATTCAAAAAGATGCTGGACGATGAGTGACCGCATGAACCAAAGGCTTGGGTGAGCTTAATTTAAACCCATTGAGGACGGACTGATTTTGCTACAACATGCATCTCCCATAGACACCTGCCCGAGTATACTTGGGACTCGTCCTCAGCGGGTTAAGAGTCTTAAAACTATTACTTACTACAGAGACACCTGTCTACTACAGAGGCACCACAGACACCTGCCCGAGTATACTCAGGACTCGTTCTCATAGGGTTAAAAGTTTTAAAATCATTACTTACTACAGAGGAAGAGGTTGGCATCCACGTTGAGGAAGTAGGTAGGTGATGATGAAGATGATGATGCCAGGGAGGTGCCTGCCAATGAAGCGGGTGTGGCACATTCACCCCCACTGACCGAAGACTGGACATCCTCCAGAGAGAAGTAGACATTGCAGCTGCAGGCAAGGTTGTTAGTGTCCAAGTCCCTTGATAAGAAACAGGTTGAAAGATGAGAAGATTGTGGACATTTGAATAGTCAAAAGATCCAAACTCTTTTTTTTTTTTGGTCGAGTACCCCTTTCCTGCACCCGGGGAACCCCGCAGTATGAAACGAAACTTGGTTGAAACCTAATAGGGGAAGCCTAGGTGAAACACCGATTAAATTTTGGGCAATTTTTACCCTAGAAGCGTCCTGGGTAAACACCGATGGTTCAACGGGAAACCACCGGTGGTTCACCTAAGAACGCCCAGCGTGAAAGGTCGTCGCGGTGAAACACCGGGCGAAATATGCAGATTATGTCAAAGGTCATGTTTTGTTTCCTGTCATGCACACGTTTTTCGCTAGCTATCGCGCGCTCCCAAATTAATCCACAAGTAATGCGTGTATGTAAACATACACACGACTAGTATGTCGTTCGTGTGATGTACACCGGCATTGTATGGGATCGTGTTGTATTGTACGCATGCCGTATACAAATAAGTGCTGCGCAAAACTGAGATTAGTACTTGAGTTGCCGTGTCGTTTGTTCTGTTGAATGTTGCAGTTGACTTAACTATTTTGGAGTGAGGTTCTGTGAGAGGTAGAGAATTACGAGTACGAACCACTAGTAAAGTATCACGTTCATATTAGCGCGCGAAATGTCGCGCCATATTACACACTTCCGCTGGAATCGGCCGCAGTACGAGCAGAAAACACGTCTAGGGGAAAGTTGCAAACAAAAATTCACCAAGAGCATTGTCGTAGGTGTGAAAAGACGGCACTGAAAATTTCACCAGAGGTTCCCCGGTGAATTCACCGCGGAATCCAACGGTGGTTCACCGAGAGGGGCAGCGGGAAAGGGGTATAAGACTGCATCAGATGAATTTAAAAAATGAAAGTCATTTCATCTGTTGGGTCCCTATTGGGGGAATGGATCTAGGCATATCAGGTTTGAGATGAAAATGTTTAATACTGTCTAGAATCATCTTCTTATTCTTATCCTTTTTCGTCTTCCTTCTCTAGTCTTAACTTTTCCTCCTGCACCCTTTCCATATAAGTTATATTCATCTGACTTTAAATATCATCTCAAACTTTTTCCCTTTTCCTTCTTTGTTTTATACTTATACTTCCTCTCACTACTCACATCCTATTCAGCATCATTATCCTCTTTACTTTTCTCTTCTTCTTATTGTTCTCATTCCTCTTCTTATGTAATTCATTCTGTCTCTGTTTGCATTAGTTCTCACAAAACCACGTGCCAAAATCCCCTAAAAGTACATAACTGAACTACACAGCATAAGTGCAAAGGGCGGTATTAAAGTTGGCTCAGTCGGTAGCGCGTCTGCCTCACGATCACGTGGCCCGGGTTCGAACCCGAGTCTGGACTGAGCAATGTTGTGTGTAAGCATACCGTCCCCTCTAGCAAGAGGCAAAACACTCTGTCCCTCGGATATATAGGACATACAATGGAGTTCCCATATATGAGAGAGTAACAACTCATGCACGTAAAAGATCCCGCTTCATTCATTCATCACAAAGAGCAGGGTGTTTAACCCGGTGAAGTGATCCCACCTCACATCCAACTGGATCCAATGGAAGACCAGCTTAACGTAGCTGAATATGGGCTATCCAGCCATCTTCTCAGATGGAAATGAACAAACAAACAAACAAACAAACAAAAAGAGGTTTTCTCTCTCCCTCCCTCTTTTTCTGTCTCACTTTCTATTTATTAATATTAGGGGCAGATCCACGAATTCCGTAAAGGGGAGGTACTTTTACAGAATTAAAGGGAAGGTACACGCCCCGGATATTTTCTTTTTATATCTATTGTTTTAAAAGAAAATGAAGAGGAGGCATGCACCAGATGCGCCCCCATCTGGATCCGCCAGTGCGTATAGCTGTACATCTCCAGCTCATATGAAAAATGCATCATGAATTCTGTAATTGCCATGACGTGGCATTTCCACACCGTCAAAACATATCCCCCTTCAGTAGTAATAATCATTTGTACAAAATCATTATAATTTACGATAACATACTTTGAACACTTACATCCATTATTAGCTTCCAATATAGTGTAACTATAAACGATGTACTGGTGTTGTATTTGTTCATTGATCACTCAAATTAAAAATCTGCCCATTATGGGAACTAGGCACTTGATCAACGCATAATTAAAGCTCAATATACGAAATATATGTATCAACGACAGTTAATAATGAGTTTGATTATAAAAAAGAAGAAGAAAAGACTGAGAAAAAAAATCCCACTCACAGGGAAGAGAGGGAATCCAGCTGACTAAACGCGTCCAGGCCCAAAGTCCGGATCTGGTTGTTGGAGAGATCTCTGCAACAAAGAAGAGAAGTTTGGTCATGAAAATCAGACTGTGTGAAAGCAGTTCATGCAAAAATTTAATATTGATCAGACATAAAGTATGTTCACTGATGGGCTCACATATTCTTTTGTTAACTACTGTAAGAAAACCTGAATGGGTCGGTGAAAGTAAAAAACCTGGTAAGCTCAGCCTTGATGGCTATGTATGTTTTCATATGAGTTTTATAATAAATCAAGCACACTACTATGTTAGAAAAAAGTAAACTGGCCAAAAAATACATGCAGGTTTGATACAGGAAAAGAACAGATAAAGATAGAAGAAACTCCATGATCTTTCGATCAAAGTCCTTCTTCTGGTCAGTGTCACAAAACTAAACATGAATTTAGGCCATGACTGTGGGCACTCGTCTACATTTTGGGAACCCGGTACACCAGTTTCATAGAAGGTTCCTGTACGGAATGGGCTAAAGAGACCATGATTAAATATTGAGGCATGCTGGTACAAGCAAAAAACACAGAAACAAAATTTGAAAAAAAAAAACCCAAAGTAAGAGTGAAGTGTGCACCTACACACACAAAAAAAGATGACATACAATTTACATTCTTGGAAGCAAACTCTGGCAAGGCTGGATACTTACATTGTATTGAGATTATCCAGCGGGTCAAATGCTGGGAAATGCTCTATGAAGTTGTTGCTCAGGTATCTGCCAGGGGATAAAATGATTAAAAATCTTTCAATTTATACCTTCCACACATCTCTGCCATCGACAGCACAATTGCGACGGAAATCAGCACTAACATTGCCTGCGAAGAATCTACAAAACTAGTATATTGAAGATATATATATATATATATTCATGCTAATTTTGCATAGTTCATGGACAAAATCAGGCTATCTACTATTTTGTATTTCAATGTTTTACATGTTTTTTTTAATATTTGTCAGAATCACTATTCCAAGCACACAAAAAAATTATAAATTGATTTCAATCAATAAAAGCAAAAAATAAGCAGGCTTTTATGAACTTTGACTACAAGAGCAATTTGCAATGAAATTGTACATTAATTCAAATTTTCGAGTAATTTCTGGTGCAACATGCATGTAACATGCATGTTACTACATATCTATGCATAACTTCAAAATCACGCCCGGGTTTCGCAAATTTGGTGTCAAAAGATGCAGGAGACTCAAAAGATCAATCTGTGATGGTGACATTCTGCACAATATATGTTGCCATCGCAAATTCGTCCGGTTAGGGTTAAACACTTACATGTTCCTCAGCTGATTGAGACCATCAAAGGCCCCGTCTCCCACCGTCCTGATGTTGTTGTCATTCATAACCCTGAAAAAGGAAGAGATATCTCAATTAACCCTATCTGTTTCAGGAACTTTATAGACAGTATGAACAATGCTGCAGGATTTTGTGAGTTAATTGGCAGTAAAAGCAGACAAAAGTACAATATTTTAGGACCTAGTGATTCCTGATGATCTCTATCTGATGATGTTAACCTCTCTATTTATCAGATGCAGTTTGACACTAGCTGTCACATTGTACAATGTACATGTATTTCAACATCACAGTGAAGAGTATCATGCTATAATGCATTATATGGAGTAAACACACAGAAACATTGAAACATATTTGGGTGTGGCATTGTCCATCACCCCTTTGTGTGCCCAGGCACTATTTTTAGCTCAACATTAAAAGCTTTTTTCTTTTTCTTTTTTCCCGCCAACAGTGAGTATTTAACCCATCCAAACTTCAAGTACGAACAAATCCACTCGGGAGTAAGACATGACTGTGATGTTTAATCACAAAAGCTATGTGTACAAAATGCCAGGAGAAATATTTAGGAATTTGTCTTTGGCAGACATGAATTTGGTGGTGCTAATTTTGAAATTGATATACATGTGTAGAGCTGTATACTTTTGCCCTACTTCATTGCACAGAAAATATTCTAAAAAAAGAACTTGACGTTAGAAACTGTAAAGGTCATGTTCCCAAAGTCGCCTTTATGGGCATTCTTCCTCCTTTTATGCTCTCTGAATCTATATGAGTATCATGATGACACAGCACATACATACACGTCAGTCTAACAGGAAGGCTATAGTGGCAGATTACATAATCTGTGTCCATAGACAAGAGGCTGCCAGACATCTTTTCTTTTCTACTTACAAGTCTCGTAAGCTGGTGAGAGGAGTCAGCAGTGTGGATGCAATCTCCTCAATCTGATTGTGCTGGAGATATCTGGAAAGGTTGGTGGAAGAGAAGCAGCAAGTTGAGAATTCAAGAGTCTTCATAATGGTAAATGTTGCACATTGTTGATCATGTTGATCAAAACTGTATGGTACAAAGATATCACTGTTTATTATGCCATCTGTACGCATTCTATTTTCACCATACATGTATATCATCTATTCAAAAAATGATAAGAATGTGCTCGTGTTACTGATATACTGTATAATACATGTATACATTGTAGCTTTCATACGTGATTCATATATAAATGTAAATTTTGAAATATTATCCTGCAAATTCTGATCATCTGCACAATGAAACCTATGATTATCTATCACCCTAAGTGTATATAAATGTCTAGAAGAACCCACTTCAAACAAAGACAATTTAGTCTACAGTATATGAAATGAGCATGATTTTAACTCATAAGATTACAAAGATTTGTTTTTCGTTTTTTTTTGTGTGGAAAGATCATCTCACAAGTTTTCATGACTACCTCTGCTAAAGGGGCAATGGTACAGAATGCACCAAGATGTGGCTTTTGCCCATCCATGCATCTACAACATATCCACCCCAAACAATCACGATGAATAGCCTAAAGGTACAACGTATTGTACTCTAATGTATTCCTCCCCATGGCAACCAGCGGCATGCACCTGCAATCACCACAATGTTTATATCATGTATATGATTTTCTGTTTGTATTCTATGTTCGCTTGTATTGTATGTTGAATTGCCCAATAAATAAAAAAAAAATAATAATAAAAATCGCCCCCGGCATATTTCTATTGAAAATGCATGGATAAATCACATTCCTGGACTCACAGATAGATGGTGCTTGTAAGTGACGTGAAAGCATTGTCCGAGATGGTCCCAATCTGATTGTAGGACAGATCCAGGTAGTACATGGACTGTGTCGAGAGGGCGGCTGCTGGGAACTCCGTAAGTAAATTGTTTGTCAAATATCTACGCAACACGGGAGTAGATGAGGTGAAGAGATTAGAACATTAATCTGCTTATCTACGTATATCAGCCATCTCTTGAATCTTTACCAGGTGGATTAGTGTCACACATGAACAAAGCATCAATAAAAGTTAATATTCACATATAATCCAAGAGGGCACAAAACTGAAATGACAAACTATTTGAACAATTGTGTTTGTCAAGTGTCCAGCATATGGAAAAATAAGATAAGGAGACAGCACTTTGTTTGTTCAGATTTACAAAGTATCTCTTTACCTATTGCATATGTTGCAACTTTAAAGTATTGATTGCTGTAAAGCATTTATATGAATATTTGCATATAATCAAAACAGAGTACCAAAATACCACCATTAAGCTTTCCTTACAAAATGCATAAAGAGAAAAAAAATATCTGGTAAGAAAAAAAATGAAACTATTACATGATAACAACTGAAGTGACAGAATAGATAAGCAGGTACAAAAACAAGGCTTGTGTTGAAACCACATATTTCTTGTCACAAGATAGTTTGGAAACATATGATTTGAGGTGATTTTGTGAGTAGATGAATTCGAGATCAAGAAGCACGGATACAGAAATGGAAATGTTGAGTATAATTCCTACTCAAAAGAAGAAAAAAAAAGTTTAACAATTTTCCACCTTTGAGATGGAGGGCAGTGTGCTTCCTTTAATTGAGACAAGTTTTTCTGCTAATAGATAACATTGTGAGTGTGGTTCAACTTAAAAAGAATGAGAAATATATGAATTCACATGTAAATATCATTATGTACGAAATGATATAAACTAATCTACAACAAAAAGCCAGTGTACTTACATTCTGGTGGCAGAGATATCTTCAAAAACATTGGTGGTCAGTGAGGCTATCTGGTTGTTCTGAAGATGTCTACATTAGCAAACATAGAAGCAAGAGACAAAAGAAATTGTGAGGATTTCTTAATCAACGGTATTGGGAGTCTTGAACAATGTGGTGTAGCAATAAGTCCTCCAAAAAAACAACTTTGTGGACTGATGTAGACTTGATAAAAAGAAAGCACACAAATGATTTGAAGAGTTTTTGTTTGCAAAAACCGATAAGTCCAAATTTGCCAAATGGAGATATTTGCGATTAAAGGTCAAGAAAAATAAACAGAATAATAAGAAAAATTGTGCTTCTTTTGACCATAACTTCAAAAATGTACATTTATATGTAATGACCAATATATCACTTAAAAGGTATTATTTTGTACTTTATGACAGAGACCGTACTTCAAAATCTTCAAAAATGGACTTATCGGTTTTTGCAAACAAACTCTTCATTTCTTTCAAATTATTAAAAAAAAAAATATATGAAATAACAATCCTTGTTGAAAAATGATGCTACAGAACAAGGAATTATGAAAAGGAATAGTTGTATGCAGAAAATGTCTCCTGAAAAAAAAAATAAATAAATAAACGCTGCAAATTTAATGATCCTTTTGTGAATGTGAAGAGATCTCAACTTTGAAGCCCCTTTTCTTCAAACTAGTATTCTGTCATTTTCGTTTTCCACCATTTTGTGAGATTCCATCTAGATGACTGATGTCTTACTTTAAATGTAATTACAATCCTATTTTTTTTTTTAGAATCTCGTAAGATTAACCCTCTTCTTGCCATGGATGTTGGTCAGTGTGAAGAACACGAAGGGATTTTCTGAGCCAATTTGCAAGCAACACATGCAAAGGGTTAACTCAAAAAAAAAAATAGATCTGGTGACCTTCTTTGCAGGTATTTTGAAGAAGGCTTCTATGATATTCTTACATCTTTTCCACAGTACAGGTCCCTCCACATAGCTTGCCTTCAATGGAGTCTATCACATTGTCCTGGAGATACCTGTCAAACACAGAAATCATCACTTGAATTTTATAGAAGACCTGAATACACAACTTGTGGCAAAGACCAGAGTCTATTTAATAGGATCGAGGAAAAATTATGCAGGAAAAAAAGTAATATTCTTTATTTTTCATTTATGGGTATATCATGTTCACTTACAGATTGTACGTCTAGCTAAAATGTGAAACAGGCACATGGCTATCTAATATTTGCAGGGACTCTCCAAAGATGACAGCCAGACTGGACTTGGGCTGTAAACACTTAACCTTACATTCCTGGTTGTTCAATTAAAAAAAAAAAAAAAGTAATGCATCATCACAAAGCCATATCATGTACAAAAGAAAGTAGTTATTTGGTTTTGGGCAGATATGAATTCGTCAGATAATAACCTTAGTACAATCAATACAGAATTTTCATTGCTGCGAAAAGATACATTGCCAAAGCTACATTGTTTTTAGCTTTTAAGAATTTGTTGTTGTTGTTCTTCTTCTTCAGTGTATGAGAATACACTGACTTTACATCAGTGACATGATGATCAAACTAAAAATTCTCCTACAAACCGTGAGAAGTATTGATATTAAAAGTACAGTAGCATTTTCATCCTAATATCAAACATCGCTATAATCTCTTTTGAAGGCACATACTGAACTTATCTCTTCTTCAGCACTTAAAAAAAAAAGACATACAAAACCATTTTCATCAACTATTTTGCCATTAGTCTATCATTGTATGCCTTCATCATCCAGGTTGCCATGACAACAAACCCACTTTGACTGTAGGAAAACCGATATGATTTAAATATCAACATCACCTCCAGTATCGTGTCAGTGAAATCATGCACCTTAATTCCAATGCATTTAGAGTGATCACAAAATATTGTGAGTCTTGAATCCACAATCTGTACTATCACAAGCGCCATCATAATCCGTATTGTCATCACCATGATTATACTCACAACTCGTACGAACTTCCTGTCACGTCGTAGAACGCCTCGTCTCCGATGAAGCTGATCTGGTTTGCGTTCAAGTAGCTGTGCAGAGAAACAGTCATATTATAGCCAGTCTTACAGTTATGTACACATTAAAAATGATGCATGGAATTGTGACACACATGGAAAGCGCAAATCCATCAATCTTTCATTACCCAATCAAATCTTGTGAGAATTACAATGCAGGTATCATCCTCTTCTCATCCTCAAATTGGCAACACTGAATTCACTCCATATTTATACTACAGGAAGATTTTAAAAACTGGTTCATGACTTTTGGGATCTTTACACAAACAGGTGGATCTTTTCTTTAACCAGTTAAGGACGGACTGATTTTGCTTCAGAAAAACATCTTCCATAGACACCTGCCCGAGGATACTGGCTTAAATAAAAACACAGATTTGACTGAGAAGCTTAAAGGTTTATCTACTGAACTGTGTTGGCAATGTTTAAGACTTGGTAATGAATTTAGCAAGTTAGAGGCTTTGAAAAATTTTGCTAATTATTCAATAAACAATTGTATGACTTGTAAACATCCAAGGTATGAAAAAAAAGATCTCCTCTACTTGATGAAACACTAGAGAAGAATAACAAAAATCATCAACAAATCAATACAGTAAACCCCCAAAGGCTGATTGATTGGTTAAAATTTTACAATTTAGGACTGAATACGGATTGACTAATACACTGATTGTTCCCCTACACACAAAGCTGCCCACTCTCACACTATTGCATGCCAACCAGGAAGGTTCTAACACAGCACTCTAACAGTACTGTATACGCTATATATTTCGCGGGGGTTTTATTTTCGCGAATTTCGCGAGTCGGGAGCTATTCGCGAAATTAACAACACGCGAAAATATTACCTTCCAAAATGAATCCCGTGCCTTGATGAAATGAACATTTCAGTACTAGCATACTATGTCACGGCTTACCGAACAGACCATACTGGCTAAGCTTGTTTACGCACATCCACGTCTACTTACGAATACTGCAGAGAGCCAATCCATTATCTCAAGAGGACCACTTGTCAGAAATCTAACGCGATTGACTTAACCACTTCAAAAATGTTGAATTCTAACTTACTAGTTCGCGGAGTTTGGTAAGTTTTTTTTCATGCAGTGTATAACTAGTATCATTCTTATTTGCTAGTAAGTTGAAAATTCACACTTTCTTTGCCACTTCATATTTTCTCTGGTCCCCAAATCGCGAATTTAACCACTCGCGAAAATGTGTGACAGCGGCAATTAGCAAAAATTTATGTACGCAAAAATTATAGCGTATACAGTAATATATTTGGGTTGCCTGCATGCTGCTGCATATAGCCAAGAACTATTTTAAAAACAGGCACACCAGTCTTTTATATCAATAACTCCTTCTGTGCCACTGACTTTGGACACAGTGTCTACAACGCTACTGAGGTTATCTGTTCCAAAGGGTAATTGACACTCGTGAATCACACAAGGGGTTAAATACTCACAAGTCCCAGGAGATAGACATCTGGTAGAAGGTATGCGTCTCTAGTGATGTCAGCTGAAGACCCCCGAGGTATCTGTAGTTGAATCACCAAAGAAAGAAAACAAAACCACATTTTTAAAAGATTACTACTGAAATACATGGTACTGTATACGCTGGTATTTTCGTGAATCACGGTTGGATCACAAATTTAACAGCACACGAATAGTGCATTCACTTTAGTGTCGGCATCAATTCGCCAAAATAATATCTTGCAAAGTTGTCTATTACTTCCTCATTCGTGAAAATATCTGTAAGCAAAATAACAGCATAGTTAGCTGCATCAATTTCTGGCTATGAGTTGCAGGGATATCCAAGCAAGGCATCACCTCTTCTTTCTACAAGTTTCTATCAAATCAAGAAGCTTTTACAGAAAGTTTCTGTAGTGAGCTTACAAAGTTGTAGGAGAGTCCACTATCAAATTCTTCCACTCTTATTCCTTATATGTGACCCTGCACCTCAAAACAAACAAACAGTCGCCAGACATGAATTTTTAGTTAAGACCATATTCTGAAAGAGCAGACTTTAAACTTTAAAATGATGTATAACTCAAATCAAATGGACTCTCCTAACCTATCTAAATATTGAAAAGAAAGCACAAACTAAGGAAAAGTGTGAACTGAGAAAAGAGGCTCTGAAGTACAGTGTCTATTCGAGCGCTTAATCTTTACCAAACCATGCTGGCTGTGCGATGAATGGGACAAAAACAGGAAGTAAACAACCAGAGTAACAACAATGAAGGGATTATCAGATTAAACTGAAATTAAGCATGCCTCATTAACACATTTTGTCTATAATTAATGCTAACTTTCAAAGCAGTAGCACTATCCTATCAAAAGTTATTAGAGTTGAAAGTGAAGAGTGTGGTCAAGGTTTTTCAGAAATGAAAAAGGGATTCTAAAGACACACCTAATCACACTATTCTACCAAAAATGTTCGAGATAAACTGCTAAAAAACACACTTTCCTGCCCATTTTATGATACCAAATTTTAGCATAATGTAAAAGAAGACCCGCTCTTTCAGAAAATATGAAAAAGTTAAGTTCGGCTAGGTTGACCCATTTCACTTATTTTCAGTCCTCACGCAGTATCAGTGTGTGCGACTTTATGTTCGTTTTGAGGTGCACGGTCACATATGTACTGAATATGCCAAGTATTTTGCAAGGGTTTTATTCTCACTTAAATTACACAAATTAGGTGCTATAAGTAGCTCTAAAAAAGAAATGCCCAAAAATATTACTTTGATCTTGATGTGAATGTGGAATGCAAGCAAACACTGTACATTTTTCCTCTCAGTTTTGTACAAGTACTCCACAACTGCAAATTTAACCACTTGCAAAATTGTTGGGAAGTCTTGATTCCCCCCCCCCCCCCCCAAAATGCAATCATTAAATATATCATTTTGTAGTCAGCGATGCCAAGTTGTCAGTCTCTAACAATTTCCGTCAAATCCTTGGTTTTGATTGGCTGAGAAGCTCTGGTCACTGACTGTTACTAATGGTAATTGTCAGAGACTGACAATTGGTGCTTGTCAGGGCCGAAAAACTCTGATGCAATGGTGCCATGCACTTACATTCTGCCGACCGATGCGTCTAGGAATGCCTTGGATTGCAGGGTCTTCAGCGGGTTGCCAGTAAAGGTGAATGATTGGCTGAAAGAGAGCAAGATATGAAACAAAGCTGGCAGAGTTTTGCCCATCTTTTCTTTCTTTTTTCTTCTATGTTAGGATCAGAGCACATTACGTCATTGATCATCTTGTTCTCTCACATGGATAGTGAAAGTCAAAACATGCCAAGCAATAAATGAGATTCTTTTTCCCATTGGAAAAGAACAGACAGGTTGGTAATCTGCTTGAGCGAATGCAGTCAAGTGGTATGTGTTTACCCTTTCAACAGTAAACTACATGTGCCATTGAACAATACAAGATGTAACATACGGATAGACTGTGCGCGGATGGGTCCAAAAACCTTGTTTTCTACACAATGAGGGCACTCGCATGGGCCAGCAAAAGTCAAAATCTAGTGACCTCAGTCTTTATTTGCTATGTACGTTTTTATGAATTTTATAGCAACTAAAAACAAAAAAAAAACAAAAACGCCCCACTACATTTAGGTGAAAGTTACACAGAGTTTTGATGCAGAATAAGAGAAGATATTGATAGAAGAAACTTTACCATTTTGATCAAAGTCATTCTTTGCTGGTCATCATGACGGAAATAAAAATAAACTTACAACTTTAGGCCACGAAATGCATACACTCTTAGTTACATTTAGGAAATTTGCCTATTAGTTTCCTGTATAGGAGTTGACATTACAGGAACCTGGTAAACCAAACTCTTGCAAGGAACAGGTTACAAGAAACAAGCATTTAAAGAACATAAGGAACGCAATAACTGCAGACCCTGACTAAGGGATCCCACTCGCAGAAAGAAGTGCTGCACCTTGAGGCCTTTGTCCCATACAAGGGGGCTTTTTAGCATTGACCCCTTCTTAAAGTCAATGAGCAAAATTTGCACAGGTATCACAAACAAACAGGATAAGGCATTTAAATAAGGCCTGATGTGGCAATCGGTGCGTTAAAAAAAAAGTTTGTACTATAGACATCTCTCTGTACCTTTAGTAAAAGAGAAAGAAAAGAAGAAGAAGAAAAAAAAATTCTCCTCACCTAACTGACACTCCTTCGAAGGCCCGTGATTCAATGATGTTGATGTCATTATCACCGAGATCGCTGGTTGGTTTCAGGAAAATTAAAAACAAAGAAGAGAAGAGGTTTTAATAAAGGGTACTTTCCATTTCCAGCTTAAAACTGTTAAAGGGCAACTACATTGAAACCATTTGTGACCCGCTACAACAAAAGGATCCGAAAGTCGGGGGAGGACAATTTTCTGAAAATGGCATGACATGATTCCCTTACTCTTTTACTTTAATTTCATACATAACACAACTCATAAAAGTACTCGGTTGCGGACATATCAATGATTTTATTAGCGCATGTCAAGTGGTTGGGGGAAATCAGAGTTGCGAGAAAAACGCCTTCAAAGTTTTCCTTCCGACACTATCATGATCAAGGGGAGGCGAAACAGTTTTTACCGCATGACAATAGAAGGTAACTTGTATGCTCCTAGCGACCTCCGCGATGTTCATTCAAGCTTAGCGCCGGCGGTCTACGCACGACCAATCAGTAATCGGGATGCCACACACTGACAAATAAGATCACTCCCTCGTTTCTAGGGGCGGAGTCTAGCTGCGGCGCTAAATCCAAATCTTCGGACACGTTTCTGTTACCTTTAAAGTCGGAAAATAAGGCCCAGAAAAACTCTGATTTCTTGCCTTTCCTTTCATCATTTAGCTCCAAAATTTCGGCAGATGATAGACAAAACATTAGACTACAAAATCATGCCAAAAACAGAAATCCGATTGTTTTGACCAAATTTGATGACGTGACTTCAAACTCGATTTTCTCGGCTCAGCTGTCAGCGACTTTAGGATCCTTTTGTTGTAGCGGGTCACATTTTTACATCGGCTTTCATCAAGAGAGCAAAGATGAATGCAATAGGAGAATGGTCAAATTTTCAACAGATCTGACATGAAATGATAAAGTTACACATATTTACATCACATGGGAAATACACAATATTCACGTCATGAGATGCACTGGATTTTCTTGCTCCCTACGTAAAGTACTCACAAGAAACTTGTTGCCAAATTTAGAAATGTTCCAGTCTTCACAGCTGTTATACGGTTGTTTTGGAGATACCTAGAAATGTGAAGATAAAAATGCATACATACCAAAGACAAGCAGAAGACTGATATTTTTTTTCTCACTTCACTCGAAGCATCTCTAAAACGATTTAGAAATCTACAATACTAGACTTGTATCTCACTACGTACAACAACATATCACACTTAACCAATTAGAAAGATGACCACATGGATGTATAATTGAGTCATGTTCTTCAATACACCTGTTGTATGTCAATGTTCATGGTATCTATTGAACCCTTGGTAAAGACATTGAGAACAGATTGATGTAGAGGATTTTCAATCATTAATTTTGAATTGAATTTGAATTGATATGATTTAACGTGACATTTACAATATGTAAAAAGTTAACTTGCAGGCAAGCAACCATAGCTGGAAGACCCCAGAAGGAATTATACCCCCATCTCACTAGACAGCGATTCTGTTACGACCATCAAAAATCGACAAAGCGCGGCAGATCGTGGCTAAAGCGCGGCGGATCGTGGCTTGATCGCTTTAAATCTTCTCCATCGTATCTTGAGCGGTTCAGAAGCGCGGAGGGTCGCCACCATCGCCATGGTCGGCGACCTTGCTACGGAAGTTTTGAACATGTCCAAAACTAGCGAGGTCGCTGTGGTTTTAGAGCGTATCACAATTACCTCACGAGCGCATTCAAAGCGCCACATTTGTAACTCTGACAGGGTAGCAACGCGTTAGGCGTAACTCAAGCGCATCGAAAGCGGCCCCCATCGCCCATGAAAATTACCACTTTTACAGCATTATGTAACTGGAACTATAACCATGAACAAAATAAAGCGATGCACAGACCAGGAAGGTGGACATGGAGAAAAGCGTATAAAATTTATTGTTCCACGTACACTCAGAACAAATCTACTCTGTTTGTTAAATTGTTAGTTTGTCATTACCATTGCAAGTCAATGAAAGTAAATTAAGTTGTAATCTTTTCAAATATATCTTCATAAAATTGTCTCATTGTAGGATATGATTTGTTGTTTGCTTGTAAGCCAGTTCTTTAATATTGTATACACATTTTACCCTTTTAAAGATAACATAAAGTTTTGGTACCTCAAAAGTTTCCCTGAATTTCCTGGTCTTAGTTTGTGTTTCAGGTTAAAGTACCTTTCATATAACTAACACTGTGAGACTTACTCGCCCCAAAGTGCTCTCATGTCTTAGTAATCATGCAATAATGGTTTCGCGCCAGAGCAGAGCGGGCTCTGAAAAATTCGAATGAGCCATTAGTTTGACTCGACGCGGTACCGCGACAATCAATATACACGTATTGTACGAAACCATTATTGCAATTGCATTATTGTAAAACAGTGCTGTTACAATAGCAGCGTAGCATCATCCCTCCGTTGAAGGTCTATTTTGTGTAATATATCTTTGCTTGTATATCTTTTTTATGACTGAAAATAAATACAATGCAATACAATACAACTGCAGCAGCTCCCAATGTGATAATACTGGCCTACTCCATTGCCAGTGCTATGTTTCCACATGGGTGGAGCAATCTCAGGAATGTTCTCCCATGGGGGAAAAATATATATATATTCATATATATATTTACATAATTGCAAATAATATATTTATATTCTTACATAATATATACAGTAACTAATAGCAATATATATATTTATGAATATATATATGTGACTGTGCATCACAAAACGAACAAAAAAATGTACACACTGATTTTGCGCTAGGACTGAAAATAAGCGAAATGGGTAAACCTAGCTGATCTTGACTTTTTCTTATTTTCTGAAAAAGCCAGTCTTCTTTTACATTATGCTAAAATTTGGTATCATAAAACGGGCAGGAAAGTGTGTTTTTTAGAAGTTTATCTCGAACATTTTTTGGTAGTACTAGTGTGATTAGGTGTGTCTTTATAGAGTCCCCTTTTCATTTCTGAAATACCTTGTACACACTCTTCACTTTCAACTCTAATAACTTTTGAAAGGATAATGCTACTGCTTTGAAAGTTGGCATTAATTATGGACAGAATGTGATAATGAGGCATACTTAATTTCAGTTTAATCTGATAATTCCTTCATTGTTGTTACCCCAGTGGTTTACTTCCTGTTTTTTGTCCCATTCATCGCACAGCCAGCACGGCTTGGTAAAGATTAAGCGCTTGAATAGACACAGCACTTCAGAGCCTCTTTTCTCAGTTCACACTTTTCCCGAGTACGTGCTTTTATTCTTTCCAATATTTAGATAGGTTAGGAGAGTCCATTTGATTTGAGTTATACATCATTTTAAAGCTTTAATTCTGCTCTTTCAGAATATGGTCTTAAATAAAAATTCATGTCTGGCAACTTTTTGTTTGTTTTGTGGTGCAGGGTCACATATTTATTTATTTATACATAATAAATTATATATATATATATATATATATTGATAAGGTAGTCCACGTGTTGGCAAGATAAAAAGATAAGTAACAAAGCTGCAACAAAGTTCATGCTGTATTCACCAATGGTTTATTTCTTCACACAAATTTTCGAGCGTCTCGCCGCCCTTTCTCAAGTGTTGATGAAACACTTGAGAAAGGGCGGCGAGACGCTCGAAAATTTGTGTGAAGAAATAAACCGTTGGTGAATACAGCTTGAATTTTGTTGCAGCTTTGTTACTTATCTTTTTATATATATATATATATATATATATATATATATACTCCTAGATGGGTCATTTGGAAGACATTTCCATTTGTTTTATATGCAAATTTTAAAATACATGTTCAATGGCAATTTACGCAATGGAGACACGAAAATTGTCTCCTTAATGACCAGTTGTCTCCCTAATGAAGACACTTCCCCCCAATATGTCTCCCTAAGGTGCCAACTAGGGATATATATATACATATATATATATATATATATATATATATATATATATATATATATATATTTTACATAATTGCAAATAAGGGAGGCAACAGATAATTGAAACAGCAATGAGCACAAATTCACGTATGCACTACAAGTGTGAAACATACAATTTTGTACACAATAAAGCTGCTGCATAAAGTGCACACCTACAAGTGACTACAATGATGTGCTCCATGAGGGAGCTGTGTCTCATGCAGGATTGTTGGTGAAATTGTCTAAATGGCTATCATGTGGCCTTTTGAGTTCAAGGTATGTTATCAGACTCCACCAGAGTAGTTTCACTACTGTATACGATATATAACCCATGCAATTATTATGACAGATGATGAGTTTGATTGTCTGGAAAAAGGACAGGAATGGTTAACCTTTACGCTATTTTGACAGACCACGTCAGGTCGAGTTAACCTATTGAGGACAGGCTGATTTTGCTACAACACGTATTTCCCATGCACATAAACCCATGCCCGAGTATACTCGACACTTGTCCTCAACATGTTAATAATTGAGCCATTTTCCTTTGTCTTGTTGCTTAAATCTGCCCTCACAGCAATAGCATTTCAAGCTATTGATTATTAGGCATCTTCAGTTGTTAGTCATGAGATCATACTGCATACAAGATATATTTTGTGTGGATGTTACTTTTGCTTTTAATTTTGTGAGTCTGCAGCTACTCAAGAATTTTAATACAGCACACAAACATACTACTTTGATCCTGACAGGAATGCAATGTGCATGCATACATTTGTCTGTCCATTTCTGCACTCCACAATAGAGAAATTCAATCACCTGTGAAATTGTCAGAAGTTTTGATACATGAAAAATTAGACTAATATGGCTTGCACAGAAATCAATTGAAGCATATTCTGGATTTCCAACTCACAAATAGGTGATGGTCTTGTTGTGAAAGTCCTCTCCCATGGGGAGGTCGGTCAGCTCGTTGCTGTACAGGTAGAGGAAGGGGGTGCCCGTGATGTGTCGGAACGTGCCGTCCTCGATGTACGCAATCTCGTTGGCGTGGAGGAAGAGCCCCGAGGTGAGAGGGCAGTCTTCAAAATGGGTGACCAGGATGCGGCCTATTCGGTTGGAGCTCAAGTCCCTGTTAAGTCAAGTTGAACACAATTGTCTGTATCCAATATACCATGTAGCAGCTCACATATTAATGGTATGTAGTCATCAACACGCTGATCTCGTAGGAGGAATCTAGATATCTCATGAGCCAACTGTTTGAAGCCATCCAAGTTTAGACAGCTTAGACAAACTTGTAAAATTTTGAGTTGGTCAACCCAAATGACATATCTTTATTAAATTCATCTTCTTTAAAATGTTTTCTATCTCATTAGTAACAATGCACTTTAATAAACACAACACAATTTATAGGCGCAACATACCAAGTCATGGTACCACAAATTAAAGTTAATCCATTAAGGACAAGCTCATTTTACCGTAACACGCATTTCCCAGAGATGCCTGCCTGAGTGTACTTGGGACAAGAAGTCTTCTAGGGTTTATTGACAGGCACTGCTGAGACCAAACATGACACAGTACAAAACGGGTATGGACAAATGTGTTTACATGTCACTGAATATTACTGGCGAAAGCAAATATACTGCAATATGATTTTAAAATAGTGTAAAGACGGCAATAAATCCACTGAAGCATGATGGTAACACTCACAGTCTGGTGAGACTTGTGCATCCATCAAACGCCGTCTCGGGGATGGTGTCGATGTTGTTACTGGACAGGGTCAACGTCGACAGCGACGAGAGGTTCATGAAGGGGTTCTCGTGAAGGAAGTGGAAGGAGTTACTGCCCAGAGATCTGAGGGCAGAAACAAAAACAAATCAGTAGACCTACATGTAACAGTCTGTGTGTTGACCCTAATATCATAAGGGTGTCACCTGCTTCCTTTTGCCGAAGTATTTATGATTGTGTGCAAATATAAATAATTTGACAAAAGGAAGCAAGTGACAGTCATATCATCACGAGGTTGTAACTTGCTTCCTTTTGCCATTAAAAGTATTTCAGATTTTTAGCAAACATGAAAAATTTGGCCAAAGGAAGCAGGTGACAATCATATCATGAGAATGTTACTTGATTCCTTTTGCCAAAGTATTATAGAGTTGCAGTAAACATTTAAAAAAATTGGCAAAAGGAAGCAAGTGACAATCATATCATAAGGATGTTACTTGCTCCATTTTGCCAAAGTATTTTAGATTGTGTGTAAATATAAATGATTTGGCAAAGGGAAGCAAGTAACAATCATATCCTGAGGTTGAAACTTGCTTCCTCTTGCCATTTTTTTAAATTCAATTTTGTGCACTTGCTTCCTTTTGCCACCCAAATATCTCAGAAATGGGCCGAAACTGTAACTTTTGGATTTTTCAGTGAAATAGAGCATGCCTCAAATATGCCAAATCAATAAAAAAGTAAATATCCATAAAAATGTCACTTGCTTCCTTTTTGCCAAAGTAGGGCAGCGTGGACCTGTGTGTTTATACAATAAATAATTCATAATTTATAGTTTCTGTTCTTCCCAAATTATCAGTTTCTTTGTTTCTCAGTTGGTCAAACACTTAATAACTCCTTTTCAAATATGACATATGAATCCAACAGCATGCCTGATGAAACATCTTGTGGAATTTAAGTGCAAACAGAGAATGAACCAGGTGCAATGACCAGAATAACCCATGAAATAACATTTGGGAAAATATCAATTTCACTGCTTTGCATATAACTTTATTATTGATGCCAAATACTAGGTTCCATAAAACATTCTGTTGGTTTTAGGTAAATGTGCCAGCAAGCACCATTTATGAGGATTGAATAATCATTACTTCACAGGATCGTGCTGATCCCAATGGATTTAAAAACGAACGTGGTTGACCATTTTGGGGGGCTCATGTGCACATATATTGTGAGTGAAAATACAACTTGGCTATACAAACATGTATCATTCTCCATATTAATTTGAAAAAGGGCCCGATGTAATGTGAGTATAATCATGTCTCCCAATCAAAATGGCATACAAGGTTTGTACACATCTTGCTTGACCTGTTTCAGCATGCCTTCCCCTCTGGACTAGCACAAAAAATCTTCACATGTCAATGCTTTTCTTCATAAAAGTCAAGTTAAACTCAAATGTGCATCCCTTTTGACACATACTCTCATCGTTAAAGGGATGATACAGTTTTGGTTGAGATGGGGTTTTGAGATAAGGAGAACCCTCTCAGAAAATATGAATTTAAAAGAATATAATAATTCTAAGAAGAATCGACAGTTTACTTGCTGAAAATCAGTTTAAAATGGCTGAGATATCTAACACAAAGCAACCCTGGTAAAAGCCATACAGTAGGCCTAGAGTATGGGGGAAAGAGATGATTTTTAAGACATGTTCTAATCCCTCTTTATTAACTGAAAGGGGTGTTATAAGTCAATAATTGAAGATATTAAAGGTATATATAACACCGTAAACGGGGTTTGATTTTTTCACTCTATCTATACTATAAAACATGATATATTCGCGGTATGAAATTTTCGCGAATTGGAGCTGACAGCCCTTTCCGTGGCATGAAATTTTCGCGAATTGCCACTGGTGTTCAATGCATGTAGTGTAGACAAAAACTTTTGCGTGCATTTTAATTTCGCGAATTTTGGCGCTCGCAAAATTTGCGAAATTAAAATGCACGCGAAAATTTCTCGTTTTACAATACGCCTTTGTTGTTTATGATTTATTATGTGTACGTATCGCCACTATTGATGTATTGATGATTCGTTGATGTTGTTGTTGTTGTCATAATGATTACACTTTGATTGTGCTCTGTATTATTATGTATTTTATTTTGTCTTACTGTAGTTTCATCCCTGTAAATCAGACGCAAATTCAACCATTCAGCTGCGAAGTTTGATGATCAATAAACCATTCAACCACACCATTCACCCAACCAACCATGTCGGATAAGCTGCAAGGTGACGACATGAATGAACAGTAATGGAATACTCACATGGACGTAATGTCAGCCGGAAAAGCCCCGTCCTCGATGGTAACGATGGCATTGCTGGTGAGGTCTAGGGTACGGAGAGTGGTCACGTTGGCGAAAGCGCCCTCTAGGAGGTATGTCAGATCGTTACTGGCCAGTCCCCTGTAAAACACACAGAAGCAGGTAAAATCATGCGACTGCCATAGTAAACTAGAGAAGCACTCTGAGAGCGCAGACCTCCGCTAAGCATGCCGCCCATTTCCACCCGCACTGACCTTGTTCTTCCACAGAGATCAGTGATTTCCACCAAAGATAGTAGCAAGCGTCTTTGATTTCCACCCATACGTACTGTATTGTGTGCTGAAAGCCGCCCAATTTCCCAATATAGCAGCCTTTGTTACGTCATAAACCCTCAGCTGCACCGCTCGCCTCACCCTGGCAAAAAACTAGAGCACGCACTTTAGTGCGCACATGCAAACCTCAAATACGCGCAGCCTGAACTCCCAAGTTCATTCACCCTACCTGCCAAAATATCAAAAATCCCTCATAAATTCCCCCAAAATTCTCGGATCACTGCTAAAAGTTAATCGTTTGTTACTTGTGTCATTCTAAGCCTTTCCTGCAAGTTTCATCTCAATCCGTTAACTACTTTTTGAGTTATTTTGCACACGGACAAATGAACGAACGAACCAACCAACTAACTAACACACAAACCAACGGTAACGAAAACATAACCTCCCCCCTTGGCGGAGGTAATAATCACTTCACAGACTGCTTTAATATTGAACTGTTTGAAATTGACACATCCAACTATCATCAATTTCATGACAACTATCCGAATACAACCACACTGAATCTCAAGGTGGCCATGCATTTCACAAGCTCCTAAATTCCTCTTAAATTTGTGATTTTTACCTCTGCCAAAGAGTCTATATGATTCTGATGGCATTACTTTGTTTGCTTGTCCATTTGTTTTTGTAAAGTACGTCAAAAAGTTCTGACTGGATTTGGATAAAAATTATTTACAGCAAAAGTTATTATGACAAGAAACAGGAGAGTGACTTAGATAACTATCTGGATCCAGAACACTTTTTTTTTTCATTTCTTGTTCTTTTTTCATTCCTTTTTGTTCTTTTTTTTTAATTGTCATTGGCAAATAGGGCTAATAAATATGGTGTTCCACCTATGGGTAATAAGGTGTGCACACATTGTAGAAGTTACATCACTTTGGAAGTCATCATTAGACCGCTTTCTGAAAGGGTTCATAAACGCACTGGAGTCTGAAATTAATGAGACCCACCATACAGAGTTTACAGCGCAGCACATTAAGAGTAAAAAGGTAAAAGGAGGATTATTTTGAATTTCATGGTTGTTCACTCACAGATAGTTCAGAGACTGTAACCTCTCCTGGTACTGGACTGCTGCTGGTACGTAGTTGAAGTTGTTGGAATCCATGTGTCTGTATCAACGAATCATAACAAGGAGAAAAACAAATAAAACAATAGAATATTAGATCACAATATTATGATTGACCATGCATTGGTAACAAGTGCAATCACAGAAAGTATTTGCATATTTATTGAGTGCTTGAGAAGCGGTTTCTAAAAATCAAAAAAGCTCTATAACCCATTGAGGATGAGTTCCGAGTATACTCGGACAGGTCTCTATGAGAAATGCATGTTGCAGTAAAATCAAATCATCCTCAACGGGTTAATTTTCACCTTATTGTGATCAAATGTTACATTTCGTGCTTGACCATATGAAATTTCATTCTTTCTTGTCACAATACCTTTATCTGGTCTAGAATTCTCCTTCACTGTAAAAAAAAGGAAGAAAAGAAAAAAGATACATACATATACAGACTGTATATAAAATATCATTAATTGTGAGTAGTTTTATGTATGGTCCTACAGTCTATCATGTACCATTGTGGAAACTCCCTGTGTGCCACATTATTCTAAGACAGCAACGTATCCATGCTTTGAGAAAACATTCTGTTTTTCATATCTATGTAACTTATGTAGATATTGGTTAAGTTTGACAAGTAGTGAGCGAAGTTGTAGAGAAAACGCCAAGCTTTGCTTTGACGTAAAATGCATGAAATATCTATGAGTCTTTTTTTTCCTTCAAATGACCAGCAGCTACATTGCTGTAAAGGCATGACTTTTGCACACAAAATAGTTACAGAAACTTGTAATTTATATGAAAATTGAGTAGGGAGCCCTACTTGCTAGCCAATCGCCACATAAATTGCAAGCTACAAACTGTATATGAGAGGAATGGAATCGCGAGAAACGCTTTCATTATACCGTGGCATTTGGCGATTTATCGATCGGTTTGGGCGGGTTTGTGCGTTTGAGCAGAATATGCGAAGTTGGCACGCCGTCAACTGAGTCGGGCGTGCGAACGTGGCACATAAAGAATTAACTGACACAGAAAGCCTATAGCATATGGCATGGTAAGGGTTAATCAGTGGACTCACAGGTAATATAGGTAATGCAGGCAGTCAAATGTGTGTTCATCCAGCGTCGTCTCATCAAGACTGTTACCATCCATGTCGAGGGTGTCGATGTACGGCATTTCACATAAATCCCCCTCATTTAGACCAGCAATCGAATTGTAACTCAGATAACTGTCAGATGAAAACCAAAAATGAAAATAAAAACCACATTAACACCATAAAAATGTAAAATTTCCATTTTGAACACATCATTTTATCACTTAAAATATCAATATTAGACATTTTTGTGTTTTATTGATTGAAATCAATATTTATTTAATAAATTTAGGAATTTTAGAGTACAAACTGGCTTTTTCTTTGTAATGGTCTTACAGTATATTGTGATTCTGTTATTCATCATCAAAAATCTATCAATGCTGATAGTTAAGAGCTAATTGCAATTGGCACTCTTCCTATCTTGTAAAGGTAGAAATGTGCTAAAATTTTAATTCTTCAACATTTTGTTTGTGCACAATTGTAAGTTTGTATGTAATGATTATCACACACGGAAAAATATTAGTGTTTTGCACAGAAGACTGAATGGTTGTGTGTTTGATTCCTATGTCTCTGTAAATCTTACAATTCTTCTACATTGGGCAAGCCACTAAAGGGCACGAATGTATCGAGGTCCCGCTCGTAGAGTTCGTAGGACCCAGCGTCGTACGCATCGTCCGAGAAAAAGGTCAGATTGGTTATGCTGTTGCGGTCCATGTGGCTGGAAGAAACAAAATGACACAGACAAACCAGAGAGTCAACCATAAGAGTGAAATACATCAACATTAAAATCTGATGAATATTGTCAAACATACATTGTAGGAGGGAAAGGAGGGTTTCTGCAGCAATTTTTCCTCACGCATCACACACATTCGGGAGCTTTAGATTTGCAGCACGGACGTTTGAGACGATGGATGCGTTGGACATTCTCCTCTCTCCCTCCATTGTGCTGAAAAGTACAGTTGTAGCTTCAGATTATACATAGAGATGTAACCTGAAAAAAAATCAAATGCTGCCCCCATATGATCGGTGTATCACGTAGCTCTCAGCATCGTGAATTGAGACGTAAAAATAGCCCAGAACGCGTAGTGTAAAATCAGACGACGCAAACTATAAACAGACCGAGTTTGAAACTTTGAATAAGCAATTTTGCAAATGCTCAGAACAGGTTTTCTCCCCCATGAACCTCCCGGTCGCGAAAACGTAATTACATCTGTACATGCACATAAGCAGGATCTCACTCACATGCAATCTTGAAGAGAGAATTAAAACATACATTGTACCTTGTAAAGTTACATACTTTGAGAGTGCATGCAGTGCCAATATACTTTTGGCAAGCTTTCATTTGCTTTGACTTGTTGAACAGAGAACCCCCCCCAAAAAAAAAAAGAAAAAAAGTTACATGTCTGTTCATTAAAAGGAAAGGCTCTGAACATCAAAGAGATGAAAAGAAAGGTTCTTTAAATTGAAATGGTGACGTGAGATTATATTCAAGGTTTTCAAGAGGCTCTGCAAACACAAGTGTCGTAAAATAAAAACAGAATGATTAATAAAACACATACTCTGAAATCAAGAGGATTACCACACAAGTGTACTTGACTCGATCTTGGGAAAACCAAGAATGCTTTACATCTTTGACTACATCTAACACTAACATGGGCAAATAAATCTGGCATACTGTAAAAGTGGTTATTTTTGCACGAGTAATTTTTCGTCCTTTGTTGGGTAAGATGAATTCTGCGTGTTTTGAAATTCCATAGAATCAAGACATTTATCAGTGGAACATATAACATGCATAGAAATTCAAATTTTCATTTACATGCTGGTTTTCGGTTGTGCGAAATGCGTGAAAATTTCCACATTGTGAAATTTCCACCTTTGGAGTACCTGGCACAATGGACTCCAGTTATAACGAAGTCCTCGAGACTGGCAGTTTTCTTTTGTTATATCAAAACTTCGTTATAGCCCAACACATAAACAATGAAGGTACATAGAATGGATGATGTTGTGGCCCAAATTTTTACTTTGTTGTAGCTGGAATTCCGTTACAACCGTGTTCGTTATAACAGGAGTGCACTGTATTACATTTGTACCACTCACAGATACAGAAGGTTCTCATAGGTCTCTCTGGACAAGACGGCATGGGGAAAGTTTGCCAGATTGTTGCTGCTGATGAATCTGACATGGCAAAGAAAGAGAAAAAATCAAATTAAGATAAAGCATTTCTGCATATCAAGTTCTAGTATAAGAATTCAATCTTGTTTCTGAACATTAGAAAACCTCATAGAATAAAAATATTTGTGGCATAGGCCTACAAGTTTTGCAAATTGGAGCCAATGACCGACATCATGTGCATGTATTTCGCGGCATGATTTTTCATTTTTTTTTTTTTGGGGGGGGGGGGGGCAAACTGCCACTGGCATTCAATGCTTTATCGTGTAGAAAAGAACTTATGCGTGCATTTTAATTTAGCAAATCTTGGCTCATGCAAAATTTGCCCATCAAAATTCACGCGAAAATTTCTGTCTTTTCAGTATCCACTCATAAAAGTTAAGTTGAGTTCATGAGAACAAACATGCCTCTAGTATCGAGATGAAAACATCACATGATCAATGCAGTGGAATTACTGTGATGACCTAATGTACGGGTGTGTATACAAGAAGACATACATTCTTATTTGGCATCTTTGTGGTTGCTTGAACACCTATGAAAAAAAAATGATTTTTTTTTTTTTTTTCACGGCATGAAATTTTCATGAATTGGAGCCGATGGCTATATTTGTGGCATGAAATCTTTGCGAGTTGCCTTTTACATTCAATACATGTAGTGTCGACAAAAACTTTTGCGTGCCTTTTAATTTGGCGAATCCTGCTTCTCACACAATTTATGAAATCAAAATGCATGCAAACATTCTTTGTGCCTCATTGCAGCGCTAACATCAACAATGCCATATGCAATATGTAGTTCAACAATACGTTTCTATGCAACTGTACTTCATCGAAAGATAAATGTCATTGGTTATATCTCTCTTTGCAGAAGGTATTTCCTGGATTCTCTACGTACAATGTTGTCAGGTTCCCGTTGATACCAACAAAGGCATCATGCTTGATGGATGTCATCTCATAGCCTGATTTCTGGGAATGCAGCCGCCTGGAAAATATGAACAGAGAGAGAGAGAGAGAGAAAATAAAGCAAGTATGAATTTTAAGATACAGGTGGTAATCTACTGCCATATTAAGAACCACATTTTAGTATGCAATCATGCAATCATGGTATCACAAAAATCCTATTCATAAAGTACAATCTCTTTTTCAGTTTGTTTGTTTGTTTGTTTTTTAAATCATACTATATTGGACAAGTGATGAACTGGGGCAGTAATTTCAAGCAAAATGCCATTTTTTTTTCTGCCTTAACACTTTTATTATGAATGTAAGTTGCCCTACAATGCACAACCCAAATGTTCTTTTTTTTTAAAAAGATTTTTAAGGTAGGACAACGGAAAAGATGGTTTGATATTTTCCTACATAACTGCACTCCTCTTTGCTTCCCATTGAAGGTGAAATCTTGCACACTGGATACGTGTATCACACTTTCAGAACAAAACACTCACAGAGGGACTTAGTTGAGATGATGATGAAATAGTCTCTACATGCACAGATGTTTGTGACCAATTTGTAAAGCAACAATCATACAGACTTGTAGGATAGTAAAGGGTATTAAAAGAATCTGACCCCTCCGACCTCCTGATCGTGAGGAAATCTGGCCCACCCACTTCCCTATCATACAGACATCTGGCCCCACCCATTACCCTATCAAGAATGAATCTGGCCCTACCCGCCTCCCTATCATGAATGAATATGGCCCCACCCACCTCCCCCATCATGAAGGAATCTAGCCCCACCCACCTCCCCCATCATGAAGGAATCTGGCCCCACCCACCTCCTTAACATGAAGGAATCTGGCCCCACCCACTTCCCTATCATGAAGGAATCTGGCCCCACCCACTTCCCTATCATAAAGGAATCTGGTCCGGCCCACATCTCTGTTATCAAAGTTCTCATGCTAAAAATACTGGTATACTTACAGTGTTCTCAGGCTTGGCAGGTCAGTGAATGAGTTGCTGTCCAGTGTCTGCAGCTGATTATTATTCAGGTCACTGTGAAAAACAAACAAACAAACAAACAAACAATGGAACATTAAAAGACTGCATGATTTGTTTTTTTCCTCAGACGAACTACACACCATTAATTTTGTCCAAAGATTTTACTATTTATTTCATTTATTTATTTATTAAGTCTTCTTTAAAAGCAGGGTAGTCCCATTCAGTGCCACAAAGGCCTGCTTTACAAGGGAGCCCTGCGTTGATATACATTACATTGCATGTGCACACAATAGATTAAAAAAACAAGAACAAAACAAACATAGATATGATACAGCTAAAGAACAATCGGTTCGAAAGAACATAAAACACATAAGAAAGAACATAAAACGAGCAGAGAGAATAGATATCTGAATAATTCGTAGCTAGTGTAAAGGGTTTATATCAAATGAATATAAACTATAATTTTAAAGTGGTTTACATCATCTCTGTTCCTCCCTAAAGAGCATGTCCAGACTATTGTCCGGCAAGTGGAGTAAAACAAAGAGAAAATTGGCGTCATTTGCTGATTTTCTCGAGTGTGTCTGGTGGACTGAAACTCTACTGGGATTTCCCACTGATCTTCGAAAAGAAGTGAAGTGGGACCTTTACTTGTGTGATATTGGTTCTCTCACAAATACATAATGTGGAACCTTTTTCCTAGATGCATGTATGTTGTACATATACGGTATCATCACAGCGTTTTTCCCACATGCACGCATGAAGGGGGGGGGGGGGGGGGGGGGGACACGAGTGTAAAAAAGACATTGCTGTGTTAAACTCATTGGGAATCAAACTTGGCCCCCTTGGCTACTGCCTTGTTGCCTGTCACTATTTGTGAACACTTGCATGGCCCTCTGATGCTAACTTGTACATATTAGAGAAAGTATAAAAACAAAACGTACTGCAATCATACACCAACATCCAGGGTAGATATGACCTGAATGTGAAGTTATGTGGTGATCTTGTTTCAGCAAAAGTCCCAGCTTCAAACTGTACCGGCATGTGAAACACTGTACGTACATTGTACATGTACATGTACACCGTATGGGGCATAGCAGTTGCTCAGCACCAATATGCAGTACATTTGCATAGCTATCACATACCTGCCAACATTTCAAGATGAAATATCTTACTCATGGATTGCAAAAATGTTATTTTATATGCAAACTGAAGTTAAAAATCTTACACATACTTTCAGTCAAATCTTCAGAAAATACACATGAAAGGTATGTCTAAATATTTTTTTAAATCCTATTTCTCTGACAGAAAATCTTATTTTGCTAATTTTTAATGTAAAAAATCTTACTGAATCTGATAAAATTCATTAGTTGGCAAGTATGCTATCACAATTTATTCATCTTCCTCTTTTCCCATCTTTTTAAAGAATGTCAGATGTCTAGATACTGACAGACAATCTTCATCTACTTACATGTGAAGAACACTAGGCATGTTGTCAAACACTTGGACAGGAATCGTTGACAGCGAGTTCTGATGGAGCTCCCTGTTTGGTGTGAAAGACACAGAACAAATGTATATTCTGAACAGTACTGATAGTGGGCCCTTTCACAATCAACAGGAAAACTTCATTCAATAATGACAATCATTAATCAGGCATATATGAATTAAATAATGAACAGTATGAAATGTCATCTTTCTGGCAGGTACAGGAGAACCTTCTTACAATGTATAACAAGATCTATAACTTGTCATGTCAAGTTTCTCACTATATCACGGCATGAAAATCAAAAATATTATACGTATTAATACATATATATGTAGTATACATGTATTAAGAGCTGGGAGTTGCTATAAGGGTGTTTAGTTTAAATCTGACCTCTTTATAATGAGGCGCCTCTGGAACTGCATATTAAACTATTAAGTTATTAAATTCTTTGCAGTTTCCTCACAACACATCAGTCGGTCAAAAAAGCCCATAATTTCCTCATACGCAATGTGTACATGTACTTACAGAATCTTGAGTCCCGTCAGCTGTGTCAAGGCCCGTGGCGCCAGATAAGTGATAGCGTTGTTACTCAGATTCCTGGAAACAGAGAAGAAGTAACAAGACAAAAATGCATGGGAATCACTAGATGTCAAGAGGTCAAAGGCAAAAAATAAGGTTGGCAAGCGAGGTTAAAGGCCATACTCATGATGAGAGTTCATTCAAAGGATAAGGTTGAGGTTAACGTGATGTCATAAAAGGTCAAGGGTCATTGGGTCATTAACATTACACAAAAACAAGACACAGATGCACACACACACAAACACAAACATATGTTTGGCTGTAACTTGTGGTACAGGGATTTTCCAAAGGGGGTGGGGGGAGCACCCCTGAGCAGAAAAAGAGTTAACCCTGCACTTGTGGAAATGCAACTAGAAGAGAACAGCTTCTCCTTTACTCACAAATGCTTGATCTGACTGGCTTGCAGCACCTGGAGGTTGCGCTTGGAGACGGACGTCAGGGCGTTGTCGTCCAGTGAGAGGAAGGTCAAGTTGGTCATGCTCTTCAGCGAGTCAGAAGGGAAAGTCTTGATGGAATTCATGCTCATCCCCCTGCAGGGAACGGGAAAGATAGCATCGTGTGATGAAACCCAGTATACTCACAATCCAAGTACTGAGGACCTTGTTATAACAGTGACTGGAAAACCATGACAAGTACTTTGTTATGCTGGAGAAGTTCCCTAAATCAAGGTGGTGCTGGGAAAGTTCCATAACAATGAGTACCTTGTTATACAAAGAAGCCTCATTTTAATGAGGAACTACAAACCATAATGAGTACCTTATTATACTGTAGAACTGCACCATAACAAGGACATATGAACCACAAAGAGTAAACTTGCTATACAGGGAAACCTTGCTATAACAAGGATTTAAAAATCATGAGAATTACCAAAAGTTGGGACCTGTACCCTTATTATAGGAGGGTTTTGTTATATCTGGCATCTTTGTTACATACAATTGTACACTGTTACAGTTAAATACATTGTACGTACAACTACTGCACGCGTTTAGAGAATTCTTTATCTATGAAAAAAGATTAAAAAATTACCATCTCTTCGAGAGTATTTAAAAGGAAACAGCACTAATTGAGTACTTACAGATATTCAATGTTGGTTCCGGAGAATAATCCCGGAGGAACCCACTCGATGCTGTTCTCCATCAGGCTCCTAAAAAAAAAAAAAAAAAAAAAAAAAATCGAAAATACAGAAATATGCATATCTCTTTTGGAGAGACAAATCCTCGTTTCCCAAAATGTCGAATGCTCAGGAGAGTGAAAGAGCATAGCAGCCAAAGCACAGTAACAAATGGGATCACATTTCCTTTGACATGCCATGGTGGCTTCTCATATTTGGGGTAACGCACTTATGACAGCTACAATTGGGACTAAAGGGCATCGTAACTGATCATCTGATGATAAAACCAATAAACTCAATTTCACCAAAATTTGACATACATGGTTTTTGTCACCCCAGTAACAACGTGCAACATTGAATCCAAAGAACATAAATGTTGATTTGAGACAGGGTTATTAGGCAACTTGTACAATTGTAGTAGATAAAGAGATAAGTAGTTACTGTCTAGTCTTGGAACAGCATTCATAATCTCTATGAATATATTCATCAAAAATAATCTTAAATGAAAGAAAGATATTATTCAGAGGGGTGAAGGTTTAGATGCAAGTTTCTTCACTTTGTCTCCCTCTACAAATTAAATTTGTTAAGATTGCAACTGCTGATCTGTAACTGCTGATCTGTAAACTTTACAGATCAGCAGTTGCAATCTTAACAAATTTAATTTGTAGAGGGAGACAAAGTGAAGAAACTTGCATCTGAAAAATAATCTCTATCTCATTTAAAACAATACCTCCAGAATCCACGGCATGGCAACCAAAAAATAAAGTATCTTCAGGAAATTAAAATAAAATGAATTAGACAAGATTCACGTAGTAGTCTGACATTCTAGAAAGGTCTGTCATCAAAGATTTGAAATATGTAGCAATACAAAGATTGTAACTGAATCGCAAGCAAATTCCATTAATAAAGAAGATAGGCACATACATTGTATTTCTTCCTACATGTTCATAACAGCCATGCATAACAACGCTGGGGCGAACAGACCTCGTATCTACAAAATGTCAAATGTTCAGGAGAGCTAAAAAACGTGGCGGCCAAAGCACTATAGTGAATGGGATAGCCTTTCCTTTGACATGCCATGGTGGCTTTTTTTTTTTGGGGGGGGGGGGGGTGTCACGACAGCTAGGATTTGGACAGGACATCACTTAACCGAATATTTGACCACAAATCCAAAAAATCATTTTCACCAAAATTTGAGATGTATACAAGGTCTTGTCACCCCAGTGACGATAAGCAATAGATGTATGTGTTTCTCTTAATTCAATATATGTTTATTTCATTACTTTCGTCACAATAACATTACTGGTTTTCTTTTTGCTTACACTTGTTTGAGAGATGCAGGGAATGTGAGAGTGGTGTAGGTGTAGACATCAAAGGTGATACTGTTTCTGCTCAGGTCCCTGTTTAGAGAAAACAAATGAAACAAAGCAAAATAATCAACATCCCAAAAAGAAGGAATTTTGCATGTATATAATACATATCTTGACAGGCATTTTCATTGAATGTGTTTGCTTTTACCATACATAAAATTAAGTTCACACTTGGTAGATATGTCATCTGTCACATTTGAAAACATGGGTGAAACTTCCTACTTTCATACTCCACTTCATTTCCATTTTCTTCTCTTTGCATTATGATTCTTCTTTTCTTTGCATTACAATTCTTCTTTTCTGCTCATCTTACACATAGTTTGTGTTTTACAACATGGGATATAACGATAAAAACAAACAAGTGAATTTTCCTGACAGTCAAACTTTCTTACAATCTTTAAATCTGGCATTGAAATGAATGACTATACTCAACTTGTTCCCACAACTGATTAGTTGCATATCTTTCTTCATTCCCTTTTTTTTTTCTGGGGGGGGGGTGGGGTAGGGAGATGTTTTTAAGTAGACCATAATTTGCAAGTGAGCATTTCTGAAACAAGAACAAAAACAACAAATCAACTTCCAATCTGGGTGAACATGCATTTGAAGACCATAGGTGGAAGAATAACAATTAGTCATGCATTTTAATTGTACTAACTTACAATTTTTCAAGACTCGTACAGCCAGACACATCCGGAAACTGGGTGATTCCCGTGTTGTGAATTGTTCTGAAAAAAACAACAACATCCACAACAAAAGAAAAAGAATGAGGAACAATAAACATGTGAGTTTCATTTGGCAAAATTTATTGAATTCAGATGATTATACATGAGATTGCATCATAATGTCTATTTCATCAATATCCATCTATAGCATTTTTATGTTTTTGTTCTAACTGTCATATTAATATCTTCCCCCTTTCTTTCTGATCTTTTTTTACATTTGTTCATATTATTATTTGTCTTATCTTCATCATAGATCACTTCACTTCAAAATCCTATGTTTTTTTTCTTTCTTCTTCAATTTCATACCTTCCTTCATCTCTCAATGTCTAATTTTGCTTCTACTCTTTCCCAAATCGTCTTCCTTCTAATCCTCTAGTTCATGATTATCCATTGTACCCCTTCCTCCTTCTTCTTCAATTTCATCAGTTTGTTAATTCTTTCATTAATTCTTCTTCTCAAATTCTTCAACTTCTTCTTCTTCCCCCTTTTTCTGCATACACATTTTCTAGCAGTACATTTATATCATTTTGTACATCTTCTTTTTCTTCCTTCTTTTTATCATACACATTTTCTAGCAGTATATCATATCATTTTCTCCTTGGATATCTTTTTCTTCTCTTTTTCTTTCTCCTCTTTTACTCTTGTTTTTGTTTTAGTTTGTTGGTTTCCTTTGCCATGGTGGTAGGGTCTCACCTTTCTCTTCCTTATGTTATTTCTGCACTAAATCTACCACCATCTTCTTCCTTCCCTTCTCCTTGTCTTCCATTTTATTTTCTTTCTTTTTTTTTTATTTGTAATGCATCATCACATTACCCATGATAAAGTTGGAGATCATAAAAAGGAAGACAAAAAATGTGTGTAAAGTTGACTTTGGCAATATATCCTTTACAGTTTCCAAAATTATTGTTTATTATCATTCAATTTTTCCCTTGCATTGAAGTATTGTAAGTTTTTAAACCTCTAGCATCTGAAGAATTTGTTTATATATGCCTAAAACCCACACACAAAAAATCCCAACAAAATATGACTTTTCTGCTCATGCATGATGATGATGATGATCCACAGCATTTGTATAGAGCCGTATACCTGTTATAGAAACATTCAAAGGCCCAGACTCCTCCAAGACAGTTAGCAATTGAATGCCTAGTGCAAAATGTGAGTTTTGAGTGAGACTTTGAAGTGATCCAGTTTGTCAATTTCATGGAGAAAAGATGGGAGGGAGTTCCATAAGCGAGGAGCAATAGAGGAAAATGCACGGGTCTCCGTATCCCTTGAGATGTGTAATGGGCACCTGTGAAAGTAAGGCCAGATGAACGAAGGCCAGCATCACAAATGGTCTGCTTCTCAACGACTCCATTTTAAAGGGATAATCTCCATCTCTATGTCTGATTTCTCTTTCTTTCTTTGTTTTCCTTGCTTATCATATATTTTAGGACTTCTGTCAAACTTACAATGACCTCAGCTTTGTGAGGTTGGTAAAAGTTCCAGGATGAATACTCTGGAGATTGCCAACAATGGTTCTGAAAAAAAGAAGAAAATATTAAACATTAAATAATATCATAAACAGATTGATAAAAAAACAAATACAGTTACAATGTACTAAAATATGACCTGGTTGGACTTGATAATGCCTTTAATCACATAGAGACTATCTATGCCTATTAAAGGTAACTGGGCCTATTTTAAATCCAGGTTAGGAGATAAAGGTATGCACCGTTTGTATTTCAATATAAATGCACAAAAACACTCAGTGTTGTAATTTGGCTCAGAGGGAAGCGTGTCTACCTCCAATTCTATCAAATGACATGGGTGTCATTCCTGAGCATAAAATTTCAGTTTAGCAATGACATAATTGTAATCATACTGTGTGCTCAAGTAACTATGCAAAACACTCGGATAGGACAAAAAAATGGAGGTCATGTGTAAGGCAGTCACAACTCATGCACGTAAAGAGATCCCGCTTCATTCATTCATCGCAAAGAGCAGGGTGTCGCCTAACATTCAACTGGACCCCATGGAAGATCACGACACCACTTCATGAAAGTTGTCAGCCCTGACAAGATGTCAGTCTCTGACAATTACCACAGTAACAGACAGTGACCAGAGCTTCTCATCCAATCAACACAGCCGATTTTACTCAACATGTCAGCGAATGATATCTGGTCAAAGTTGGGCTGACAACTCTGAATGAAATGGTGCCTATAAACTACAGCAGCTGAACAATTTTGGGCTATCCAGCTATCTGCTCAGATGGAAAATGAAACAGACAAACAAACAAACACATTTATAACACGATGAAAACAACTCAAGCAAACGAATATTACAAGAGTAATGACCACATTTATGAAAGTTGTCAGTAATTAGTAGACCTTATGGAGTACAGGTGAGAACAAAATAATGATTTAAATGGATCTAACTTACATTTCAGTTACATCTTCTGAAAAAGTTGATGCTGTCAAGTTTTCAAAATTGTAATTCTTGACATCCCTGCAAAGAAAGAAAAGGGAAAAGACATTGAGGAAAATGACAATGTTGCTTTCTTTGCACAAACAATGGACATAAAGAAACAAGGCATTTCAATAATGATGGCTATATCCACATCAAAAAATGATATAAAGACTTCACAACAATACCTCAAACTTTAGAGTGCAAAGTTACAAATTCAAAGTACACATCTGAAATATCTCAGGACAGCTGTGAATGTATGAAGAGTGTTAGGAAACTATAATGTCACATGACTTGGCATCATATCAGCAGGGGAGACAGCCTCATACAGCATTGCAGAGCTCTGAGGGTCAAAAATACATCTTGTTTGGGTGGAAAAACAACATTTTTACCTTTTCTGCATTATACACATGACACTTTTGAAAAAAAAAGAAGCATATTCCATAAAACCAGCTGTATTCACAGCAAATAAAAGTAAAAGATACCCCCCCCCCAAAAAAAAGTAACAGCACGTATCTCTCTATCTGCACCCATAGATACATGTAGCTTTATATACTTTGATGGCATTGTTCCTACAAAACAAATAATTGATCTTGAATGAAAAATGACACCGATGGTCTTGTCCCCAAATCCCTCTTGATTATGGAAAAGAAAAAAAAAACAACAATCAAGGACATTAATTCTTGGCACATCTCTTCAGAGCAATATAAAATATAATGATATTCACACACAATACTTTGTAATCATTAATTTTGCTCAGATTTTTCACCGATCTGTTCCTGGTCTAGAGCTTCTCATTTAAAATCACCGCCATTTTTTTTTTCATTGGTTTGTTCTATTGTCATAAATTTCTTAAAAGGGGAAAGAAACCCAAATACACATATTATGTGGATAGAGTGAATGCAGCAATAAAAGACATCAGTGAAGGTTAGATGTCTCATTTTCCTCAAACTTCGTTTTGTTCGACAGACTGTTATCGATGCATTCTCTCAATTCACTTCCTGTCTTTTGGGATTTCATTCTCCCAGACAACTTAAACATTGAGAATTGAATGTCTCTTTAAAACGACGGACTTACACCGTAGTAGCAGAGGAGCAGTCAATGGTTCCCTCTGATTCGACAATGGTACAACCGGTGCTAGTCCTGGAACTGTAATCCGAGTTCTGTCTCCCGTAGCCGCCATTTATGGCCGACGTTGCAGACCATATTCCATTAAACCGATCACTACCAGCTAAAGAATGAAAACAAACAAGTAGTATAAGAATACACTGAAGTACATTGAAAAGCTGTCTGTTCTTGGTTTCTTTGATCTCATTGTGGTGATGAAGTAGAAAACTTCAGTCCTGGACTAAGAAGCAGATTTTGGAAAGACACTTTTATAAAAAAAAATCTTCTCGTTTCTAATGTAAACTCACTGAAGACTGGTTAGGAATGTACTACGGCAAGGCAGATCTTGCGTTAAAGCAAAATACTGTATACGCCATTAGCGAGTCTACAAACTGTATATTTTCGCTAATTGGGACTTCCCAACGATTTCTGAATGGTTAAATTTGTGATTGTAGATTACTGTACTGCATGGATACGTGTTTACATAACATTCATATTGGGATCAGAGCCATTATTTTCATGTGTCTTTAATTTCAAGAATAGCACATGACAAGCGAAATTATTTGCAAATATAAAAACCTCACGAAAACTTTTGGCATTACAATAGGACCAGCCACAGTAGGTTGATGTGTTGAAAGAAAGTATAAAAGCTGCCTGCACATTACAGCAAAGGTTTTGCTGTGGAAGACTTCAGTGTGACTTTTACTCTGAAGTGATTGATATGGTGTTGTAAAAGGAAAATGATAATATTAAAAAAAAAAAACTCTCAAAAAGCCCCTTGTTCATACTGTAGCTGCTTAAAGGGATAGTACAGTTTCGGTGGAGATGAGAATTGGGTTTTTAACTTTTTGCGAGATACCAAGAAAACACTTATGATATAGTACAGAACATACCATTTTAAGAGGAATTCAAAGTTTATTTGACGAAGATCGGGTTTGGAATGACTGAAACATCAAAAAACAAAGTAAAACAAAGCGATCGTAATAAAGTGTGGGTCCCACACTTTATTAGAATCGCTCTTTTTTGATATCTGAGCCATTTCAAAACCAATTTTCATCAAATAAACGTTGAATTCCTCATAGAATTACATGCTCTTTCACATTTTATAAGAGGTTTCTCATTATCTCACCAAAAAATGTTAGAAACCTGAAATTAGGTCTCAACCATAACTGTACAATTCCTTTAAAGTCCAGGCTTCCAAAATATCTACACACTCTGTGCTCTCAATCAAGAGTACATTGCAGATGGTGGCCTAGTACAGTTTGAATGTTGAACAGTTTGATCTTGCAAAACACAAAGCGAACAAAAAGTTCCAGCCAGGGGTTTAATGATTTGCCAGTACGCCTAAAAAGCAAATTGCAGACCTGTGTATTAATATGCATGAAGTTGGTATGTGAAAGTGCACATGAAAACCAGACCAAAAACTTTTCAAATATCTGGTAACACAAAGTCACCACATGTGAGTTACAGGAAAGGTCAAGCTATATGATTGCACCGATTGTATTCTACCTTCAATATCATATGCAACTCATAAAGACTTTGTGAAAAGTAAATGATGGAAAATTAGATTAACATTGTAAAAGTGGAAATTTTCCAGTGTTGAAATTTTTGTGCATTTCGCGCAACCAGAAACTAGCACGGAGATAAAAGCACGCAAATATTTTTGCTTGCCATATGTTCCTGTGCGTGATGTCTTGATTCCGCGGAATTAACAACACGCGAAACTCTTCTTACCCAGCCAAACTCGAAAAATTAGTTGCGCGAAAATATCCACTTTTACAGTATAAAAATTCTAATATTGAGAAAAGGGCTTCAAAGTTTGGAGGCCTTTTCAAGTGCGTAAAATAATTTGATTCAAGGCTCCATAGCAAACAGTACAGTCATGGCTTGAAAACTGAGACAATAACCTTCTGACAGCAAAAAAAAAAAAAAAAAAAAAAAAAGGTCTACCAGAAAAAATGCTTTAGCACTACTATGGTATCAAAGGGTTATTTTTGTCTGTCAAAAACAAACAAAACAAATGGCAACTCCTGAAATCACCAATTAAATTTGGTCCCAAAAAGCATTATCTTTTTTTATACCTGATGGAAAGTCAAGCGTGCTAACCTCCTCTGTGTTTTGTGATGTACATTTTGTACAATGTAGGTTCAATAACATATTGGTATCTAGTGCAAAAAGAAAAACAAAATCCATTCTTGATCATGGGTACTCACTTTCATAGTCGATGCCGTAGTCACCATATCTCTCGTTCCAATAGTCCGGGCCATACCAAGTGGCGTTGGTTCCTGAGATCAGAATCCCTGCCCATAATACAAGGAATGCCAAGGCCTTTTCCATCTCAAACACCAGTCTCTACTGCCACCAATAACTTTCTCTCAATGTGTATCTGTGATTGAAAAAAAAAGGGGAAACAAAAAAATGATGATTGATCAATTTAAATGCATGATGTGATATAACTGTCTCAAATTACAGCATCAGTGGAAATAATCAATCTTTCATATATGAAAATGGTGATAGTGAAAACATTTTTAATCAAATATTCTTTCCAACTTTAATTCACTGTAATTACAATGGTAACATGGATTTCTCCTGTAAATGAAATATCAATAGCTTATGATAATGATTAACGTGTACAGAAGAAAAAGAGTTCACCATTGCTTTGATTATCCACATTTTAGCAAAGTTGTCATCTACAGACCTAAAAGTATACACTTGTAAACACATTTATAGGATAATTTATCTTAACACAATTCCCAACCAGATTGTGAAATATGAAGAGAAACCATCAGGTCTCTATAAACTGTGTCTTCATACAGTGTACAGTACCAGTCACCACTAAGTATTACACGTTTACACGTTTCGGGTCCGCTCACCCGTTTCGCGTGAGCGAATCGAGTGGAAGTGAACTTTACACGATTCGCTCGCACAGGCCCGCCCGCAGAGGGAAACGTGTAGCGTTCAGAACGTCACGATTCAGTGCCGATGTCCGAGCGAGGGATACGCGTATTTTTCTTCTACACGTTTCGGGCGTGTTGCATACGTGTGCACATTGTGCGCGCTGATCGAATCCAGACAGCGCTGTGTTGAGCAGACGACGTTCGAGCATGGACGGATAGCAGCAGCATGCTCCGGCACAACGCAAAGATACTAATGTAGCTCGTTAGATACTACAGTGTAGTTCGTTAGATATACCACTAATCAGGGAGGTGGAAAGAGACTATATCGTCCTGCTGCCATGTGCCGGAAAATTCTTCGTGCACAATATACAAAGTATACACTAGTACAGCATGCACAGCTGCCTAAACAGCACTAGATCATCGTCGACTCGCGATGGTCGTCAAATTTGTACTCATGGGCGCAGTCAATGGAATCGGGCAAGCAAAAATTTCGAAGCCACCTTTTTCCCCACAGCCAACATTTTCCTCGAACGTTGAACCCATGAAATCACGCATACGCAAACCTAAAACTAACGCTGGCTGTCTACTACGTTAGCGATGTCACGATTTCAACAACTGTCAGACACTTACTCAATTCAGGAAGGTGCAAAAGTCCATTTATATTCCAATACACAACGTGTGTCTCGCCAAATAACTGGTGGTAGTGTGTGGTGAACAAAGCCGAGTACTAGTATTTCGGCAGTAAAAGTAGCAGCAGCAGAAGAAAATGTCTACCACTTGCTGCTCGCATTGTTACACTGCCAGCAGGTCAGTGGTAACTAGTAACTTGTCACGCTTCACATGAAAGTTCCCACGATGCCAAGGTGCCAGACTGGGGAATGGGGAGGGGTAGAGAGAGAGAGAGACCAATCACCAGAAGAAACCGCGCGTACTGGCGCATTCTCGGAGGTCATGAACAGTCTGGGGTCTTGGAGATGAACAGAGAAGGAATGTTTAATTAAAGATAGCTCAAGTCGAAGACCCAGGATTACAAACGTTGATTCTTTTTTCCCTTTCATTTAACATGCCTTCACGTTTAGAAATGGTTGAACTCCTTAAAAAAAACTCTCCTGCGATTTTTGTTAATGTAGCCGTTTAAAACGTCAAACTTATCATGAAAGTGTTACTACGTGTAATACAATAGTTAATACTATACCTATTGCTTTAATCATAATTTAATTATCTGTAAAACACAAATTTGACTACCAATGACAATAGAAAATACTTGCATTTGTTTTGTGCGGAGATTTTTTTGTCTTTATCCTGACTAGTTTATATGAAATTTCTAATGTTTTTACGGCAGCGTCAACAGCCTAAAATAAATTACTGAGAGATTTATAAATTATGAAATTTTTGGCAACCATCCATTTGAACTTCAGGCATGAAAAGCTCCTGATATTCAGCAAAAACAACTCAAGAGATCAGAGACAAAGTTCCTTCAAATTTTGAGGAAGTAGCACGCAGATTTGCTGGGCGTGGTAGGGTCCATGCTTTGAGATCGTCACAATCGTGTTGTCACCAGGGAGGTGGAGTGTCTCTCTTCCATCTCCCTGTTGTCACGGAGTATCTGGAAATTCTCACAAACTCCAGGATCACCCCTCCCTGCCAACTCCATGTTGCTCCCAGGGAGGCGGGAAGAGTCTCTTCCCACCTCCCTGTTGCTCCCCAACGTGCGTCGTGAATGCATGGCGTCTCTTGTCACCGTCAGTACCCGAGGCTGCTTTGTATTTGTCTTGGAATATTCATTTCTTGTCATGACATGAGTGTAGTAATCTTTTTGCATGGCTATGTAAAAATTGTGATACAACGTGTACTCAACTCGTCTTTGTGATTTTTTTCTTTCAGTCCAAAAGGAAGACAAAATAGTATCATGACGTTTGCAATTGTTCGAAAGGTCTGCTTTTGATAACTCACAGACTAGTAGTAATCATCCTTGTTTTTCCCGCTCCCAGGCCCTCCAATTTTATTGAGCAATCCACACGCGCGCGCAAATTCCTTTGCCATGTGGTTTTGTCAGCCAGCTGTCGGAATGTGCTTTGAAGTTACATTTCAGCCTGGCCTGGCTGGCATGAATGGGTGTCGAGTTTCAATCAATACCTACTGTTGTTTTATTCTTGTATTTGAACATGTCGTTTCACCTGACAACACACGGAGATCGGGAAGGTGTAGGGCTAGGGAAGAGGTTTTTGTTGTGTGTTGCAACCTAATCCGGGCAATTAACCCCAGGGAGCAATTACCCCCCCCCCCCCCCCTCCCCCGCTAAATACTGGTTAATGGTAAGGTTAGAGTAAAGATTAGGGTTAGGTTTAGGGTAAGGAGTTTTGGTTATGGTTAGGATTAGGGCCAGGGGAAGGGTCCGGGGTAATTGCCCAGGAAGAAAAGAGGGACGCGCTTTTGTTCTTGGTCAAATTGATTTTCCTAGGTGATGCTGTGGAGCTATAAAGGAATAAAAAAAAGCAATTATGATGTCTGGCGTACTTCCGGGACGTCTTATTTTTCTTGCACTCTGAAATTTCCGAATGTTTGGCGTTATCAATGTCGTTAATTGTTGTATAGTTACCCTCTTTCGCATTATAAACTTAAAGTCCATAGAACGTTCATACGCATTAAGATCACACTCGAAAAGCTATACTGGTGTATAGTTTGAACACAGCAAAATGAAATAACGAATATCCCGCAGATTTTCCAGAATTATGTTTCATGTGGGTCCATTCATATTTTTCTTTTTCTTTTTTTTTTTCCATTTGTCTTCTTGTCGATGTGGGGGGTAGATTCAGGATATACAACTTTTCCTTTTCCCCTTTCGGCCCGGTGCGATTACTCCTGGTGCTGACATTCTTTCTGCTCGTCTTCGGATTTACTGTTGTTGTAAATAAATGCGCATGAAGCCCAAGCTGTATCGCAAAAAAGAAAAAAAGGTCTATCTAAAGTTGACCTGCAAATACAAGTAAAATCCGAATCAATTAGCCGTGGTATTCGCGGTTCCAATCCCCTCGAAGCCCGATATTTGCCCTTCAGCAAGACACTTTATCCACAAAAGACCAGGGCTCCACACTATAACTTTTATTTTGGTGGCCCGATCGGGCCACCAAAATGATTGATTTTTATTTTTTGGTGCCCCCCCCCCCAAAAAAAAAAGAAAAAAAAAAGAAAAGAAGAAAAACCATCGGTCCTACTAAACATAGAAAAATAAATATCAAGTATTACTGAATGATACAGGTACCCACGTCTAAAATAAATGAATAGAAAATTTAATCATCTTATGCCGTTATTCTGAATTCTAAGATTTCGCAAATATTGATATACACAATATAGGCTTATAGATTTAAAAGTTGATGCCACGGTCAAAATCTAGGTTTGAAATGAGAAAGTGGGAGCATTTGCAGACATTGTAAACATCCGACATTTGTTTTAGCATCGTATACAAGAGCCAAAAATTACCGTTATTTATTTTTGATGGAAATTTAAGCAATCATCCAGCATTTGCTTTACAAGTATTTGAACACCTTCCGGAGCCGAATGTTACCGTTAATCATTTTCAAATGTAAAACCAAGCAACCGACATTCATTCCAGCATGTTACGGACCTGAATATCATCCTTATTCATTTCCGAACGTGAAAGCAAACATCCGCTCTTTATTTTATCATCTAACTGAGCCGATTGATACCGTTTATCATTTCCAAATGTAAAAGCAACAATTTGTTACTTATTTTAGCATCGTACGGAGCAGAATATTACCGTTATTCATCTCCAAATTCAAAAGCAAACACCCGACATTTATTTTATGATCGTAAGGAGCCGAATGTTACTGCTGTCCACTTCCGAAAGTGAAATGAATCATCTGACACATTTCAGCATCGTACGGAGCCGAATGTGTTATACATGACACTGTTTTTCACATTCAAACGTTAAGGCAGACATCCGACATTTACTTTACCATCAAACGCATCTGAATGTTATTGTTATTCATTTCGAAATGTGAAATAGCAAATGTCTGATGTTTATTTCAGCATCTTAATGTTATTGAGCAGAATGTTACTGCTATTCACTTTCGAACGTTCAAGCAATCATCTGACCTTTATTTTGGCATCTTCCGAAGCCGAATGTTATTGAGCACTATTTACTTTCGAACATAAAAACGAACATTCGGCATTTATTTCATCATCGTACGGAGCTGAATATCATTATTATAGCATTTCCGAACGTCAAAGGGATCATTCGACATTATATTTTAGCATCTTCCGGAGCTGAATGTTAATTGCTATTTACTTTCGAACATAAAAGCAAACATCAGACATTTACTAGTATTTTTCATCGGACGGAGTTGAATACTATTGTTATTCATTCCCGAACGTCAAAGCAAACATTAACTTCACCATCAAACGCAGTTAAATGTTACTGTTATTCATTTCGAAATTTAAAAGCAAACATCCGACAGTTATTTAGCATCGCATGGAGCAAAATATAACTGTTATTCATTTCCGAACGTAAAAACAATCTTGTGACATTCTTTCAGCATCTTCTGAAGCCGAATGTTATTGCTATTTACTTTCGAAAGTAAGGCAAACATCCGACATTTCTTTCTCATCGTTGTACGAAGTTGATTATTATTGTTCAATTTCCGAACGCCAAAGGGATAATTCGACATTTTACTTTAGCATCTTCCGGAGCTGAATATTATTTTTATTTACTTTCGAACGTAAAAGTAAACTTCCGGCATTTATTTTATCACCGTACGGAGTTGAATATCATTATCATTTATATCTGACCGTCAAAGCAAACATTCGACATTTATTTCAGCATCATCCGGAGCCGTATTTTATCCTTATTCATTTCCGAACGCAAAATCAAATATCTGACATTGATTTCAGCACCGTACGGAGCTGAATCTTACCATTATTCATTTCCAAAAGTATAAGCAAACATCCGACATTTATTTTTGTATTATACGGAGTCGAATATTACCGTTATTCATTTCCAAAATTAAGAGCAAACATCTAACATTTATTCTAGCAGCTTAAGGAGCCGATAGTTACCGCTGTTCATTTTCAAAACTATAAGGCAAACATCCGGCTTTTTTTGGTGGCCCGGCGGGAATAATGTCCTGTGATGTGTAAACGATTAAGTGTACACAACGTGATAAGAATGGTGCATGGATCACTAAATAAACCATTTGAACTTGTGTTAGGTAATGACGAAAACCGCGTCTCTCGTTAATCGTTTCGTTTCAATTGGTCGAGTCCATCCTTTCGCTGGAAGACATTTTGCAAAATCGTTGGCCCGTTTTATCCTGAAAATGTCAATGACATGTTTCTGAACATAAACATGAAAATATATGTTAAATTCTTGATTGTGAATGAAATATGAACATTATATTTTGATGTTGTTTTGTACGCATTGATGTATCGTCACATCAACAAGATTGTTGTGTTTTTTTCTGATCATGTCCTGACATTAATTCGCTATACACAAGTAGCACATCCTTTATTTTTGCATTTCATGTGTTCCAATTTAGATATTGTACCATTATAATCGCATGTGGTGGTTGTAGTATACGTACTGCTCATGCCGGTTATGTAACAACGTCACGAGCATCATTTCTGACAGTCTTCAGTGCTTTATAAAGAGACCACTATAGTTTTATCAGGGTCCTCCCTGGTTTTATCATTAAAGAGGAAAACGTGAATGAGCCCAATTAACTCGGTCTTCTAGCTCGTGTTTCGCTCCTCGGCATCAACTATACGAAAATCGGCATGACGGACAAAAAAAAAACCAAGAAAATATTCTCATTTACTAGTATTGGAAGGCAACACGGTCGACGATTGGAGTTGGTGATAAAAGACAGCGTATTAGCAGTCGTAAAGGTGTGACTGTCAAAGAAAGACGATCCTTTCAGAAGGACAGCTAATTGAGTGAGCGGCTAGTGTCTGTCCCGCACAATAGCACCCAAGCGGAACAGAGTGGACCCGCCTCTGATCTTGGAGATCAGTGCCAACCGAAGGCACTGGGATTAATTAAACACAGCTTTACACGGAGGTTTGGTATATAATGCTGATGATTTTCCCGCTGAAAAGAAAATGTGTCAGGTGCCAGTTTCTTCCCTTTGTCTCCCTCTACAAATTTTCTTTCAAGAAAATGTGTCAGGTCAGGTTGCACTGACAGAGTGTCTTACGTAAGAAATACACTTCATGTGAATTCGTATAGTCTTGCCTAGATCTAAAAACTGCCCGAGTACTTTCTTCACTTCGTTAACATAACCATGACATCGTATCATTATGATGATTCAAAACCTGATTTTGAATGTCATGATTCTGTATTTCTTTCTGTTGCTTTGAAATACAAACAGCAATTAGTCGATCAATGTTTCTGAGGTCGGGAATTGTAACTAAGACGGGCAGGCTTAAACTCCTTGTGCAATTTCATGAAATATTATTCTTGTATACTATCTTTGAATGGGCAGTTGAAATTAAGACATGTTGACACAATATTACACGTGCCTGCATACATCACATACAAATTGTACACCTGTCTGCATACAAACATACATGCATATATCAATGTATATACATGTACTCATATTGTTTAACGCTAGATAGTAATTATCCTCGTTTCGTCATGAGCATGAAATAGTTCAAAGATACACTGACTCATTTTGCGTCCAGTCATTTTATTTTGGTTTGCTTTTTACTTGTACAACCAATCAAATTACCTCCATCGCCGTGCGCATTTACGTCGATGCAAACTGACAATCAGATGCAGCAAACATGTAATGACCAAGTTCCCGTTCATAAATACCAATTCAGTCCAAGGAATTTTCTTATATTGAATTAAAAATGTAATAATAATATGCAGAGCTGAATTTCATGCGCCTTCTTGCAGTTAGTGAGCGTAAGGATTACCAAGGTCAAGCAGATTGCGTACCTTCTGTATGGTGGTTTTTTGATTGGTGATGAGTTTCATATACAGTGTATGTTCCAGAGCGAGTACTTTTCCGAGGAACGGAAAATTTGTATTCCAAAGAAATACATAACTAGGCAAAATACTATTTTGAAAATGAATGCGTTACTTAATACTATATAGTACTAAAATATGAAGGTGCTGTTTAAACTTGCCTAGTTTGTTAAAGTAATACTACAGAAGTTAAGCTCATATTTTTCATAAAGTTTATACCCTTTTTATCTCAAAAGAAATAAAGTTAAAAGTTAAAAGGATTATGATGCAGAAGTAATCAACTGTTACGGTAATTGTATAAGGGACTGTGGTTTTATCGGTGGCGTTTATGATTTCGTAACCTTCCCCATTATTGAAAAAAAAAATCATCATACATTATGAAATGGCGTGACAGTTTTGTTTTGTTTTTTTGTCGTCAGAATTCCCTACCAATATCACTTGATGCCACGACAGTTTTCAGAGTTCACTTCATCATTTGAACTGTTGCTCTAATATTTGTAGTGCACATTATTTTCTTTGAAAGAGGTGCTTCATAAGAAATCACCTTTGATTTATGATTTTATACAAATGTGCAAGAACTTTCATCACTCGCCTATTTTTTTTCTTTTTATTAGCTTACTGTCATAATATTTTCACGATGGTATTTCTTCTGTCTTTACATAGCAAGATTGTTTTTTTTTTTCATCCAGGGTCAAAGAAAAAAGTGACAGGAAGGAAATGAAAAAGAAAGTATGAAACACCTGCTTAGCAGGCGCTTTTAATAATATAGCACAATAGTGAATGCAATACATCAGAAATTTAGTAGAGTTCTAAATAATTTAATAGTGGGAAAATGAGCAAAGAAAATGGGATTTCATCGAGTTCTAAAATAGAAATTAAGTTAGCATTACAGACTGGACTTGAACAAACTTATTGTCTACAAATTAATTTGGGTGAGTTTCTACACCCAGAGACAGGACTTCAAAGACATGAATTTTGGGAGCACTACACCCGAGTGAACAGACGAAAAGAAAAGAAAAAAAATGAAGGTCTCTAGACCACCCTGTCCTGCGCGGGCGCACGAGCGAGCGGGCGTCATGTCAGCCACTGCCCTACCCTGCGCCTGGCGCCTGCCCGCCTCTATATACACTTACAGGCCCATCTATGATCTAGGCTACTCGTACTCGCCATCGTCAACGTCATCATATCGGTCACTCGAAATAAATTGCATCACCATCAGAGCTCGTACATCAATACCACCACACTCATTATCATTACTATCATTACAGCCAATCTTATCCACCGCAACTTAAAATCATTCCCATCAGAGTCACTGTCACAAAACACATCAGCAAACGATTCAGACATCGCAGACCCTACGACTAGCTAACGTTAGATCTTACAAAAATGAAATGGAGGTGGAAAACTATGATGGATACACGATCGATAATGTCATTTTACCGCAGAAAAAAATACACAGAACATCTTGCACCGGAAAACAAAATGGAATTGGAAAACCACGATGAGGAAAACCAGGGTGAAAACATAAGCTTGAAGACGAACGACGAAGACACTTTACGGTAAGAATACTACCGGTACAGCTTATAATCAACAACGTTGCAACATCGTTCAATCAAACACTCGATCAAAAACTCACCTCCATAATTGTTGCTAACGAGGTAATCACTTAACAAAAAATGAGCAAAACACTCTCAGAAGTACGATTGTACTCTGAAAATAAAGGGATATAATGATACGAAAGCAAAAGAGAGAAAAATGAGAGAAAATGGACTGGAAACCTGAGAATTTACGCCACTCTAAGCTAACGTAATGTGGCACAGCACAGAAAACCGTTACTGTATACATATATACACGGCATACGATCGGATTGCCGGTGTACTGTACTCGCCACACACATACTGTACTGGTACACCGAGTCGAAGAGCGCGCGCGGACATATCGTGTAAGTACTACACGTTTCGACGATTACACGCTTCGCGCAGGCTTCCGAACTTGCGTGTAATTCGCACGACTACACGTTTCCCCGCGAGCGCACTGACTCGGAACACCTATTGAAACGTGTGATCGTGCCAAATACACGATACTGGCGTCTGTGTGGGTACACGTTCGAATCGTGTAAACGTGTAATACTTAGTGGTGACTGGTACTGTACATGTACATGTAGGTACTGCTGATGCAGGTTGCTGTTTTTGTTACCCACGCCGATGAAAATCGGCAGGGGGTTATGTAAAGGGTTCCGTATGTTTGTTTGTTTGTTTGTTTGTTTGTTTGTTTGTTTTTTTGTTTGTTTGTTTGTTTGTTTGTTTGTTTGTTTGTTTGTATGTTTGTTTGTTTGTTTGTTTGTTTGTTTGTTTGTGTACAAGATAACAAGAGAACGGGTAAACGGATTTGCACGAAATGTTCAGGGAATGTTTGGATAATGACAGGAAAGAATCGATTAGATTTTGGTGATAATCGGTTGACCCTTGCAAATTCTGTGTGACCTTGAAGTTTTGACCCCATGGTATAGTGACCATTCCGAAAATTTCCCGTTTCTCACTTTGCGATTTTCCGCTACCATACGAACACATAAACTCCCCAACGATCCGACTTCGCTGCTCAAATGTTCGTAAGAATTCCGAAATTTACATTTAGGCCTATTTGAGGGACTATGTCCTTCTAGATTTATGAAAGTTCGTTCTCCGTCATCACAAACTGGCCCGTATTTTGATGATTTTTCAAATTAACATTGATTGTTTTTTTCGTTAGAGGAGCATTTTGCTCGGTCGCAGTCACACTGCACGATATGCGTGCTCAATGTCAATGCGTGTGCAAGGCCGCTGAAAATGCATCGCGCTCTACACTGTTGGTGCAAAATTGCACCGGGGACGTTGCGGCGCTCGTTGGTAGCCGAATACTGGTGCAGTAGACATTTGCATTCAACCCTTGCATTGAATAATTCCCGTAGACACTAATCATAGGGGTAATTGCCTAGGGGGTACGTAAATTTTGTTTTTCTTTTTTGCTTTTGTGGATACCATCAAAGATCGTACACTCATACGACCTTTGATATTTGATGATTTTTCAAATTAACATTGATTGTTTTTTTCGTTGGAGGAGCATTTTGCTCGGTCGCAGTCACACTGCACGATATGCGTGCTCAATGTCAATGCGTGTGCAAGGCCGCTGAAAATGCATCGCGCTCTACACTGTTGGTGCAAAATTGCACCGGGGACGTTGCGGCGCTCGTTGGTGGCCGAATACTGGTGCAGTAGACATTTGCATTCAACCCTTGCATTGAATAATTCCCGTAGACACTATTTCATAGGGGTAATTGCCTAGGGGGTACGTAAATTTTGTTTTTCTTTTTTGCTTTTGTGGATACCATCAAAGATCGTACACTCATACGACCTTTGATATTTGATGATTTTTCAAATTAACATTGATTGTTTTTTTCGTTAGAGGAGCATTTTGCTCGGTCGCAGTCACACTGCACGATATGCGTGCTCAATGTCAATGCGTGTGCAAGGCCGCTGAAAATGCATCGCGCTCTACACTGTTGGTGCAAAATTGCACCGGGGACGTTGCGGCGCTCGTTAGTGGCCGAATACTGGTGCAGTAGACATTTGCATTCAACCCTTGCATTGAATAATTCCCGTAGACACTAATCATAGGGGTAATTGCCTAGGGGGTACGTAAATTTTGTTTTTCTTTTTTGCTTTTGTGGATACCATCAAAGATCGTACACTCATACGACCTTTGATATCATCACACTCTCGGCTTGCTATAATCAAAATATCCCGTAAGAAAACGGCGTATTTCTCGATTTTTAGCGCTTTTTTCCGCGACCCGTCGTGTAGACAATACTCTTAAAACTGGACTTAATTCGCGCGCTCTTGGAAAAGTTCCGATTCTGCACTTTTGACGGTGGAATTTGGGATTTTCGATGGATTTTTGGAGGAGACTTCAGGACTTTCCTGTACGTGAATGAGTGTTAATACCGTATGTGTAATGATGTGATTTGCGTGTGATGTGACTGTAGAACCAAAGATCGTACACTTCAGTGTACGATCTTTGGTAGAACTCACTGGCTGGTGATAAAGCACACTGGCAATTAAGTGGCCGAATTCTGGTAGATGACCGAATGCACATTATGTTTACCCCGACTTTGTACTTAGGCGTGGGTCTGCCGCCTTTGACGGCCCTCTCTAGTTTAAATTGTTTTTGTTTGTTTTTGTTTGTTTTTTTTGGGTTTTTTTGGGGGGGGGATGGGTGGGGGGGCATGGGAGGGTTTTTTTTTTTTGTTCTTTCTTGAATCACAATTTGGATGATTATCATACATGCTTTTATAGGCATCTAGTTACAAAATTGCTTTACTTGTAACTCAAGGTCATACTATCCTGTGACGCAAATGGTACACATCCAATTACCAAAATCTTTTGTACACTGTACATGGCAATAGTGTTTGACCACTTAAAGTTTATGTACATTTGCTGGGGGAAGAACACACATGTTTCCAAAGACTAAGAATACATCTTGTTTGTTTACCCCTCCCCCCCCCCCCCCCCCCCCAAAAAAAAAGAGTGTTTCATTCATGAGTACAGTGATTTGGTGTCTGTCATTTTAGCAAATTTCCTTG